>NC_090823.1:59502264-59851847 GCF_000390325.3 Nicotiana tomentosiformis
AGATCAGAAATTTTAAAAAGAAAAGATACTGCATAACTTGAGCTTAACCTGAGTAATGCCATACCTCTTCTACACTCGCTGTAAAACACTGCCCCAAGCAGAGATTTTTTTTAACTCTAGAATAACAATTCAGCTTTTGGTCTCAAAACCAACTCAAACTAACCAAATTTTCCAGTTAAATCTCAAAATCTAATGTTAACCAACTAGTTCAGAGCTATTGTATATTGAAAATAACGCCGGAGAAACTAGTTCACAACTGAAAGATTACTACCTGCAGCTTTCCAGATTCAAAGGGCATCTATTTTTCTATCTAGATAAGTAGGTTTATTGATCAAAATCAAGTATACCGATATGAATATCATTAACTGTCTAATACACAGCACCATCAGACCAACCATAGTTGCTATAATAGTCAATGTTACTGGTACACGAATTAAAAGTAGGAGGACGAATTCAATCTATTAAAGCCGAAGAAAATATTAGTTCACTGAAATCTGATCATCGTCATTGGGTTGGTTTTATCATTTGTCAAATGGTATTAACTGGTGCTCAATTTTTTTGTTATTGACACTATGATTTACTCTTGAATAGCCAACAAACAGTACGATAATTACAATACAAATTCTAGATCCTAAGTGCAAAGATATATTTCTCAGTTCATGCTAACTCTTGCAAATTTACATGAAATCAGATTCCAATGATTAAAAAATTGAAGGAGGAAAATTCAAACAATAGAAAACTCAAATAGTAGCACACTGAAGGATAAAGATGAGTAGTACCGTGAGACAGTGAAGTATTTTCAATAACACTAGGTATCCTTGATGTTTGTAGTACTCGTTCATGGCCACTATTGGCGTCATGGACCTGATAAATATTAACACATTAGATAACAATACTTTTATAGAATTAAAACTTCATTAAGAATGTCCATAACTTATAAAATCGAGTTACATGTTCAACTGAGGTGCCATTGATATTTTGAGGCGTAGATTCATCAGAAGCATATTTGCGCATGATTTGTCTCATTTGGAGTAATTCTGCTTGCATCTTCTCCTGATTTTGTTTCATCAGATTCATTTCTTTATTGTGTTTATCCTTTAACTCGGTTATCTCCTGTGTTAACCTTTGTATAGCTTCATTAGACGAATCCTCTGCAACAATATTTTCTAAGGACGATCTACTACCCCATAGAACAGAAGGAGTTGGATCAAGTCCTAAATCACGAACATACCCACTTTTGTCATTTCCGAACACCTGGGAATACACATCACCTTGCCAAGCAACACTGCGAGGAGGTTGGTCAGTAGAGCTCTCACTATTTTTCATTCTTTCATTTATCATTTCCTGACTATAGAATACATAAATCCAATTTGGAATTCATTTATTCAATTTTATGTTTTCCCCTAACTATTTCCCATTTTAGAAATTAAAAGAAAAATAAATAAATCTTAAGATTGCCTTGGAAAAATCATCATCCATTGGTGTACCATCCTTACGTTTTTTATGAGTTAATATGAAAATTTGTGCTCGTGTAGGCTCTATCCCATTTACAACCTAATACAATAAAATTGATGTCAGATATTGTCACGACCCAAAATTCAACTAGTCGTGATAGCACCTAACTCAACCCGCTAGGTAAGCCAATTAACAACTATCCAATTCCAATGAAATTTAATAAGATAATTAAGTGAAAGAAAATATCTAAATCCTATACATTTCCCAAGGACTAGTAGTACAAATCATGAGCTTCTAAGAATAGAATTTACAAAGCTGATATGAAATAAATACACCATATGTTCGAAAAGTACATAAACAGAGTTTTATGAATCTAAGGCTACCATGAACAAGAGGCAGCTGCAACCGGAACGCAGACACGTCTTCAAGTCCAGCTCCCGTCGAACACAGCAACATCATCAGTCAACATCTGTACGCAAGGTGCAGAAGTGTAGTATGAGTACAACCGACCCCATGTACTCAATAAGTAACAAACCTAACCTTAGGTTGAAAGTAGTGACGATCTGGAACAAGGTCGGGTCCAACACCAATAGCCAACAACTGTTCGTAACAACGTAAAGCAAGTATTAAAAGAAGTAATTCAGACATGAAATGCTCAGCTTATTCATAATTTCTCGAAAAAATAGTTCTACCTTTCACGTATATCAGTGAAAACCCAAGTCGTTTACCGAAGTTGCCAAAAGTATGAGTAAGTTTGAAAATAGTAATTTTTCCAAAATTCCTCTCAACAATAAATAAGATGTTTCATTTTCTTTCAAGATAGCCAATGTAAAATGCATCCCTATGCCCATATGCCAATATGTGTGAGAAGTCATGAATGACGTGATATCATAAAAATATGAGAAAAATATATTTCTATGCCTGTATATCATGTGTGTATGTCAATGCAATGTATCTCAGAGATGAACTCATGTACTCACACTCTCAGAGTACTCAATTTTACTAGCTCACGCTTTCCACTCATCATGCTCAATCACTCAGTACAGTATATGGCCAATCCGGCCCAGGGAAGATCCATCCCGGAATGTATACATCAACTAATCATCAGTCACTCAGTACTGAGTAGGGCCAATCCAGCCCATGGTGAAGATCCATCCCCATGTATAAATGCTTCGGACAAGATCCATGTCCAGGGAAGATCCATCCCTCAATTAAATGCTTCGGACAAGATCCATATCCAGGGAAGATCTATCCCTCAATATAAATCAACCGCGCTCACTGGGGGTGTGTACAGACTCCGGAGGGGCTCCTTCAGCCCAAGCGCTATCATAAATCAGTATAACCGTTGCGGCGTGTAGCCCGATCCCACAATGCCACTCATAATCAGACCCTTGGCCTCACTCAGTCATCAATCTCTCCAGTCTCTCTCTCTCGCGGGCTCACAATGTCATGAAACTAGCCCGAAAATAATGATATGATGTATCAATAAATATCAACAGAGATTGAGATATGATATGCATATGAATGCGTATGACTGAGTATGTAATGCAATGAAAGCAGATAACTCAACATCAAAAATGACCTCAGTGGGTCCCAACAGGATAAGCATGTAGCCTAGACATGGTTTCTAACATGGACCACAGCTCAATAGCTCAAGAACGTAGAAATTTCATGGTTACAGGTAAGATCAGGTAACTACACAATACCACAGAATAACGGAGTCACAATTCACACGGTGCATGCCCACATGCCCGTCACCTAGCATCTACGTCACCTCAACATCGACCACATAACACGTAATTCGGGGTTTCATACCCTCAGCACTAATTTTAGAAGTGTTACTTACCTCGAACAAGATGAATCCAAATACCGAGCAAGCCAAGCGATGCTCCAAAATGCCATCCCGTGCGTTCCGACCTTCGAACGGCTCGAAACTAACCAAAAACAACTCAAGTACATCAAACAATGCTAAAGGAACCAATCCCGATTGAAAAAGATCAAATCTTGAATCAAAATCCCAAAATCGGCCAAAAGCCCCACCCAGGCCCGTACCTCGGAACCCGATAAAATTTACAAAATCCAATAACTCATTCAATTACGAGTCCAACCATACTAGTTTCACTCAAATCTAACTCCAAATCGATGTTCAAAACTCAAAAATTCACATTATATAACTTTAGGCTAAAACCCCTAAATTTCTCTTTTGGAACCCTCAATCAAATGCCGAAAACGAAGATAGATTCATGATATCAAATCAAAAATGAGTAGAAAACACTTACCTCAGTCCATATGGTAAACATTTCCTTAAGAATTGCCTCAATCCAAGTTCCATAGCTCCAAAAATGCAAAAAAGAATGGCCGACACCCCCGAAATAGTGTACTTTATACTTCTTCCCATGCATCCTCTTACACGAACGCGGGAAGTCCATCGCGTTCGCGATGAACAAAAATACACTGCCACCAAAAGCACTACGCGAACTCTATGACCATTGATGCAAAGCTTCGCGAACACAACTCACCTTTCACGATTGCGTTGAAGATTTCTCCAACTCCCAGCTGCCAAACCTCAACAATACGCGAACGCATTGCAATGGACGCGGACATGAAGACAAAAATCTTCAACCTAGTGTGAATGTGACCTCAGAAGCGCGAACGCAAAGAACAAATAGCTCCACTGACCAAACACCTTTCGCGATCATGGCTACACCTTCGCGATCGCGAAGAATGCCAGAAGCAACAGGTAACAACAGAAAAACCAGCAATGCAAAGCCATTTGAAATGATCCGAACTACGTCTGAAATTCAACTGAGCCCCTCGGGACCCCGTTCGAACATACCAACAAGTTCCATAACACAATACGGACCTACTCGATGCCTCAAAACACACATAACAACATCAAAATGACAAATCACACCTCAAATCAAAATATATGAACTTTGAACTTTTCCACTTCAATAACTCGTGTCGAAATATAGCAAATCAACCCGGAATAAACCCAAATTTTGCATACAAGTCCCAAATGACAAAACAAAGCTATTCCAATTCCCGGAACCACAATCCGAATCTGATATCAAAAAGTCCACTCCCGGTCAAATTTTCCAAAAATCCAACTTCCGCCATTTCAAGCCAAATTCCACTACAAACCTCCAAATCACAATCCGGATGCACTCCTAAGTCCAAAATCACCCAACGGACCTACCAGAACCATCAAAATTTCATTCCGGATTCAAATTCATAAAAATTCAAACTTGGTCCACTCTCCCTATTTAAAGCTTCAACAATGAAATTCATTCTTCCAATTCGATTCCGAATAACCTGAAAACCAAAACTGACCATTCACATAAGTCATAATACATCATACAGAGCTACTCATGCCCGTAAACTACCGAGCGAAGTGCAAATGCTCAAAACAACCGATTGGGTCATTACATTCTCCCCCACTTAAACATACGTTCGTTCTCGAACGTGTCTAGAGTTGTTCTCAAAGTCATCAAACCGCCGTGTAACCTTACCATGCACATAACCGGGGGTGATCTCACATCACCATATCCCGTATAGGTCTGATAACACAACATAACTGAGATTTCCTTAATTCAACTTAGCTTATAAGCCTTAGAATCCAATTTCCAACATCCCATAACCCAAGATGTAATCATATGATATACCACATAACTCAAATACTCATAGCAATGATTTCTAATTACAGCAGCTGTCCAAAACAACCCAATTCCGGTAATAAACCTCATGGCAAACCAAACCTTATCCTAAAACCTTCGTACATTGCCGATGATGAAAGAAACACGCGGAAACTAATAACTATTCATCAGACCAACAAGTCATGGAGCTCCCCCTATTTCAACAAGAACTATAGCCAATTCCTAAGCCGACTTTCGATATTATCCTTCCAAATATACCACAATCAAATCCGATAGCACCCATCCTAGATCCGACGACTTCATCTTATCAAATGTCAACTACTCTACTGATACGTAACACCAATACTACCCAGAGCCACAAACCGTGCAATCCATGCACCAATAAGCAACAATCCAAATATACTCAATCACGAAAATGACTTAAACAAGAGAACCGCCCCGCAAGCTCAACGGGTACCACCACAACGCAATGCTAAGAACCCATCACACACCGTAGAACCATAACACACAAATCTAACACAAAGGATCATATCTCAACATAACTCTGCCGCAATGCGCGACCCCATCCAAACACTGGCCCATATGAGATACCTCGAGCCACCATGCTCAAAATCAATAACCGCGCACAATTCGACATCAAGTATCCAAGGTGCGTGACCATAACCACGAAGAAGCAAATGACACAATGCGACACAAACCCGAAAGAACATAACCAATGCGCAATCAATCATGCATCTCCCAAATACACATCTCGCGCAAATTCCGCTATAAGGCCCCAATAGAACTGCACCATGTGTGCATACAACCAACGAATCACAACCCCTCATAGCATAGAAGAGAAACTCACAGAACATATCAGAACATGAATAAGCTTAACACCAACCGAATGGAACATCCATCAATAATAGCAGTACGGAGTCGACTAGTCTAACCTGGTGTAGAATACACATACTTATTGGGCTTATCAATGAACCCCAAATCAACTCTGGCCACCCACAATAGATAAATAACCCTCCAAAGGTCCACAATGACTGAATTATAACACTTACTATCATCTGGCTAGCTCTGGCCACAACTTCACAGCCCACAACCACGAAACAATCTGCTCCTGAAAACTCCCGGTTTCCAAATCCATAGAACATATGAATCACCATTTCTAATTCCATCTCCTCCGCCCGAATGTCTAATACATCTCTCATACACGATCATCCCACGAGGAATATCATTTACCTAGTTATCTGAAACCATCCATGCTGCCTAAGAATTCATAACCATCCCTTCAAAACTGAACCGTGACCTTGCACATGCAAATCTCAATCTCCCACGACACACTACACCGATCATAACATCACAAGAAAAGCACGAGAATCTCATAATCAACTCTGAGTCACAAGCAAACTACATACTCAATTAGCCAGGAACCTTCTATTTAATCTCATCCCGAAGAAAATCACAATACACAATATGTTCCACACACCGGTAGGAAATATACACCTCGAACCGTGGTAGAAACCATCGAGAACCCTTCGAAACCCATTTGCACATAATCAAGCCATCGGAACTAAATCTCTCTAACTCAACCAAGCCACGCAAGTCGCCAAAATCCAAGAGCATTGCCACGAAGCACCTATAGAAATCTACCACATCATAAGCACCCAAAGAACTGATTATATCCATTACTTTGCTGATCCAACCTACTATCAAGCTGTCCTAATTCTCCGAGTTCCTTCCAAATTGCCTTCAAATTGATACTTCTCCTTGCTGGAATACCACGATCCTTAACCAAACCTCACCCCACGAACTCTAGCATAAAAACACCCCGTCCTAAGGCCCATAAGCCGCTGAATTCTCTCTCCAGCACCCCAAAAGTACCACAATCAAGATACCCACTCTGAAGAGATCTTTTGCGAATCTGAAGCCGTTTCCTTCACCTTCCTGAATGCTGAAATGTAGAATCCATTCGATATAGAAATGCCACAAGTCTCGACACCATCCAATGTAAATCTCAGTTTCTAGCCATATACAAATCCTGAAAATTCTCAATTGCTACATATAAATCTTGAATCTATTAGAACCATTCTCGAGAGTCATCTACTCTACTCCAATCTCAATTCAACCGACTAAACGGACCGAACGACCTGTGCTCCATTAGCACACCAACACCCTAAGAAGTAACCCACACTCCTAAGCAACCGAGCAAATTCCTGCTCCATGCACACTACATCCTTCATAAATAACCACGCTCTTATTTTACTATTCATATATACCCATAGAGTAAGGAGGGCGGTGTCAATATCAGATAACCAGTTCGGGTTCATGCCAGGTCGTTCTACAACGGAAGCTATCCACCTTATCAAGAGGTTGGTGGAACAGTACAAAGATAAGAACAGGGATTTGCACATGGTATTTATTGATCTAGAGAAGGCGTATGACAAGGTCCTTAGGGGCGTTCTTTGGAGATACCTGGAGGTGAAAGGTGTGCCGGTAGCTTATATTAGTGCAATAAAGGATTTGTATGATGGATCTAAGACTCGGGTAAGAACTGTTGGAGGGGACTCAGAGCCTTTTCTGGTGGTTATGGGGTTACACCAAGGATCTGCGCTCAGCCCGTTCTTATTTGCTCTAGTATGGACGCACTGACACACCATATTCAAGGGGAGGTGCCATGGTTTATGTTGTTCGCTGATGATATAGTTCTGATTGATGAGACGAAAGGCGACGTGAATGAGAGACTGGAGGTATGGAGGCAGGCCCTGGAGTCTAAAGGTTTCAAGTTGAGTAGGACCAAAGCAGAATATTTGGAGTGTCAGTTCAGTGAGGGGTCGGGGGAAGCGGGCGTGGAGGTGATGCTTGACTCGCAAGTCATCCCTAAGAGAGAGAGTTTCAAGTATCTAGGGTCAATTATCCAGGGAGACGGGGAGATCGACGGGGATGTCACGCACCGTATCGGGGTGGGGTGAATGAAATGGAGGTTAGCGTGTGGAGTCCTGTGCGACAAGAAGGTGCCACAGAAACTTAAAGGTAAGTTCTATAGAGTGGTGGTTAGACCGGCCATGTTGTATGGAGCTGAGTGTTGGCCAGTCAAGAATTCTCATATCCAGAAGATGAAAGTAGCTGAAATGAGGATGTTGAGATGGATGTGTGGGCACACTAGGCTGGATAAGATTAGGAATGAAGTTATTCGGGAGAGGGTGGGCGTGGCTCCCATGGACGTCAAGATGCAGGAAGCGAGACTTAGATGGTTCGGGCACGTGCGGAAGAGGAGCCTAGAGGCCCCGGTTAGGAGGTGTGAACAGTTGACTTTTACAGGTACGAGAAGAGGTAGAGGGCGACCTAAGAAGTATTGGGACGAGGTGATCAGGCAAGACATGACGCAACTTCAGATTTTCGAGGACATGGCCCTAGATAGGGAGGTGTGGAGGTCGAGTATTACAGTTGTAGGTTAGGGGTAGTCGAGCATTTTTCCAGCTAGTCTGATAGAGTTTGGTCTAGGTCTGCTAGCGGTTGTTGTTCATCACATGATTTTTATTTCCATAATTTATTTATTTTTCAATTTTATTATTGACATACTTATTGCCCTTCCGTATTTGTTGTCTCTTACGGTGCTAATTCTATTTGTCTAGTTTCTGTGTTGTTATAGATCTTTTGTTTCTAAGCCGAGGGTCTCGCGGAAACAACTTCTCTACCTCCCCCCCTCCCGGTAGGGGTAAGGTCTGCGTACACTCTACCCTCCCCATACCCCACTAGTGGGATTACTACTGGGTTAATGTTGTTTGTTGTTTGTTTGTATA
This sequence comes from Nicotiana tomentosiformis, assembly GCF_000390325.3. Lineage (NCBI taxonomy): Eukaryota > Viridiplantae > Streptophyta > Magnoliopsida > Solanales > Solanaceae > Nicotiana > Nicotiana tomentosiformis. Next base: position 59,511,167 of record NC_090823.1, read on the forward strand.
TACCCATAAAGTGTATTACAACTTGTATCTAGAAATTCCTTTACTCAAGTCATCCTCGATCTCAACCTCTACAAATCATAACTGATTCACCAGTATACCTCAAACCGGAACCAATACAACACATAACCATGCAATCAACTCGTCGATAACAGACTCCCCCACTTGGATCAAAGCCATAGAATAAAACAGTCGATAACATCATGATACCCATACTCTATTATTGCCAGAATCCCGCACTGAAATTCAACTAAATCCTTCGTAAGCTCATGTAACACAAACCATATAATACCTCAAATCGTCTGCAAATCTCGCATTTATCCTCGTGATAGTCAGGTCAACTGTTACAACCGATCCAAACTCAAATCGCACAAATATACCCCACTTGTAGAAAAGAAAGCCCCTCCACAACGTTATAAAAACCACACATTCGTAGATTATCTCGCAGGTTATAACCCACATGCTTAGCCTCAAACTGACATCTCTTTATACCCTTTCACAGCCACAACTACTAAGCAATCACTTAATCTCCCTGAGTCTGATCTCGACAATAAGATATGAGAACCTATTTTGTTCCAGCATTAAGCAACAGAAAGGATCCTTCAATGCACTCATACTCGAGACTGTACGTCACATCAAAACGAAAATCAAGCACCCAATGGCCCTTCCTTTACATTTCAAGGAAACACATATCGTCGCATTCAAATCGTCTTAACACATCCCGTAGTCACATCCTACTCATCACAAAGCCATTTTACCGCTCATCGAGCCACAAATTCCACTCGTAGGGACATTACCGGACATATGAGTCCAAATGTAAAAGTTACAACTGAAGTTATCGAGGTTAAGCTGCGGTCGAACCATGGCCTCAAGTCCTGCAGACTGGCCCATCACCAAAATACAGAATATACATCTCGAATCTCGTTCATAGAATCACAAGCCGGCGATGCACAGCTGATACCGAGCGCTCATGTGAGCATGCGAATGCGTGGAAGGAATTCAAAGAGTTATGTCTCAAGATGAATCAATTCCGCACGATAAGGAAAGAAAGATGAGAAGTATATATCATAAATGCCCTGTAACCTCTCGAAGATAGGTATGGACGTCATCATACCGATTCGCAAGACTCTACTAGACACTTGCTCATGACTTGTAGAACCTATGAACCTAGAGCTCTGATACCAACTTGTCACGGCCCAAAATTCAACTAGTCGTGATGGCATCTAATCCAACCCGCTAGGTAAGCCAATTAACAACTATCAAATTCCAATAAAATTTAATAAGGCAATTAAGTAAAAGAAAATATCTAAATCCTATATATTTTCCAAGGACTGGTAGTACAAATCATAAGCTTCTAAGAATAGAATTTACAAAGCTGGTATGAAATAAATACATCATCTGTTCGAAAAGTACAAAAATAGAGTTTTATGAATCCGACCCAGGGAAGATCCATTCCAGAATGTATACATCAACTGATCACCAGTCACTCAATGCTGAGTAGGGCCAATCCAGCCTGTGGGGAAGATCCATCCTCAGGTATAAATGTTTCGGACAAGATCCATGTCCAGGGAAGATCCATCCCTCAATATAAATCAACCACGCTCACTGGGGGTGTGTATACACTCCAGAGGACTCCTTCAGCCCAAGCGCTATCATAAATCAGTATAATCACTGCGGCGTGCAGCCTGATCCCACAATGCCACTCATAATCAGACCATTGGCCTCACTTAGTCATCAATCTCTCCAGTCTCTCTATCTCGGGCTCACAATGTCATGAAACTAGCCCGAAAATGATGATATGATGTATCAATAAACAGCAACAGAGATTGAGATATAATATGCATATGAATGCGTATGACTGAGTATGTAATGCAATGAAAGCAGATAACTCAACATCAAAAATAACCTCAGTGGGTCCCAACAGGATAAGCATGTAGCCTAGACATGGTTTCTAACATGGATCACAGCTCAATAGCTCAAGAATGTAGAAATTTCATGGTTACAGGTAAGATCAGGTAACTACACAATACCACAGAATAACGGAGTCACAATTCACACGGTGCATGCCCACATGCCCGTTACCTAGCATGTACGTCACCTCAACATCGACCACATAACACGTAATTCGGTGTTTCATACCCTCAGAACTAAGTTTAGAAGTGTTACTTACCTCGAACAAGACGAATCCAAATACCGAGCAAGCCAAGCGATGCTCCAAAAATGCCATCCCGCGCGTTCCGACCTCCGAACGGCTCGAAACTAACCAAAAACAACTCAAGTACATCAAACAATGCTAAAAGAACCTATCCCGATCGAAAAAGATCAAATCTTGAATCAAAATCCCCAAAATCGGCCAAAAGCCCAACCCGGGCCCGCACCTCGGAACCCGATAAAATTTACAAAATCCAACAACTCATTTAATTACGAGTCCAACTATACTAGTTTCACTCAAATCTAACTCCAAATCGATGTTCAAAACTCAAAAATTCACATTATGTAACTTTAGGCTAAAACCCCCAAAAGTTCTCTTTTGGAACCCTCAATCAAATGCCGAAAACGAAGATAGATTCATGATATCAAATCAAAAATGAGTAGAGAACACTTACCCTAGTCCACATGGTGAAAATTGCCTCAAGAATCGCCTCAATCCGAGCTCCATAGTTCCAAAAATGCAAAAACAATGGCCGACACCCCGGAAATAGAGTACTTTATACTTCTGCCTAGGCATCCTCTTACGCGAACGCGGGAAGTCCATCGTGTTCGCGATGAACAAAAATACACTGCCACCAAAAGCACTACACATTCACGATACACCCCACGTGAACGCTATGACCATTGATGCAAAGCTTCGCGAATGCAACTCACCTTTCGCGATCGCGTTGAAGAATTCTCCAACTCCCAGCTGCCAAACCTCAACACTACGCGAACGGATAGCATTGGATGCGGACGCGAAGACAAAAATCTTCAACCCAGTGCGAACGCAACCTCAGAAGCGCGAACGCGAAGAACAAATAGCTCCACTGATCAAACACCTTTCGCGATCACGACTACACCTTCACGATCGCGAAGAATGCCAGAAACAACAAGTAGCAGCAGAAAAACCAGCAATGCAAAGCCATTTGAAATGATCCGAACTACGTCCGAAATTCAACCGAGCCCCTCGGGACCCCGTCCAAATATACCAACAAGTTCCATAACACAATACGGATCTACCCGAGGCCTCAAAACACACATAACAACATCAAAACGATGAATCACACCTCAAATCGAAATCTATGAACTTTGAACTTTTCAACTTCAATAACTCGTGTCGAAACATAGCAAATCAACCCGGAATGAACCCAAATTTTGCACACAAGTCCCAAATGACAAAACGAAGCTATTCCAATTCCCGGAATCACAATCCGAATCCGATATCAAAAAGTCCACTACCTGTCAAACTTTCCAAAAATCCAACTTCCGCCATTTCAAGTCAAATTCTACTACGGACCTCCAAATCACAATCCGGACGCGCTCCTAAGTCCAAAATCACCCAACGGACCAACAGAACCATCAAAACTCTGTTTCGGGTTTAAATTCACAAAAAGTCAAACTTGGACCACTCTCCTAATTTAAAGCTTCAATAATGAAATCCATTCTTTCAATTTAATTCCGAATAACCTGAAAACCAAAACCGACGATTCACATAAGTTATAATACATCATATAGAGCTACTCATGCCCGTAAACTATCGAGCAAAGTGCAAATGCTCAAAACGACCGGTTGGATCGTTACAGATATGCGTGAAAAAAAAGAATTTTAAAATACTATAGTTAGTAATTTTTACAAGTTTACTTGCTCATCCATCAAGGTGGCAATACTTTTGGATCCTCCTGTGTGAGGCATCTTTTGATTGACCCTATTATTTCTATTTACTTGAGTACGCCTCTATCATTCAAATATTAAAATGATATCTTATAAATTATAAATAAAAACTGAGCATAACTAAAATCAAAATACTGAAAATAATCAACTAGAGGTGTTTTAAAGATTTTTTAATACCTTAACTTTATCTGAAAGCCAATAAGAGACAAGACCACTCCATTGATCCCTCTGTATGCGACTTGGTTTATTTTTCAGCAAAACGTCTTTAGTCTTATATTTTGACAATATACTCACATTTTAAATCACATTTGTAATTTTTTCATTTCTTTCTTAGTGACTTTAGGACATAAGCTTCTCCCTGTCTTGGGATAGAGAACTTTTTCTAAAAAGATAAAGCTAGCATTTAGAAGAAATATCATGTATAAAAAATTGAACTTGTTCATATAATAATAATAATAATAATAATAATAACTACTCCATACCCTCACAAAATCCACCAATTTCTTCTTTTCCTCCTTGTCAAATTTCTCCAATCATCTACATGTGGAGGTGTTAGTTATGGAGTTCTCGCAATAATTCCTAGAAAGCTAGCAAGCTTTCGACCTTTTTCCCCAACAGCTTGGTTACGATTATTAAACGGCACATCAATGTCACGCCCCAAAACCGAGGAGCGCGACCGGCGTTATTAATTATACAAAAACGTGATCATGTCTCCAATAACAATCTATTACCAATAGGTTTCATCATTTTTAAAGTCTCAAATGGGACAAGTAATACAACCAACAACATAACATAGTTTGTCTTTCCTAACACCAAAACATAACCCACACTATGTCTACGGAGACTCTATAGATAAAGAAGAGTACAATGATAATGCCGGCAACAAGGCCCCGGCTATACCTCAAAATGTGACCACAATATAAACAAAAGGTACAATACATGACCCCGGAATAAAATGGGGCTCACCAAGTCTGCTGGAAAGATGATGATGTACCACTAACTGCGATCAACACTGTCTGCTATATAACTATCTGCATCCATTTAAAGATGCAGCACCCCCGGCAAAAGGGACGTTAGTACAGTCGAATAGTACTAGTATGTAAAGTTAAAATACCATCTCAATAGAATGGACAATAATACAAGGGGAAAACAGTCATGAGTTCAATAAGAGATTCAAAACAATACTAAAACATCAAGTAAGGATCATATAAATTCTCAAGTCAATTTCCATCTTATTAGGTTGGGTAATCTTTAGTGCCATATGCCACAATCCACAATACCACCGTGCTCTTACACGGAGTCCGACCTCGACCCGATCGGTTAGGTCATCTCATTTGAGACATCAACCATATCTACAATTTCAATTATCATTTCCAGCACAGTTACCACCATGTGTGCGGCATGACGTCCGATCACGGCCTGATCGGCTAGGCCATCTCACTTAAGATATCAACCATAACCACAATTTTAATTATCTCACATCATAATTCTTTCATATTCTCTCGATTCATTAGCACTAGTGATCACGATTACAAAATCATTCTTGGTCGTATTTCATAATTCAAGTCCCCTTTTTCCACATTCAAATATCATTATCATAATCATTATCAACAACAATAAGTCTTCCCGTTCAAGACATTAAGTTCACATAACACAACAATTCGGGTATCTTAAGCACATAGAGGCTTTTCATACAATTTGGCATAACAACCTTTATTTCGATCTTGACATAAAGTCTAAACTTTTCTAACACATATTCCACATTTTGAACATATCCTCAAATGGAAAGATGACATGATGAAGCATTTAGAATAAATATTGAACATATATCCTTCGACACAACTACATTAGGAATAGCCAATTCAATAATAATCAAGGTCTTACTTCAATTACATGAACACCGTGGGATTCGATTCTAAGAAGAAGGGGGTTTAGCCATACATACCTCAAATTCGTCCCTTAATGATACTACAAAGATCCACTACACTAAGCAACTTCAATCTACAATAACAATATCCAATGGGACCAATATTAGTAACAAATTCCATAATTTAGGCCATTTAGGCATTTTATCAAACACCTAGTAGGCATGAATCTCTACACCTCTTAACCATAGAATTAGTTCATCCAACTACTACCATTTATCAAAAATTTATCCCACCATCATTCTTAAACAATTCATAACTTCCAACATAATATACATGACCATCCATCCACACCCAACCAACAAAATTCCATCAAATAATCACCTTTCAATCTCTACAATGGTTATGTATTTAAATTGGGAACTTATGGCTTCCAATCACCATACTATAAGTTCCAATACATAATTCATACTCATATTCCCATAATATATCCATACATGTAAGTCTAAGGGTATAGAATTATCTTTTGGAAGAAATCTTGCAAAATCCTCCTTTGAGTTCTCGAAGAAATTTCTTGAATATCTATGTATTTTATGTGTAGATTTCATCAATACTAGTGTAGAAATGATGAAATTTAACACCAAGATAATAGAGATTGCTTACCTTGAAAAAGAAAGGAGTTGGTGGTCTTGAGAGAGTGGAGAAGAGCTCCAAATTCAGTCCAAGTAAAATGGGGGAATTGAACCCCCAAGGTGAGTACTTAAAAGGCTTCAGGTGGGGGTAGCGTACCCGCGCCGACGCCATCTTCTATACTTCACTGATTTTTCAAACTTGCTGAGAGGGATGGCGTGCCACAATCCACGCGTTGCACGAACCCTAGCACGCTCCCAGTTCTTTTCTTTTCCATTTCTTGCTTCTCCACTCACCCTCAATTGATACCTTGCTATGATATAGACCCGAATTGACTTCCAAACCTTCATATAAGTATGAAACCATGTTTACATAATAACATTCTTTCCATTTAATGTATCCAACTTGTTACACACAAATCCTTCCCATTCACAAAACCCCTTAATATGTTCCAACACACCTTAAACATATATTTTCATTTCAAAATGATGTGGTTATATCCCGTAGGTCTCCTTTAATATTCGAATACGTTATTCCCAAATAACACTGGCGCATATTTAAATCTTAAATCCTTAGGAAATTTTAACGGGGCCTTACAATCAACTACCTTCCCCGGAGAAAGTTTCCAAATATCTTTTAGTAAAGTAGGCCCTCGAACCTTTCTTGGCTCTGAATTACCTAGAGTGGAAGATTCAAAGGTCATCAAATGGCAAAACAACGAAAAGCAGAAATCATATATTAAATGGTATCCTATATTTCTGGATTCAGTGTTTCATGAACTAATGAGCTTTAATTCTTTAACTATGTGATTTTCCAGAAAATTTCCAATGCAATGCTTATGATGGTTGTGGCAGAACTGGCGGTGTTGACAGTCACCTTTATTTGTATAGCAGTCAGTTTCAATTGTAAAATCTTTTGATAATCAGGTATGTTGTTAACTAAACACGCAACCTTGAGGGAGTAGAGTGGAGATGAAATGCCATCACTGTCACTCCCAGAAAAGGGGGAAAAGGAAAGCTTACAGGAACAAGCACACCAATACTTTAAAGAAAGCTCTACTGCTCTAATTTCTTGTCAGATTTTTCTATTATCTGAACAACACTTACAGGAACTACTAACTAGTTTATTTTCCAAGTTGCTCTCATAATTGTTCAAAAATGTGTAAGAATCATTTTTCTTTTGTTGGTTTTTAAACGGATATCCATTTGAAACACTTCAATTACAGGTCGCATTTAGAGACAGGTTAACTTAATGTTATACTAAGCAGACCAACTAAAATAATCTCATTGGCGTGAACAAGACAATAACATATATGAAAATAGTCAATTTTTATACTTGCAAGCGAAAACCTGATGCGGAATTCAAAAGGAGGACTTTACAGACCACCCCTACCTCTCCATAGCCACAACAACTTTTCTTTCCTCCTCCCAGGTACACAAAAACAAAGCAGATTTGCATTGAAGACATAATAAATACGAGCAAGCAACAATTTAATTTTTGTTGCTAGTTACACTATATAACCAGTTCAATATCACAATAGAAATTACAGAAAATCACTTGTTAATTACACTATATAAACTAGTTAGATTAACCAAAGTATTCACACAATTAAGATTTGAAAATGATTCCACAGAAAAGTATTACCTGAGAAAGAGGATAAAGTAGTTCCAAGGTACAAAAATATAAGATATAGAGTATCATTTCAAATTTTATCTATTGTTTCTCCAATTCCTTGGTGTGTTCTAAATACAGAAGAAGGGCTAAATGTGCATTATACCATAAAATTTATCTGATACTGAAGAGACGTATAAATTGGTAGGACAAAAATGTGCATTATAAGTGCTAAATATTTTGGCATAAGGATGTCTTCTATTCTGCTAATGATTAAAAATTCTATTATACATAAACAGTTAAGGTAACTTTTTATCAAACACATCAGATTATAGTTTGATCAAACACATTATTAGATTTAGCCTCCATTCTAAACCAAAAGAAAGCAATATTCAGCTCCAACCGCATCAAGTATCCTTTCCCATAGGTGTACTCTAATGCGTGAATTCAGTTTATTCTCCTCTTAAATATGATTACTTTTATGATCATACATAAATCCCCAAACCCTGATACCCAAAAACATAAATATTTTAGAACCCCATAAAGCAAAAAGAAACAATATGTTGGTAAGTATTAAAATCAAATAACAGCTAGAACATGACTCAGGGTAAGTTTTACTACAACGGACAGCAAGATCGTCAGAAAAATACATAAAAATATTGAAAGCTGCAGCAACTGTGCAACTAAACAAGCAAATTAATTCGTTAAGTTCCGTGAATGATTCTACAATATCAAACTTGCTAGCTTAGCCACTTCAAATAAATAATTTATATTGATAGTAAAAATTATCTATTGTAATCAATGTAGAACTAAAAGTGAATGGAAATTATTGTGTTTAAATCAGTTATCCTGGAAAATTAGCTCCTAAACCAAACATGACAAGAAAGATAGATCATATATACTTGAAAAATTCAACAGAATATGCAAAGCACTAACACAAGCTTGCTTAACCATTATGTTTAGAACCTGGATAAGGCTATTGTTGTCAAAAGGAATAAGGAAACAAATTCACAAAATGTACATTAACAACTGCACCTATGTTTAGAACCCAACTGATCATCTATGTTTTAGGTGAATCGATATGGAATATTTTGTTATTCATAAGCAAATCATAGTCATCATAGAACAAACAAGTAAATATGAGAAAGAAACCTAACCAAAGACAACTTGCCGATTTTCATATAATTAACAATATATGCAGCAAAGGAATTTTGTGCAGCAACTTAATTTGAAAACAGAGGTGCTACATGGGATGTTGATGCACGCGAGTTGAAAACAGAGTTGCTACCTGAAGCTGAGCTTCAGAATGAAACTCTGCAGCTTGCTAGTAAGTTTGGGTCACTGCTTAGTAACTGAGATGTGTTTAACTATTAAATCAGATTGATTTTGAATTCACTTTTTATGAAGGGGAGAATTTAGAGAAAGAACTGCGGATAATGGAGCTTAAGAATCAGGTGAGATATTACTTTTTCTTATAATTACTTCTGCCGTTACATTCACATACACTTCCTAAATAAGTAGCTTGACCTTTTAGAATCAAAGGACTGATTGTGAATGGTTTTATGTGTCCTTACTATTTTCCTGATTCCAGTGCAGAATCATCCGCACCTCTGAATTGGCTACTGCTCAAGAAAAGCTGCATGAACTAGAAAGGAGAAAACAAGAGCTCCCTTTGGTGTCATTGACACAACAAATGTCGTTTCTAGTCTATCTCTTTATATTTTCTCATACTAATTTCTACTCTACCTTTTCGGAGTTCATTCTCCGGGGAACTCCATTTAAATTATTCTGGTGGATTCTTTCCAATCTACTTCCTTTATGATTTCGTTCGATATAAAGACAACTCCTATTTGATATAGCTATTTGTGCAAGTATTTCACGGTTAAGAAGCAACTGTCTCTTGTACAGATCGTGTATTAATCTTGCATTACAGGTGCTAGACAAATCTGGAAAAAAATTAATGTAGCAGATGCTCGAACTAATGAGAAAAGGCAAGTTGAAGCGGAAAATATAGATTTAAGAGAATATCGAATGATTCAATCAATTTTATCTTGAGTAAATTATTGTACAACAAAGAACAAAGTTCTGGATATCCTTGTTTATCTTATTGTTCTCTTCTATCTCTTCTCAGTTATTCGATACCAATATTTGTTTTTTCAGATTTCACTTTGAATAGATATTTTTAATGTTCTGATATTAGTAAAAGATTATTCTGGTCCTTTAAGACCTTCGCTCGGACAAACTAACCCGTTGCAAAATACTTTTCCGAACCTTTTAGGCGCTAAAAATCCCTTTGTAATAAGTAAAAACCCAGCAATAAGCCTAATAATATACTAAATTATCAACTAACAATAGAATAAAAAACAGTATATATGTCATACTCAGGCAAAAAGTTTGAACATAGTTGAATTCATATCTGGACTAGTGGTAGATTAAATGACAATATCAATATGCATCGACGACACTTAGAAAATTTATGAACAATCACAAAAATAACAGTAGCCTTAGAAAACATACAAAGAAACTAATTCATAAAACATTAGAGGAGCAGAGGAGGAATAAATTCAATCAATTGCACATCAATTTAACAGCAACAGGATAACACATATAACTTAGCATACGCAGCAAAACTATACTTTCACAAATCCTAAAACACAATAGTTGGATATCAAAAATCTCAAATTTGTACCTGGTAAGCAGAATATTTTGCCGATAATGACAAGAAAGTGAAGGAGAAGAATGATTTCTGCAACAATCTTGAAACCTACACGAAAAGAGAAGTTGGAGACGGATGAAAGAGATAATATTGACCATGAAGATTGAGCATAATCGAGCAGCACCAATCCAAACAACAATAAACAACAACAAACCCAATATAGTTGCACAAGTGGGGTTTGGAAAGGATAGTGTGTACGAAGACCTTACCCCTACCTTGAAAGTAGCGAGACTGTTTCCAATAGAAACTCGGCTCAAGACAAATGGCAGTTAAACTAGACAGGTCAAAATCAAATGACCAAAAATGATACTAAATAATAAATTGTTACATGTTATACAAAATCAACATCATTAATTTTGAAAAGTTCTAGGAATCAATTAATATATAGGTTCTTCGCTCTTCACTCTTTACTTCTGAAGTGAGTTTGGAATGTAAAGAAAAAATAAATATAAACAATTCGCAACTTTCATTCTACTTGAAAATTAACACAACAAGAAAAATATAAAATTGTGTGTGAGAATGTTCATGTATCTATGTAGCCAGAAATAGCAACTTAGAATTTAACCCCAAAAAAAGATGCATCTGAAGGTGCATTGAGAAAATAAGAGAAATAATTAGAAATGATGATTACAATAATCAATCACTAAAAGATCGCTTAATCCAATAATCCTCCCCTCTAATTCAACTGAATTCACCTTAAATCACCAAAATTAAGAACATGAAAAACAAACAAAAAAATCATTTTTATTCATTAGTGTCACAATTAACCTATGCAGATTGAAACATAGAACAGAGGAAAACAACAAAAGGGGATAGATAAGAAAGGTTCTCAATCATCTCAATTGCACAAATTCTGTAAAAAATTCAAGAAATCCAATTACCAAAATAACAAAAGAAGAAGATTGGATCAAAGACAACTCAGAGTCACCTTCACTTTTTTTCTCGATTAAATCAAATTGGAAATGTAAAAAAAAACCAAACGAACTGTATAAAGAATCAAGGAGCACCAATAAATCAACTTTCTGGGTAAGAAGAGAAGTTACCCGAGGAAGAAGGCTATCTCTGCCGGAAATTTTATTGTGTCTGCGTTGGTTTGTTATATTGTGTCTGCTTGATTTTGTTTCCAGCCGTCTTCCATTTCATGTTTGATGAAGGGAATAGGTTTTCTTATTTTGGAGGGAATGGTTCATTAATGTCCAAACAAATTGGAGGGAAAGCTTTTTTTCTTTTTTGGCTACGGAGGGAAAGTTAGAATAATAAAAATCTATTTTAATTAGTGATTTTTAGTAGTATTTTATTTTTATTGTCGGTAAAAGGATATCATGGTCATGTGCCGCTAATATTTCAGCTTAAAGAATCTATTAGCGGCAATTGCCTTATTGCCGCTAAATAATTGCCGCCAAAGGCCTTTTTTGTAGTAGTGTGTTTAGTTGAATTACTTGCTTTTCTTGATTTCCGTATTCATTACTTAACTGTGGGAATTCTTTACTTGAAATTGCTATCCTTGGAATATCATTTATTCAGTTGTTGTGTTTTGTCTTTCGTTTTATTGCTGAGGTGATTGTTTGGTTATTTGCACGAGGTTTCTGCCGTGCTGTTGTTATTGTTGCACGAGGTTTCTGCCGTGAAGGTTGTTATTATTTGCACGTTTCTGTCGTGTGGTTGTTATTGTTGCACGAGATTTCTGCCATACCGTTGTGATTATTGATACGCATGCGGTGGTATAAGGTATGGGTGTTAAAATGTATGTGGTGAGATAAGGTGGGCTTGATACGCGTGGCTAGTAGGGGAACTATTAGAAGTCATGCGGTGTGATAAGGTGGGCTAAAACGGAGATGCTATTTTGGGAAAATAATTTTAAAAAACCAAATATAAAGGCTCCCGCGGTGATATAAAGAAAGACTGTGATTTATTTTTACGATTTGGGACTACGAGGCGGTACATCGGGAGTTCCCCTGTTGATATTCTTTATTTGTTGTATTGTTTGGTTCTTGTTTTCCTTAACAAGTAAAATTCTTGTTTTCCTTTCGTGTTGTATTAGCTTTCCTTGATTCCGTGTTGTTATTTCCCGTAAATTCTTTATTGTTCACTTCCCTGTCATTTTCATTATATCATATTATCTTTGTCTTGTTTCTTATTATCTCCAGTAGGGCTTTGACACGACCTCGTAACTACTCTACCGAGGTTAGGCTAGACACTTACTACGTACCGTTGTGGTATACTCATACTACACTTCTGCATATATTTTTGTGTAGATCCAAGTGCATCCTATCATCCTTGATATTAGTGCACTGTGTTGCTGCTTTGGAGACTTCAAGGTACACATGCCCACGTCCGCATGCCTCAGAATCCCCTTCTATCTTGTTTTCCTTATTTCCTTATGTTTTTGATAGACAGTGATGTATAGGATTGTTCAGCATTGTATCTAGAGCTTGTGACTTATATCTCACCGGGGTTCAGGAAATTGTACGTATTGAGCTTACAGTCTATTGATGAAATTGTTGAAGTTTTAAAATTTTAAGTTTTTATTTGATGTTTTCGCATATTGTTAGGCTTACCTAGTCTTAGAGACTAGGTGCCGTCACGATATCCTACGGAGGGGATTTGGGGTCGTGACAGTTCCCAAGGTAAAGAAGGTTGAAGAACAATCTCCTAAGTTGCAAGGAAATGCATTAAGAGGAATGACCCTTCCTATTAGGCGGGTTGACACGGTAAAGTTATCCTCAAAATTACTTTGAAAATTTGTGGCCCATAGTCTTCTACAAAATGATGCACTCCCAGAGAAGCGTACAAATGAAGGCTTTGATCCAAATGCTTACAACCTACTTGTAAAGGTTGGATACAATCCTAATGAGCTGTCACAATTAGGTAAGCTTCCCTCAAAACTTGTTACAAGGCAATCGCGTGAAGGTTTGGGATATAAATAAGATACACCAGTCTACATCTCCATAAGAAGGGCAAGCAATAACTTCATCACTACAGAAGACGAATCTGCTCCTTCTAATGAAAGGCCTTCTGTTTTCGATTGTCTTGGAAAATCAACTGCAAGAACTTCCATATTTGAGATATTAGGTCCGTTGAAGAAGAAAAGAAAGTTGCACAAAAACTATAAAAGCATGAAAGCATCTTCTTTGTCGAAATATCAAAGGTTCTAATGATTGTCAAAGTTTGATCCCTTCCAGAATAAGGCAACAGACAAACCTTGTGATTTTGTGCGGAGAGATACTAAAAGTAAAGTTGCACGTTGTGGTCTACACCAAAGAACGTGATGAAGAAAAGAAAGTGTTGGATCTTCATATCATATTAGTGCACAAGATGCGTGTTATACTTTATCTCTAAAAAATATTGACGATGAATTGAAGGATATTTCCTGGTGTTACCACATATCTTTCAATGATGGCGATTCTCAAGAAGATGAAGATGCTGAAGATGCTCCGCCCGAACTTATGGAAGGGATTAAAATGACGGTCGATGCAATGAAAAAGGTTAACCTTGACATTGAAGTTGATCCAAGGTCCCCTTATGTAAGTGCTTTACTCGCAGTTGACTAAGAAGTGGCTTACGTTGAGCTACTTAAGGAGTATAATGATGTCTTTGCCTGGAGTTATAAAGAGATGCCTGGTTTAGACCCCAAAGTGGCATTCCATCATCTTGCAATCAAGAAAGGTGCCCGTCCTATCAAGAAAGCTCAACGACGCTTTAGGCCAGAGTTGGTTCCCTTAATTGAAGCTGAAGCTAACAAGCTTGTTGAAGCTGGATTCATTCGTGAAGTTAAGTACCCCACATGGATTTCAAGCATTGTCCATATGAGGAAGAAGAACGGATAAATTTGAGTTTGTGTCAACTTTAGGGATCTGAATAATGCATGTCGTAAGGATGAATTTCCACTACCTATTCCCGAGCTTATGATCGACGCCACCACTGGATATGAGGCGATATCTTTTATGGATGGTTCGTCTGGCTATGATCAAATTTACATGTCACCTAAGGATGAAGAGCTTACTGCGTTTTGTACTCCCAAAGGTATTTATTGCTATAAGGTGATGCCTTTTGGCTTGAAGAACGCTGGCGCCACTTAACAAAGAGCTATGCAAAATATCTTCGATAACATGCTTCAAAAATGTTGAATGCTATGTTGGTGACTTGGTGGTAAAATCAAGAAAGAGGAAAGACCACTTGCAAGACTTGAGAATGGTGTTTGATCTACTACGAAGGTATCAATTCAGAATGAATCCTTTGAAATGTGAATTTGGAGTTACTTCTAGAAAATTCCTTGGCTTCATTATTCGACATCGAGGGGTAGAAATTTATCAAGCCAAAGTAGATGCAATCCTAAAAATACCTGAGCCAAGAAATATCCATGAATTAAAAAGTCTGCTAGGAAGTTGGCGTATCTTAGGAGATTCATCTCAAATTTAGCAGGGAAGTGTCAACCATTTAATAGTCTCATGAAGAAGGGTGTCCCTTTTGAGTGGGCCATGCTTGTAGTAATACCTTCGATAACATCAAATCATAGCTGGCGAGGCCTCCAATTCTAGTGGCTCCCATGCCTGGGAAGCCATTGATACTATATATAGCGACACAAGAAAGATCGGTTGGAGAACTCTTAGCCCAAGAGAATAGTAAAGGGAAAGAAAATTCCTTTTACATCTTGAGTAGAATGATGATGCCAAACAAGTTGAAGTATTCACCGATTGAGAAGCTATGTTTGGCCCTAGTCTTCTCAATTCAGAAGTTGAAATACTACTTTCAAGCTCATGTTGTCCGTCTCATTTCCAAAGCAAATCCCATTAAGTATGTGATGTCAAAACCCGTCCTTAGTGACTGACTAGCGAGGTGGTACCTCCAATTTTAATAATTCGAGATCGTGTACGTGCCTTAGAAAGCTATAAAAGGGCAAGCATTGGCAGACTTCTTAGCTCATCATCCGATATCGGATGATTGGAAGCTAACTGATGAGTTACCTAACGAAGATGCAATGGTCGTCAATGTTCAAATGCCTTGAAAGATGTATTTTGATGACGCCACACATTGTGAAGGATCTGGAGCATGTAGTGTTCATCACTTCCCAAGAAGAGCTCTTGCCATATTCTCACTTTAACACAATGTTGCTCTAATAATGTTGTAGAATATCAAGCACTCATACTTGGGCTTGAAATGGCCATTGATATGAAACAACTCCAATTACATATATTTGGAGACTCCGAGTTGGTGATCAATCAATTGCTATGTAGCTACGAGGTAAAAAAGCTAGAATTGCATCCCTATCATGACTATGCGGAGAAATTGATTGGATGGCTTGGCGATGTCACTCTTTAGCATGTGCCAAGGAAGGAAAATAAGCAAGCTGACGCTTTAGTTTCTCTTGGTTCAATATTGACTTTACTCAACCAACCGCGAATCACTATTTGCCAAAAATGGATAGTTCCACCAGATGAGTTTGAGGATGAAGAAAGCAAACTTAAGCATCTTGTAGCCGTTTCTGAAGCTGAGAAGGTCGACTGGAGACAAATCATGATAGACTACTTATGCTATGTGATACTTCCACATGATCTAAGGAGAAAGACTGAAATCCGTCGTCATGCCCCTTGCTTCCTTTACTACAAAGAGACTTTGTATCGAAGATCATTCGAGAGAGTTCTCCTGCGTTGTTTAGGGGAAGATAAAGCGACTCAAGCTATGCAAGAGGCACATTTGGAGTTTATGGTTCACATCATTTTGGGCCGAAGCTGCATTTTCATATAAAAAGGATGGGGTATTATTGGCCAACAATGGTCAAAGATTGCTTGGACTATGCCCAAAGATGCAAAGCATGCCAACTTCATGCAATTTTTATACACCAGCCTCCTGAAGTGTTACATCTAACTGTAGCATCTTGGCCATTTGATTCTTGGGGATTAGACGTTGTTGGACCGCTACCGAAATTTTCTTGTGGCCACTTGTATATCTTAGCTGCAACTGATTATTTCTCGAAATGGGCAGAGGTTGTCGCTATCAAGGATGTAAAGAAAAAGAATGTTGCAAACTTCATTCGAGTGAATATCATCTATCGTATTAGAATTCCTAGTTATATCATAACAGATAATGGCAAGCCGTTCGATAACAAATTGATGACCAAGATATGCGACCTTTTTGGCCTCAAGCAACGTAATTCATCAATGTATTATGATGCTGCAAATGGACTAGTCTAAGCATTTAACAAGACACTGTGCAAATTGTTAAATAAGGTCATCTTTAAATCTAAAAGAGATTGGCATGATAGGATGGAAGAAGCTTTGTGGGAATATCGGACGACTCATCGCACGCCAACACAAGCTACTCCTTATTCTCTTATTTATGGAGTCGAATTAGTTCTTCCTCTTTAGCGTCAAATACTATCCTTGCGACTCGCTATCCAAGAAGGGCTTACTGAAGAAAAAAATGCTCGTTTACCCCTTGAAGAACTAGAGGCCCTTGATGAGAAAAAGTTAGAAGCTCAACAAAGTCTCGAATATTATCACGCTCGTCTTTCTCGTACTTTCAATAAAAAGGTTCACCTAAGGTCTTTCCAAGTCGGTGATCAAATCCTTGCAGTAAGAAGACCCGTTATCATTTCTCATAAGTCAAAAAGCAAGTTCACCTCGAAGTGGGATGTGCCATATGTGGTGCAAGAAGCCTATTCAAGCGGTGCTTTCAAGCTTGTAGATGCGGATGGTTTGCGGATCGGTCCCATCAATGGAAGCTTCATGAAGAAGTATTATCCTTAAGGAAAATACGCTCCTTGACAGCCTAAACTGCAAGTTACAATACTCGACAATGCACAAGATAAACTTCATATTGCTACACTCCTATCCCGCATGAGTCTAAACTATGTATGACCCAAAAAAAAATTCTCTAGGTTGAAAACCTCAAAAAAGGTGGCCTAGGCGAAAGTTAGGACAAAAAACTGCTAGGTTTAAAACAACGTGAGAGGTGGCCTAGGCAAAAATTAGGACCTAAAAGAGAAAATTAAAAAAAAAACTCATCTCTTTGAATTACATTTAGTCTTGATCCTCTTCACCGAGGGTCATAGACAACTTAGAGACTTATTCTAAGTTCAGTCGCATGAGCCAAAAAATAATATTGACTTTGAACTACGTTATGACTTGATCCTCTTCACTGAGATACGCAGACAACTTAGAGTCTTATTCTATGTTCAGTCGCATGAGTAAAAAAATATCGGCTTTGAATTACGTTATGACTTGATCTTCTTTACTGAGATATGTGGGCAGCTTAGAATTTTATTCTAAGTTCAGTCACTTGAGTCTTTTTTTTAAAAAGGCATGGCATGATGTGAATATGAAAAATTAAAATTGAGATCATCACATTGGTGTCTTGAAATCAAAGGCGTACATTGTAGAAAGAAATAATGCAACCTACATCAAACCGGGAAAGGCATTTTATTACTTCAATATTACAAAGGTCTAATACATCAATGTCAAAAAAAGGGATGAAAGTATTCATACATTGTTTAAGTCATAAAAGCAATTGACACGAAGAATTGCCTCATTTCTTCAGAAGATGATGCTACCGCAAAGGTTTTGCATAGTTGAATCCAAAGTGGATTATGCCTCCATCATATGATATAATTATGGAACTTGTAGTTTGAGTTCTGGAGGATCTAGCAATACATGACTTAGTATGAGATGAGGTTTTCAGAGTTGGCTCGTCACGCGGTATGGTTGGTTCCCACTGAGAGGGAGAAGATTAGGAGGTTCATTGATGGCCTCAACTATGAATTACGCTTCATTATGGCTCGGGAGGTTGCGACATGTGCTAGGTTTGACGAGGTGGTTGATATTGCTAGACGCTTAAAGCTGGTTCGCAGGTAGGACCATGAGGATAGGGAGGCCAAAAGGCCTCGTAGTTCAGGTGGTTTCACCAGTGCCTCATATGGAGGCCAGTCCTACTATAGTAGAGGCCATTCTTCTAGACCCGTTCAGGCAGCTCGCCATATTCCTCGTGGCTATTCAGCTAGCCACAGTTCCTATAGTTTCCGCCTAGCTTAGTTATAAGGCCCCGTAAAATTTCACCTAAAATTCGAGGTTTCGTGGTGCCGAGGTAGGCTAATGTATTTGAGGGTTGTAGAAAATCTTTGCGTCGAGCTTGCGAGCCACGGTACAGACTTTTTAGGTTGAGTAGAGCGTTGGAGAGTTGAAGAAAAATTGTTGCAGAACAGGGCATTTTTGGGGTCCATTATGCGACCGTAGAACTGATCTACGGACGGTAGATCGGCTGTAGAAGAAGAGAAATGGACCAATTTTGGGGGTTGTTTTGAGGTCAACTATGCGACCGCATAATCTTTTCACGGGCCACACATCCATCGCAGAACCAGCATGAAGATTTCTGGAGGGAGATTCTGCGGCTGCACAATTGATATACGGGCCGCAGACTGGACTAGACCAGCCCAGTTTTTGGGACCATTTCTGCGGACCATTTTGCGGGCCGCAGACCTGATATGCGGTGCACTCTGTGACCGCAAAGTTGAGTTCGGAGGGACCATTTTTGGTTTTAAAACCCTAAAACAACCTTAGGGGTCATTTTAGAAGGTTCAAACTGATATTTTAGAGAGAGAAAAGTGGTCTAGAGCGAGAAGAAGAATTCCTAAGCTATTTGTTCATCAATCTTTGCTCAAGTCTGGAAGAATTCACAAGAATAACTCACAAGGCCTTCATCTAAGAGGTAAGACTCTATCCCTAGCCTTCAATTGAATAGGTAACGGGGAAGAAGGTTTTGAGAATAAGAGTTGTTATTTATGCATGCATGTACTAATAAAGGTGGTAGGAAGGTTGTGGAGTATTTGTGGGTGGCCTATTGAAGTGGGGATTAATTGTGGATGTTAAAACCTTAATGCACACCTAGTGCTTGATAAAATACTCAAATGAGGTGAAACCCCGAGTATCTTCCTAATTATGGTTCAAATTTGTCATGTTTCTAATAGATTGAAGTTGCTAGGATTTCCGGAACATCGTAGTAATTTAAGGGAGATCAAGCGAGGTATGTCGTCTAAACTCCTCTTGTAGAATCGATTTCCTTGATGTCCTCGTAAGTTACGATTATGTTTGGCTTAATTTCTTATGTCTCATGTTTCGAGTCCTTCCTAATAGAGTTGATTATCATAAAATAAATGTTGTGTTGAAAGATGTATGTACCCAAAATGTGTTCCAAATGTTCCTTTCATATTATGATTCCTTCCGAGAATGTAATCTAGAATGATCAATGTATCAAAGGTGTTGTGATTTAAAAATCATGTTTCAACTGCAATCTAGTATGGCTAATCATGGTAGAGAAACTCAGTGTGCTTAAGACTCTTGTTTTCTCATATATGTACTTAAGGTCTTGATTTGGAATTCTCTTATTGATGATAATCCTTGGTAACGCCTAAAACTTTTAGGGGTGAGTATGAAATATGAAATACGACCGATGTGCCGAGAATGGATACTATAATTGTGGCCACTAATACCAATAAAATGGAAAGGTGTGTGGAAAATTATGAAATGAGTTGTAAATCCTTTGAGTAATAAATGCTTTGGGAGTATCGTTTAGTCACCGAGGAAGGGTAGGTCAAAATAACCTAACCCCGAAACTACACGTGCTAGTGTATTAGTAATTGGGGGGTAAATCCCTGTGTTGATGTGACGAGATTGTTTTCCTTTAAATGGGATGAGATTGATGAGTTGAGATATTTCCCCTTAAATGGGATGAGATTATTTCTAGCAGGATGTGATGTGATGTCGACCCACACGGCATTGTGGTGAATCGACTTAGCCAATCAGGCTGGGATCGGACGCCATGCCGCGCACATGGTGGTGTTGTGATTGGATGTCTCGGGGTGATATGGCTTAGCCGATCGAGTTGAGATTGGACTCTGTGCTATAAGCACAATGGTATATCAGTACTAAAGATCTCCCTACTTAAAAATATGGAAACTTACTTGAAATTTACTTTTCTCCTAACTTGATACTGTTTGAGGCTCTTATTGTTTTCATGTTTCCTTCTCCTAACTTGCCGGGGGCGCTGCATCTTAATGGATGCAGGTGGTTTCATAGCAGGTAGCAGGTGGTATTGATCAGTGATAGTAGCACACCCTCTCCTCAGCTGACTTGGTGAGCCCCATTTCATTTCGGGGTTTTGTATCTCTTGTCCTCTATGTATATTGTTTTGAGGTATAGCCGGAGCCTTGTTGCCGGCACCATCATGCTACTCTTTTGTATCTATTAGAGGCTCTGTAGACATAGCGTGGGTGGTACCTTTGTTTTGGTAAGTCAGATTAGAAATGTTGTATTTGTATCATATATTTCCACTTCTAAACCATGAATGTGTAATGTAATATTTTGGGAAATCTTGAATGAAGTTCTAACGGTAATGAAATTCGGATTGTTCATGTAACCTTCTCATTGTCTAATTAATGAAATATACCTTCTCCTTATTCATGGGTGAGTCTGGGTAGAAGGCATTGTATAGGCTTGCTTGGCCGGGTTATCTCGGTTGAGCGCCGATCGCGCTACCCGAGGTTGGGGCATGACATCAGTCATCATTCGGTGCATTACCGGCATAGAGTTCTTATCGTGCCCCATCTGCTCAGGTTTCCACAGGCAGTTCTTCGGTCTATCAGGGTCAGCAACCTGTCAGCAGGGTTTGCTATGCGTGCGGAGACTTAACTCATCTCAAGAGAGATTGCCCCAAACTATTGGGTAGGGTTCCAAAGTAGAGTTCTCAGCCTATGATTCCAGCACCAACAACTTCACCACCCGCACAACCAGCTTGGGGTAGGGCCCAGTCAGCTCGAGGCTGCCCAAGATGGGGAGGTCGATCTGGTGGTGGTCAGGCCCGTTGCTGTGCATTTCCAGCCAGGCCAGAGGCAGTTGCCTTTGATGCCGTGATCACATATATTATTTCAGTATGCCTCATAGACGCTTCGGTATTATTTGATCCTGGTTCCACTTATTCATATGCGTCATCATATTTTTGCTCGTTGTTTGGATATGCCTTGTGATCTTTAGTTATGCCTATTCATGTATCTATGCCGGTAGGTGATTCTATTATTGTGGACCATGTGTACCGGTCGTGTATAGTGATTATTGAGGGATTAGAGACGAGAGTTGATGTTTTACTGCTTAGCATAGTTGATTTTGACGTGATATTAGACATGGATTGGTTGTCACCATGTCATGCTATTCTGGATTATCACGATAAGACCGTGATGTTGGCGATGCCGGAATTGCCTAGGGTTGAGTATGGAGGTTCTTTAGACTATGTTCCCAATAGAGTGATTTTCATATTTAAAGGCCCATCGGATGGGTGGGAAGGGATGTCCATCATATTTGGCCTTTGTGGGGGATGTTGGTGCTGATACTCCTACCATTGAGTCCGTTCCGGTAGTGAAAGACTTTCCAGATGTGTTTCCTGCAAACATGCCGGGCAAGCCACCCGACAGAGACATTGATTTTGGTACTAATATGGTGCCGGGAACTCAGCCCATCTCTATTCTACTGTATCATACGGCAACAATAGAGTTGAAGGAATTGAAGGAATAGCTTCAGGAACTACTTGATAAGGGATTCATCAGGCCTAATGTGTTGCCTTGGGGTGCACCGATTCTATTTGTGAAGAAGAAGGATAGTATGCAGTTGTGCATTGATTACAAGCAGTTGAACAAAGTTAGAATTAAGAATAAGTACCCACTATCGCACATTGATGACTTATTTGACCAGCTTCAGGGTGCTAGAGTATTCTCTAAGATTGATTTGAGGTCTGGGTATCACTAGTTGAAGATTCGAGATTCGGATATTCTAAAGACGGCATTCAAGACACGCTATGGTCACTACAAGTTTCTTGTGATGTCATTTGGGCTAACCATGCCCCAACAGCCTTCATGCACTTGATGAGCAGTGCATTCCAGCCATATCTTGATTCTTTTGTCATAGTATTCATTGATGACTACTAGTGTACTCCTGTAGCTAGGAGGAGCATGAGTAACATATGAGGATTGTACTCCAGACCTTGAGGGAGAAGAAGCTATATGCTAAATTCTCCAAGTGTGAGTTTTGGCTTGGTTCTGTGGCGTTCTTGGGGCACGTGGTGTCTAGTGAGGGGATCAAGGTGGATCCGAATAAGATTGAGGTAGTTCAAAGTTGCCCAGACCGTCTTCAACTACTGAGATTCAGAGCCGGATATTATCGCCATTTTGTGGAGGGTTTCTCGTCCATTGCTGCACCTCTGACTAGATTGACCCAGAAGAGTGCCCCATTCAGGTGGTCTGATGAGTGTGATGAGAGCTTTTAGAAGCTCAAGACTGCCTTGACCACAACTCCAGTTCTAGTTTTTCCTTCAGCATCGGGTTCATATACAGTTTATTGTGATGCTTCTCGGATTGGTATTGGGTGTGTCTTGATGTAGGAGGGTAGGGTGATTGCTTATTCTTAGTGCCGATTGAAGCCCCATGAGAAGAACTACCCCGTTCATGTTTAGAGTTGGCAGCCATTGTCCATGCATTGAAGATTTGGAGGCATTATTTCTACGACGTGTCTTTTGAGGTATTTACGGACCATCAAAGTCTACAACACTTGTTTAAGAAGAAGGATATATATTTGAGGCATCGGAGGTAGTTAGAGTTATTAAAAGATTATGATATCACCATTTTGTATCATCCAGGGTAGGCCAATGGCCGATGCTTTTAGTAGAAAGGCTGAGAGTATGGGTAGCCTTGCATATATTCCAGTTGGTGAGAGGCTGCTAGCATTGGATGTTTAGGCTTTGGCCAATTAGTTCGTGAGGTTAGATGTTTCGAAGCCTAGTCGGGTTCTTGCTTGCGTGGTTTCTCGGTCTTCTTTGTATGAGCGCATCAGAGAGCATTAGTATGACGACCCTTATTTTCTTGTCTTTAAGGACACAGTGCAACACGGTGATGCCAAGGAGGTTTCTATTAGAGATGATGGGGTGTTGCGGATATAGGGTCAGATTTGTGTACCCAATATGGATGGGTTACATGAGTTGATTCTTAAGGAGGCCCACAGTTCGCGGCATTCCATTCATCCGGGTGCCGTGAAGATGTATTAGGATTTGAGGCAGCACTATTGGTGGACAATAATGAAGAAAGATATAGTGGAGTATGTGGCTCGGTGTTTGAACTATCAGCAGGTGAAGTACGAGCATCAGACGCCGAGCGGTTTGCTCTAGAGACTTGAGATTCCCGAGTGGAAATGGGAGTGTGTTACCATGGATTTGGTGGTTGGGGTCCCACAGACTTTGATAAAATTTGATGCATTTTGGGTGATTGTGTACCGACTGACTAAGTCCATACATCATTCTGGTTGTAACCACTAATTCTTCAGCACAGCTGGCTCAGATCTATATCCGCGAAATTGTTCTTCTTCATGGCGCGCCGATGTCCATTATTTCTAATCGAGGCACGCAATTCACATCACAGTTTTGGAGAGCAGTGCAGCGAGAGTTGGGCACACAGGTTGAGTTGAGTACAACATTCCTCCCCCAGAAAGACGGACAGTGCGAGAGCACCATTTAGATCTATAAAGATATCGCTTGTGTTTTGGATTTCAGGGGTTCATGGGATCAGTTTCTACCACTTGCAGAGTTTACCTACAACAATAGCTACCAATCGAGTATTCAGATGGCTCCTTATGAGGCCTTATATGGGAGACAGTATCGATCTTCGGTGGGTTGGTTTGATCCGGGGGAGGCTAGATTGTTGGGAACTGATTTGGTTCGGGATGCCTTGGAGTAAGTCAAGTTGATTCAGGATTGAATTCATACAGCACAGTCTAGACAGAAGAGCTACGCTTATCGAAAGGTTCATGATGTTGTATATATGGTGGGAGAGAAGGTATTGCTCAGAATTTCGCCCATGAAGGTGTGATGAGGTTCGGGAAGAAGGGCAAGTTGATCCCTCGGTATATTGGCCCTTTTGAGGTGCTTAAGAGGATTCGAGAAGTGGCCTACAAGCTTGCATTGCCACCTAGTTTATCGAGTGTTCACCCAATATTTCTATGCTCCAGAAGTATTATGGAGACCCGTCTCATGTTTTGGATTTCAGCATGGTTCAATTAGATGGGGATTTGACTTATGATGTAGAGTCGGTGGGCATTTTAGATCTGCAGGTTCGAAAGTTGAGATCAAAGAACATAGCATGAGTGAAAGTTCTGTGGAGAGGCCAGTCAGTCGAGGAGGCTACTTGGGAGACTGAGCGAGAGATGCGGAGTAGATATCCACACCTATTTGAGACTCCAGGTATGATTCTAGACCTATTCGAGGATGAACGTTTGTTTAAGAGGGGGAGAATGTAACGATCTGGCCGGTCGTTTTGTGTATCGTAGCCCCATTCTGCTATTTATTGCTTATTCTATGTTCACTTGTGGTTATGTGACTTGGCGGGGTGGTTGGATTGGTTCCAGGGATGATTCGGAGTAAATTGGGACACTTAGTCCCAAGGTTGGAAACTTAAGTTGGAAGAGTTGTCCGAATATTGACTTTTATGTAAACGACTACAAAATGGAGTTTTGATGGTTTTGATAGCTTCGTATGGTAATTGTGGACTTAGGAATATGTTCGGATTCGGATTTGGAGGTCTGTAGGTTGATTTGGTTCATTTTCGTGAAATTTGAAAGTTGAAGGTTTGGAAGGTTGAGAAGTTTAATCGAAAGTTGACTTTGCGGGTATCGGGCTCAGATTTTTGTTCCGGTAGTTGGATTAGGTCTGTTGTGTCATTTATGACTTGTGTGCAAAATTTATGGTCAATCGAAGTTGGTTTGATATGATTCAACATTAGTTTTAGAAGTTGGAAGTTCGTTAGTTCATTAGGCATGAATTGGGGTGTGATTCTTAATTTTGATATTGTTTGATGTGATTTGAGGTTTCGACTAAGTTCGTATTGTATTTTAGAACTTGTTGGTATGTTTGTATGGGGTCCCCGGGGCCTCTGGGGTGATTCGGATTAAATCGGATTGGGAATTTGACATGTGAAAATGCTATTGGCATCAGTTCTCGTGTAACTGCACCTGCGAGGTTTTGGCCGCAGAAGCGGCTAGGTATGCACAAATGTGAAGAGGAGTGAAGTCTGGGAGGACCGCAGATGCGAGATTTTTTTCGCATACGCGAAAGTGCTTCTGCGATGATAGGTCCGCAGGTGCAGTGTGTGATGGGCTTGGCCTTGGTCGCAGATGCGGTAGGCGATCCGCGGTGCAGATGCGCAGGAGCATGCGAGGGGCCGCAAAAGCGGTCTCGCAGGTGCGGAGCTTTGGCCATAGAAGCGGCATGTCAGGATACTTAGTATGCTTAGCAGAAGCATGGATTTTCTGCAAAAACGGAACCGCATATGTGATCAATTTGTCTGCATGTGAGGGATCACAGGTAGTGATTTAAAATCAAAGGGTTTAGTTGTTTTTCTCATTTTTGGGATTTTCAAGTTAGGACTAGGGCGATTTTTGGAGAGATTTCCGACTAGATTGAAGAGGTAAGTGACTTTTAATCACTTTTGTCCATGAATATTGAATACCCATTGATTATTACACCTAATGTTCATGAATCTAAGTTAGAATTTGGGGAGTTTTGGACTATGTTATTGGAGAGTGAAATTTGAGGATTTGAGGGGTGATTTATGGTTGGAATTGAATGATTTTGGTATGGTTGGACTCGTAATTGAATGGATATTCAGAATTATTGAATGTTGTCGGGTTTTGAGGTGCGAGCCTGGGGTTGACTTTTTAACTTGAGTTAAAGATCTTAGCTTTATCTTTTGGAATCACTTCCTATAACTTTTATTGATAGTATTACGTTATTTTGGCTAGATTCGAGCCTTCCGGAGGTTGATACACGCGGGAGGGGCTTGTTAGCGGAGTGATTTGGTTTGCTTGAGGTAAGTATCTTATCTAAACTTGGTTGAGGCACTAGTTGCCTGGATTATTTGTGATAGCTACGTGCTATGGGTGCACACATATGTGGGGTTTGAGCCCATGTGCTAACACCAGGGTATTTGTCCATGCTCGGGTTGTGCTTAGGTTATGATATGACTAGAATTGACTATTAAGCTTTAAGATATGATATTTCTCATATTTATAACATTTTTGTGAACTATTTGAGCTATGTTTGAGGTTAGATAGAGGCTAAATCCCTGAATGAACTTGATAATTGTTATCTTTATGATGAAATAGCCATTTTGAGCTATGATAACACACTATGCACATGCCTACACTTTAGCATCTCACTTATACCACTCTATGAGCATGAGATATGTTATTCATTCATCATATACATGTATTCTTGTATAGTTGCTTTTGTGAGATATGATTTGGACTGGATGCCTATGACCACGCCGGACGAAGTATATTGTTATGCTTGTGACCATGCCGGGCGGATTATGTTGTTATGCCTGTGACCACACCGGGAGGATTATGTTTTTATGCCTATGACCACGCCAGGCATATTATGTTGTTATGCTTGTGACCACGCTGGGTGGATTGTACTGTTATGCATGTGACCACGCCGAGCGGATTATGATATTAAGCCTGTGACCACACCGGGCTGGTAGCACGTTGAATTGGTAGTGCTTGCATGTGATATGGATCCATCCCCCTAGGGTCACCTTCTCATGTTTCTCTCTTGATCGTGTACACGTGGATACTGAGGAAAACTGATCAGTGATTTGTACGGATATATGGAAAGGTTGAGGAAATCTGGCCAGTGTTTGTTTGGATTTGCATTTCATCTTTACTTGCAATTTCCGTGGTTAAATTATCTGACTTAACTACATATCATCTCTATATGCTGAACATTGACTGAATAGAGTATTTGAGTAACTGTACACATACACACATATGCTTCATCCTGTGCTTTATGAATTGATTTCATTATTGCTCTGTACTTGTTAAATGATGAAATTATACAGGTTGTAGCTTGTATCATTTATAATTCGTGCTTCTTTTACCTCCCCGAGTTTAGTTACGATACTTATTGAGTACATTGGGTCGGTTGTACTCATACTACACTCTGCACTTAATTGTGCAGATCCAGGTGTGGGGACCAGTTATCAGCAATAGATTTGCTTGTTGGACTGATCATCGAGAGGCGAGCTAGAGCTGCATCCTTGGCCGCAGTTTGACTTGTCTTTTCTTATGTACCGTTGTTTCAGTTCAAACAATATCATTATTTAGTTTTCAGACTTGTATTCCGTTGTAGAGCTCATGACTCCGTATTTACCAGTTTCTGGGGGATTTACCTTGTATTGGTAGTATTATGTTACATTGAGGTTGTAAGGCCCCATGAAATTTTACCAAGAACCTGGTGTTTCGCGGTACAAACTTTTTGGGTTGTGCAATGCGTTAAGGAGTTCAAAGAATAATTTTTACAGAACATGGCATTTCTACGGTCCACTATGCGACCGCAGAGCCACTCTGCGGACCGCATATCCACCGCAGAGCGCAACAAGAACAAAGGCAATCATTGGAGGTCATTTTGCGGTCTACTATGCGTCCGCATAATTATTTTGCGGGCCACACTTTCATCATAGATTCAACGTGAGAAAATTTTGAAGGGAGATTTCACGGCACGTTATGCAACCGCATAACTGGTCTACGAACCGCAGACCTGCCACAGACCTGCCGCAGACCTAACCTGATCAGCCTAGTTTATGGGACTATTTCTGCGGTCCATTTTGCGGGCTCCAGACCTGATCTGCGATGCACTCTGCAACCACAAAGCTGAGTTCGAAGTGTCCATTTTGTGTTTTTATAACCCTAACTCATTTTGATTAAAAGCCACTGGGGCTTGTTTTGAAGTCATAAACCTATTGTTTTAGAAAGGTGAGAGTATCCTAGAGAGAGAGGAAGAAGCTCCAACCCCTTCTCTCATCAATCCTTTTCTGATTTTGAAGATTCAATGGAAGCCACCCATTAGACTATCAACTATCCGGGTAAGACTTTGTCCTAAAACCTTAATGCAATTGTTATGGGTTTAAGTAAGTTGTGGAGTTAGAGATAGGCCATGCATGTGCCAATAGGAGGTAGTATGTGGGGTTGTTGAACTATTTCGGGTATATTCTTGTTGAAATTGGTTGAGGGAGGAGGGATTACCATTGTAGAGCCTTGTAGTCAATTTTGCATAATAGGTATTTGACGAAATTTCCAAGAGACTTATATCATGAGAATCCTTCTAATTATGATTCGATTTTTATCATCTTCCTATAGATTGGAAATTGCTAGGAGTATTTGGACGTTGTAGTAACCTAAGTAAATCTCAAGCAAGGTATGTTTGCTAAACTTCTCTCATAGAATCGAATTTCATGATGTCCTCGTATGTTTCAAGCGTGGTTGGCCCAAGTTCTTATTTTCTCATGATCCGGCCATTCCTAATATATTCAGTTATTCCAAATAAGCATTGTGTCGGAAATTATATGCTCAAAATGTGTTTCAATTGCTTCTATTACATTATGCTCTCCTTCGGGAATGTATTCAAGTATGGTTTACGTATCAAAATGTTATGACTTAAATCCATGTTTCAAATGCAAGTTTGTTATGCTTAAATTTTGGAGAGAAGACTCAATGTGTTTAAGACTCCTATTGCTCATATACATATTTAAAGTCTTGATTCCAAATGCTCTTATTGTTGATGATAACCTATGATGATGCTTGAAAGTGAAAGAAGTGAGTATGAGATATAAAATGTGGCCATCGTGCCAAGAATTAAAACTACACTTGTGGCCAATAGTACCAATGAAATGAAAGGATGTGTGAAAGATTACGAAATGAGTTTTAACTCCGTTATACAATAAATATTTTGGGAGTATCGTTAGTCATCAAGGAAGGGTAGGTTGAAATAATCTAACCCCGAAACTGCACGTGCCGGTGTAAGAGTGATTGAGGGGTAAATCCCCTTATTGATGTGTTGAGATTATTCCCCTTAAATAGGATAATATTGATGTGTTGAGATTTTTCCCTTTAATGGGGATGAGATGATTGCTAGCGGAAAGTGATGTCGACCCACACGACATTATGGTGAGACGGCTTAGCCGATCGGGACGAGATCGGAGGCCAAGCCGCGCACATGGTGGTGTTGTGATGGGATGTCTTTGGGTGAGACGACTTAGCCAATCGGGCTGAGATCAGACTCTGTGCTAAAAATACGATGGTGTATCGATACTAAAGATCTCCCAATTTAAAAATATGATATTTACTTGAAAAATTATCTTTCTCTTAACTTGATGCTTTAATATTGTTTGAGGCTCTCATTGATTCCATGCTTCTTTCTCCTTGTACTATTACTCGTTTCATTGAGATGGTGTTTAGTCTTACATACTAGTACTATTTCATATGTACTAACGTCCCTTTTATCGGAGGCGCTGTCTCTTTAATGGATGCAGGTGGTTCCACAGCAGGCGGCATCGATCAGTGATAGCGGTACACCCTCTTCTCAGCTGACTTGGTGAACCCCACTTCATATCGGGGTCATGTATCTTTCATTTCTTATGTATAGTGTTTTGAGGTATAGCCGTGGCCTTGTTGCCGACACCATCATATTACTCTTATATATCCATTAGTGGCTCCATAGACATAGTGTCACATGTTTCCATTTCTAAACTATGAATGTGTAATGTATTTTTGGAATTGTAAATGAAGTAACTAATGGTAATGAAATTGGTGTTGTCCATGAAATTCTCTCATTGTTTAACAAATGGTATACATGTTCACTTTATCAATGGGTAAGGTCGGGTAGAAGGCATCAAGTAGGCTTGCAGGACTGGGATATCTCGATTGAGTGCCTGTCGCGCTCCCTAAGACCGGGGGGTGATAGAGGTTTCAGACTTATGCTATTTCTATAATTTATATTGTTCGGGTTCTTTATTGTTTTGTTTCGACTTGCCTAGCCAGTGTATTAGGCGCCATCACGATGAGTTAGGATTTTGGGTCGTGACACATATAAATTTCATAGCAGAAATACTTCTTGGCTCTCAACAGAAAATTCTCAAAGTCAACCTAACTATTTTCAGATTTCAGATTCACGTACTTTCGAAAACAAAAATTGTATCTTGAGCTAGGAGTGTCAGAATTTTTATCCATTTGCACCATTCGAAAATAGTCTCAGGGAACTGAAACAAATACGAATTTCATGGCAAAACCCATTTCGGGTTGTCAACAGAATTTTTTTGAAGTCGACCTAAGCGCAGTAAACTTTTAGATTCGTGTACTTTCGGCAAGAAATAGCATATCTTGAGCTAGGAGTATCAGAATTGTAATCCATTTGCGCTTTTAGAAAGTGAACTTAGAGACCTGCAACATATGAATTTTGTGGCAGAACTAATTTCGGGCTGTCAATAGAAAATTCTTGAAGTCGACCCAAGCTTAGTGAACCTTCAGATTCACATGCATATAGAAATTTCGAGGCAGAACACCTTCTGGATCCATTAAAGTTCCACATCATGTAATGCTAGACTCTCCAGAATTCAAATTACAAGTTCCATAATTATATCATACGATGGAGGGAGGTGTAGGTTCAATTCTCCTTAACCTCAAATTTTTAACAAAAATGCTCGCTCAAAGATGTTCAAAAAATAGAATGTCTAGGTCCAGCCTCGAGCCTACGACCTTTACAAGCCTAAATTTTAGCTTGACGAGTAGACCAAGAAGTATTCTTTGTTATGAAGTAGTGTTTGTTATATATTGCTTTATTTTTGCAGAATATTAGTATAAATATTTAATATTTTTTCCCGGTGGAAGCGGTGTCATTTGCAGAATATTAGTATAAATATTTAATATTTTTTTCCGGTGGCGAAGCGGTGTCGGATGACACCGCTTCCACCCATGTGCATCCACCCCTGAAGATATGGCTTGTTCAGCAGAAGTGTACACAACTGCAAAACAAGCAAGTTGTACTTAGGAGTCACCTTGAAAAACTAGTTCCAATCAATTTAGGAGGAAGTTCACTCTAAAATATTTACCCGTTATTGTGTTCGAGATCTGGTTTTTGTTGGTTTAGAAAGAAAGCTATTCTGACTAACCCACAATAAAATATGAATTTTTGATGTGCGCAGAGTTGGTAGATCCATGACTTAGAAAAAAAAAAGTAACTTCACCGCACATGATCAAGGCATCTTTACTACCTCTCCTACACCATATGACGAACTCTTCGCTGCTTAGGCCCTTTTGAACAATGACAGAAGCTCGCAATGCTTAGGAACACAACATAAATTCTAACATCTGCTCATCAAGCATAATAATTAAGTTTGACCTTACACAAGTGTGTTTTCATGGGATAAACTCCCTAGCTCGCAATTGCGAATAGCCATTCGATCAAAAGATCCATGGGTGGATGGCTGTAACAGAAATAAAGAAAATCATCTTTTCAAAGCAATGAAAACTGAAGAATCTTTTCAGAAGCATAGTTAAGGTATTACATAACTTCAAATGCAGTAGCCATTTGCCTAGTAGCTAATCTCTATACAACCAACCTAGCTAGTTCTCAAAGATTCGCTGCATTTTGGAGTTTCAGCACTTGTCCATCAATTTTCACTCTCCACTTTGGATCTGGTTCATGACTTTCTAGTGCGACACTTCATTTGTGTTTAAACAAAGATGTTAAATAACAACAGGTCGTACATTCAAGCTCAAGCATAGCAGCTTTGAAATCAAGGATGACATAATTTTGACTTGTCTCAAGTTACTGGTCAAACAAAAACTGGAAAAGAAACTTTGGTCGTTCAATCACCTTTCTTAGTAGCACTAGGAAGCAGTAATGAACAAACCTGAAGGTGCATCTCTGACCAGCAACACACCAAAACAGGAATTATACAAAAGAGTAAAGAGGGAGAATCGACCAAGCAAAGAATCTGAGCATCATACATTTGTAGAAATGAACTTCTTCAGAACTTCTACACCAGTTAGTATATCTCAATTGAACCTCAATATATTTGTATAATTCATCCATATGATAATTCGTAGGGAACTCAAAATTTAATGAGACAGTGCAAATAAAAAGTAAATACTTTTATTGCTCTAAGAAAAGAAATATCAATACATGATATCCGTCTTAAAATAAACAGGAATCCTAAGTGAAAAAGGAGAATCTATAACTATTGAAAAGTTTTGGAGCTAAGGATTTGCTGGAGACTCGTCTTAACTGCATCTTTCAGGAGGGACAATTTTTCTGCTTCATCATCAGACAACGGGACATTCGCCTCAATGGTATGAACCTCGCCTTCGGTAACTGTGATTTTCCTTTTACTTTTGGACAACTTCTCTTGTTGTTTATCTAGGAGTGCGATGTTCTTCTTATTTTTAGAGGTCAAGGATACTAACTGTGTTTGATATTCACAAGAGCCACATGAAGTTTCTCAGCGGACTCATTTGCCTTCCCATATTCCCGCTTCGCATCATTGAGGCATTTTTGTGCATCAGAGAGTGACACTTTGTGGGATTATTTAGTCATCTTGGATGATCTTAAAGCATCATACTCTGCATACGTCTTAAAGAAAGCTTCAACAAGATCCTCCAAAATAGAAGTACCAATGATATTCTCTCTCCGTATTTCCGTAAGAGTCAAACTGATGCTTTCCTTCAAGTTCATAAAGTTTTTCGAGGAATATACAAATAACTCTTTAATCCACTCTCACAATCTACACCACATCACAACAATAAAAGTTTGTTTGATACGACAAATAGTCCCATGCGACTCTTTGCTTGAAGCACCAGGCTGCAACAACCATGAGGAAGGCCTGAACGACTTCGGGCGCATGACTTTAATTGCAGCATCCACAACTTCATTCGTCACAACTGGTTGGATGAGCTTTCTATTACCTGGAGAAGAGGAATATGGCTTCCTTGGTGGAGTTAACTCCACCGAATAGGCTACACCCATAACATGATCCTTAGAACCGTTAAGAGGGTTATGGGAGCTCTTGCGGTCATACCAAGATCATCTACGCCTGCAAATCAACCCTCAATAATGTCATCTCCAAGATCATCACCGCATAATTACTGAAGATTTGACTGAAAAAAGAAGAAGAAGATGTTAGTATTGAAAAAGGAAAAAAAGAAGGTAATAGAAATACAAATAAGATAAATTTTACTTGTTCTGGTAATTCAGGAAATGGCATTGTTAAGCCGGTATCCTCATCCACAAAGGAATCATCCCCAATAAGAATGGTATCTAAGACATCAGTACCGTATTATTCATCACCCAACTCCTTCGCCTTCTTGTTCGGACTGTTCCAATGGCGGTCTTCGCTAGATTCACGCTCTACTGGATTGGAAGCTATAGTAAAATCTCCAATACTATTTGGCGAAATGGAAGGATGAGTCTTCTCATCACAAAGTGGCACGAGGCTGGGCGCTCTATTACTGCCCTTGTTCGGCGAAACTAGATGCTCCTTCCTTTTGCAAGTGTTGCTGGTTACCTTGGGGGCAGTAGTAGCCGCCTTCGAGGCTAATGAAAGATGCCTAACTTTATTTTTCGTGGGTGCATCCACATCCTTCACGACATTGAACTTGGAAAGGGTCTGGGCTGCTTGCAAAAGATCATTTGATTTCGTCTTGGATTTTGAAGAAGAAGATAACTTTACCTTCAGTCGACTCGGGACCCCTTTGGATCGCACGGGGACCTGATCTTGCCTTGGACTTTTCAAAATGATGTGCAGGATCCTTCTTGAAGGATCTAGTCGATGGGTTGGCCACCACTTAAGGGTGGCATGTGGGCCGGTCCCGGTCATAAGTAGGCTTCGCGGGCACGGTCTTAAGTGGGCCGGTCCTATGCGGTCCGGTCCTAAACGGTCCCGGGCTTCGCGGGCTTCTTGTTGGAATCGGCTCGGGACCGGGACCACGAACTAACAGTTCCGGGTTAAGTGGGTCGGTCCTGGGTTAAGTGGGCCCAAGCGGGCCTAAGTGGGCCCAACGGATACATTCTATTTTTAATTTTTTTTTATGTAGAAGTTAGAGAAAAAAATGGTAATAAAGATATATAAGCTATATTCGATTTATATACTATATATACATCTTAAGATATATATATATATATACTATACTATATATACATAGTATATAAGCCATATTCGATAGTATACATCTTAAAATATACTATATATACATCTTAAGATATATATATATATATATATATATATATATATATATATATATATATATATATATATATATATATATAAGCTATATTCGATATATATATAAGCTTATATATATAATATACTATGTTATATATATATTTTAAGATATATAAGCTATATTCGATTTACTATATATATATATATGTGTGTGTGTGTGTGTGTGTTAAGATGTATATATAGTATATAAAGATGTAAATATAGTATAGTATAGTATAGTATAATATAGTATAGTATATACTATACTATATATACATCTTAAGATATATAAGCTATATTCGATATATATATAAGCTTATATATATACTATATAATATATAAGCTTATATATATATACTATACTATACTATATATACATCTTAAGATATATATGTATATATATATACACACACATCTTAAGATATATAATCTATATTCGATTTACTATATATACATCTTAAGATATATAAGCTATATTCGATTTACTATATATACATCTTAAAATATATAACCTATATAAGATGTATATTAAGTATATATATATATATATATATATATATATATATATATATATATATATATATATATATATATATCTTAAAATGTATATATAGTATAGTATAGTATATACTATACTATACTATACTATACTATATATATATCTTAAGATATATAAGCTATATTCGATTTATATATTATATATACATCTAAGATGTATATATAGTATAGTATTCGATATATTCTATGCTATATATTCGGTATATTCAATATCTTCAATATATATACATATCTTAAGATATATATATATATATATATATATATATATATATATATATATAAAAGCTATATTCGATATAAGATGTATATATATATATATATAAAAGCTATATATATAAGAAAAAGTGTAATTATAAAAAAATTGGGTTTAAAACAAAGTTGGAGGGGGGGAGGGGTTAAATGCCTATTTATAAATAGCTAACGGCTATTTTGGCAGGTAAAACAGCCATATTTTAAATGCCATAAAGGCTATAATGTGGCAGATTTAATTTTTTTAAAAAATAGCCCTTGGGCCCAGATAGGCCCGTTTAGGACCGCTTGAACCGGCCCACTTCCCAGCTAGTCCCGGTCTCGCGGGCCTCGCCTATGGGACCGGCCCACTACCTAACCCACCTTCCCACGGTCCCGGTCCTATCCGGTTAGAACCGTTTAGGCCCACTTCCCATTTAGGCTTGCGGTTCTGGGCCGGGCCCGGTCCTAACCGGCTCACATGCCACCCTTAGCCACCAGTCTGCATACTTACGAGTCATTAAAGGCACATCGTCTACTAGACGTAGTGGTACAACGAATTTTGAGGAGGTGCCAAGACATGTGGATGAATACCAAAGTTGCACTAATTCTTGCAACGTACCATCATAAGGTTGCTTCATAAGGTCTCCAAGGATGTCTTGGCAAAAACCAAACTGCCTATTAAACTTGTGAGGGCTATAAAAGTAGCATCATGCCTAAGGGTGAGAAAGCTAGAGTGAAGAGATATAAAAACTTTGCTGAACGAGTCTGAAAGTTCACCATTGTCTGTAAAATGTAACTCTTTGCCTCGTAGTAATTCCAAATTGTGGAGTTGACAGGCATCATCACGTTGGAACAACCTTCGAGAATTCGAAAGGTTGAAATACTTAACCATCTTCTCGCTAGAGATCTTGCATAAGGGTAAACTTCGGTGTGTGTGATTAACACGGTGATTGGTCTCAAAATACTCTCCCATCCAGCCATACACATAGTGTATCAGGCAAATTACATCGCT
The DNA here is from genome assembly GCF_000390325.3 of Nicotiana tomentosiformis. Classification (NCBI taxonomy): domain Eukaryota; kingdom Viridiplantae; phylum Streptophyta; class Magnoliopsida; order Solanales; family Solanaceae; genus Nicotiana; species Nicotiana tomentosiformis. The sequence continues at coordinate 59,547,763 of NC_090823.1, forward strand.
TGCAACTAGGTCTGTGGAAGTGGAGACCTCCCTCAAGCCACGGATATGCTCGCGAGGACCGGGATTGCCAGGGAGAATTTTACTCCATGAGCCATTAAGCTTGTGACTTTGAAAACACTAGCACATATGTGTTCAACATTCTTATTTGGAAGCACAAGCTTGCAGAGCCAACATGCAAGGAAAGTCGCCAAGTTAGTCTCGTTTCTAAGCGACTCCTCCACACCTAGCTCGATGAAGGGGACATTCTCCTTGTTTGTTTGTGGTTCGAAGTTTATGTCTATATGTCCAGAAGGATTATGATTCTGCCTTGTCTTGGTGGTCCACCCTTTTGATGCCTTTTGCGGAGGTATAGCATACCTGCTCGGTCCTCTAACTCAGAACCCAACCCAATCATGGACGAAGACCTCATGAAGTGCCCTTTTTGCAAGTTTGTAGAATGCTGAAAACAAGTATAAGCAACGTTTTGGGACGAATGACTTTGCTTGATGGTCCATTTTCGTTAACTCCTTCGCCGAATGAACTACTTCGTCATAAAAGGACCCATGCACAGGAAAGCCTCCAATCATTCGCAGGTCCCATAATGATATGGATAATTGTCCGATGAAGGTAGAAAGTGTGATGGTGGAAGGACTCCAAAGATTGCAAAAGGCTTGAGGCACGTTGTCATTATAGTCGTCCGTAAAAAATGAAGCGTATATGGCATCGTAGACCTTCACATGTTCCAGAGCATCTTTATGGTGGGGGAGCACATCTTCTACCCACTCACAATAGCCGGGTGTGTAGCGAACCTTGCCAAAGTCGGAAGGGGGAACATTCTAAGAGTTGAAACATCCATCACGATGAGAAAATTGGATGGTGCGGCTTCCCGATGTGTTGTGGACTTCAAAATAAGGACCTTCATGTTAGTGACCTTGGCCAAAAAGTCGCCCATAACAACTTTGGCCTCCCTTATCCACCATTCTGTAAGATGAAGAGATGCGACTGACAACTTTCTAACAAGAGGGAAGGCGCGATCACTAGAAGATGAACCTCCAAGGTAACAACTTTATCGAGCTGATTTTGCTCGTCGCTCATGATTTCAAGATGAGGGTGCTACTTCTTATGGTCACAAAATTGCATCTTGTTTGTTGGAAGTCAAGGTTGTATACGCTGCACGAATGGAATTGAAGAAGAAGATTAAAATTCGTGAAGTATGTCCAAAATTGAAACAGAAAATTCAGATCCTGTAGCTAACTTTTAAAATATCATAGAAAATAGCAAAGAGTGATTTAAGTCCTAATATTTGGTGTAAATGTAGCCTCTGAAGTGTAGTCTGCAAAGGATCAAGAAGTGCTTGATTTCGAGCTTCCTACATCAAAATACAAGCTATTTGGTGAGCGCGCGCAAATCTGAAGCTGTAATGTATCAAGATTCCTAATCCGAATTTTAGAGAGTTACCTAAGTGAATCTATGAATTATTTGGTCCTGATTTTCATATACGTCGAAGATCCGCTAGTTTACTTTCCAGTGCCGTAAATTGTTCGTGATTTCGATATTCTTTGTAAGGACCCGATTGGTCGTTTTGAGTACTAGCTTTCTTTTCTATGTTTTGAGACTTTTTCTAGCTCTATTTGATCTTTTTTGATTTGCGTGCAAGTTCCGCTTGGAGACCGAGGGGCTTGGATGAGTTTTGGAAGTGTTTGGAATTGCTGGTGCATTCCAGTTGCTGGTGTTTAGTTGCAGATCTCGCATTTGTAAGGTTTGGCACGCATTTGTGAGCCTCGCTTTTGTGGCCAAGAGATCGCATTTGCGAGCATGGGATGGGGACTGGGTCTTCGCAAATTGCGATGAAAATTTTCGCATTTGCATTTAGTGGGTGGTCGCTTTTGTGATTAGGTACTGGGGGATGGCAGCTTAAGCTTCGCATTTGCGATGAGGGGACTCCTCGCATTTGTGAGACTTTTGTTGCTTTTGCAACTTCTGAGGACCTGAGGCACTGATCGCATTTGCGATCACTGTTCTGCATTTGCGGGTATTGCATCTGCGAACAAGTGTTCACAAATGCGACACGTGCAGCTGGGTAAAAGAGGAAAAAATTGGGACTTAGCTCATTATACACCATTTCTCAACCCCAAACACTCTAGAGACAATTTTTGAAGAACTTTTCATCCCAAATTCATTGGTAAGAACCTCTAATCCACTTTTTTTTTTTTTTTTTATCTATTCCTCATTACTTTTCATGAGTTTTTAAAATCAAATCTAGGAATGTCATGGTAGAAATTAGGGTTTTTGGATAGAATTTTGAAATTTTATAAAATTGAGATTTAGACCTCAAGTTGAGGTCGGATTTTGAAACAAATCACATAACCAAGCTCGGGGGTGAATGGATAATCGAGTTTTGGTCCGAATCCCAGGTTTTGACCAAGCGGGCCTGGGGTTGGATTTTGTTGATGTTTTTTCAATTTAGCTAAAGATTGAACTTTTTTCGTTCGCGGGTAGTTTCTAAATTTTATTTTGAATTATTTGATTGATATTTTGCTAGATTCGGTTGGTTTGGAGGTTTGTTCTAAAGAAAAAGCTGTAGTATAATATTGATTTGGTTGCAGAATGAGGTAAGTGTCTTGCCTAGCTTTGTTCCCAGACAATACACCCCTATCGCCGAACCCATAGCCCCAAACAAGACTTGTGCCTATCACTCAAGCATGAAGGGTAATGCTATCTAGGAATGCCTCATTTTGAAAGACAATATCTAGATGCTGATTGAAATCAAAGTTATACAAGCAAAGGAGTCCACGCCAAATGTCCGCCATAACCCTCTTCCCGATCACAGGGGCGAGGGAATAAATGTGATAGAAACTGATGAAGAATGGGATCAGGAAGGATCCATCGGGCTTATCCAAAAGGGTGACACTCCCAAAACATCTCCTGTCACCCTCTTTCCAATTGTGGTGCAAACCTAGGTGCCATTCGGGGTCGAGGTAGCTACGCCCTTCACTGTGATGGTAGCTCCAATACCGTTTTATAAGTCTGATACTGTCCCATGGGATTATGTGGCGGAGGCAAGGAGAAAAGGAAAAGCCAAAATGGAAGAGACAGGATCTGCACAAGGAATGACTAGACCCGGCAGGGTTTACAGACCTAAAATTCTTTGAGGAACAAGTAAAGAGACCGCACCGAAACCACCTATTATGGAGACAGACACTGATGATCTTTGGAGGAAGGTGCAGGCGAGGGAATGCTTCGTTGTCGATCACTTAAACAAGACTCCTGCCCAAATATCCATCTTATCACTGTTGCAAAACTCAGATGCACACAAGAATGCCTTGATGAAGGTGTTAAGTAAAGCTTATGTATCTACCGGTATCACTAGTGGAGATGTGGCGAACATGGTGGGGCAGATACTGGAGAGTCACAAGATTACTTTCCATGAAGATGAGCTACCTCCGGAAGGATTGAGTCACAACAAAGTATTGCACATTACTATGCAATATGAAGACAAGTTAATTGCTAGGGTTCTGATAGACGGGGGTTCAAGTCTGAACATATGCCCTCTGACTACTTTGAGAAGACTGGGTATAGGCCTGCATGAGATATGGATGGGAAGTATGAACGTGAAGGCATTTGATGGGTCTCAGAGAGCCACCATCGGAGAGATCAACCTGGATCTATAGATGGGCCCGACTTGGTTCGACGGTGAATTCCAGGTGCTAGATATATCCGCTACTTATAACTTATTACTGGGACGACCATGGATACACGCAGCTGGGGCAATCGCTTCTACTCTGCACCAAGCTGTGAAGTTCGAGTGGAATCATCAAGAGGTGATTATTCATGGAGATGGAAGTAACCCTATCTACACCAACAAGATGTGCCAGCTATCGAGAATAAGAGGAAATTGGGAGGAGAAATATATCACAGCATTGAGCGGATAAACGTAATCGAGAAAGAGCGATGGTGGAGCAACAAGATAGAGAGCATACTGATGTGGTTAGGGTTTGAACCGGGCAAGGGACTTGGTCCAAAGCTTCAAGGGATCACAGAACCAATACGACCACAATATCATGGCACAACCTTTGGTCTCAGATATGAATACACCGTGCAAGAATATAATGATTGGATACCGTCATGGCGTGACGTTTACTATCCATTGGAACAACCCATACCACCAGTGCACCAGACATTCCGCCAGACTGATGTGATTTGGGGATCCAAGGAAGATGAGGTTTTGGACGGTATGAGGAAGCTATTTCTGGACAAGGAAAATATGGACTGCAGTGCAATCTTGGGGGAGGAGGAGGAAGACCTTACCATTCAAACAGTGGGAGAAGGAGCTGTTCTCAGGAACTGGACTGCTGCAACATCCCGGGCTCGCCGAGCACCTGGGTAGCCTTGGCAGAACTAGCATGATTCATTTTAAAATTGTTTTTGGTATTTAAGACATTTTTAGTGTTTTGTTTTGAAATAATTACTCGAAATATCGAGTCGTACTTGTTTGATAGTTTTAATTAATGCATCATTGCTTTTCGTTTATTCATATTATTATCTTTCTACATTCTTTTTCAGCATAATTATTACATATCCTGATGAACCTACAACTGTGACATGTAATGAGATAACGTAACATAAGGAAAGTGATTCGGAAGATGATATAATACCTGAGGAAATTTTCAAAGAAGTAGATAATTTTGAGAATAAACCAAAGTCCTATCTGGAAGAAACTGAGGCGGTTAACTTAGGGAATTCTGAAACAGTCAAGGAAACTCGCATTAGCATTCTTCTATCACCATCAGAGAAGGAAGAGTACATCAGGTTTCTAAAGGAATATGAGGATGTTTTCGCATGGTCCTACGATGACATGACTAGGTTAAGCACATCCATAGTGGCTCACAAGCTACCTATCAACCCTATGTGTCCGCGGGTAAAGTAGAAGCTCAAGAAATTCAAGCTAGATATGAGTTTAAAGATAAAAGAAGAGGTTACCAAGCAAATCAAAGCCAAGGTCCTTCGGGTGGTCAAGTACACAACTTGGCTAGCCAACATTGTACCGGTTCCAAAGAAGGATGGGAAAGTCAGGGTGTGCGTTGATTATCGAGATCTGAATAGAGCAAGTCCTAAGGATGATTTACCGTTACCCAACATACACATACTGATCGACAACTACACAAAGCATGAACTCCAATCCTTTGTGGATTGCTTCGCAAGATATCACCAGATTTGGATGGGTGAAGAGGACGCCGAAAAGATAGCCTTTATCAATCCATGGGGAATGTATTGCTACAAAATGATTCCATTTGGTTTGAAGAACACTGGAGCAACCTACATGAGGGCCATGACTACTCTTTTCCATGATATGATACACAAAGAAATAGAGGTGTACGTGAATGATATCATCATCAACTCTAAGAGAACTTCAGATCACATAGCAGACCTAAGGAAGTTTTTCGACCGACTACGAAAGTACAATCTTTAGTTGAATCCTGTGAAATGTGCTTTCAGAGTCCTTGCTAGAAAGTTACTGGGTTTCATCATAAGTCACCACGACATTGAGTTAGACCCATCAAAGATCAAAACTATTCAGGACCTGCCACCGCCGAAGAGCAAGGAGGATGTGATGCGTTTTCTAGGCCGCCTAAATTATATCAGCTGTTTTATAGCGCAGTCAACGGTAATATGTGAACCAATCTTCAAAATGCTGAAGAAAGATGCTGCGACGAGTTGGATTGAAGAGTGTCAAAAGGCTTTTGATAAAATCAAGGAGTACTTGTCCAAGCCACCCGTGTTGGTCCTATCGGAGCCCGAAAGACCTTTACTGCAGTACCTATCCATGTTGGATGGATCATTTGGTTGCGTATTGGGGAAACATGACGAAACCAAAAGAAAGGAGCAAGCAATATACTATATGAGTAAGAAGTTCACACCATACGAAGCACGATACTCTTTGTTGGAACGTACATGTTGTGCCTTAACATGGATAGCCCAAAAATTGAGACATTACTTCTGCGCATGCACCACATATCTCATATCGAGGATGGATATGCTGAAATACATCTTTCAGAAATCCATGCCTACGGGTAAGCTAGCAAAGGGGCAGATATTGCTAAGTGAGTTCAAAATTATCTATGTGACCCAGAAGGCAGCCAAAGGGCAAGCATTGGCAGATCACCTGGCAGAAAACCCCGCAGACGGAGAATACAAACCTTTGAAGATGTATTTTCTTAATGAGGAAGTGTCATTTATAGGGGAAAATATTGCCGAAGAATATGATGGTTGGAGGATGTTTTTCAACGGAGCCTCAAACTTCAAAGAAGTGGGTATCAAAGCTGTTTTGGTATCAGAAATCGGTCAACATTACTCAGTATCCGCCAAGCTCAGATTCCCGTGTACCAATAATATGGCAGAATATGATGCTTGATCTTAGGACTCAGGTTGGCTGTCAATATGATTATTCAGGAATTGGTGGTAATCGGAGATTCAGATATGCTAATACATCAAGTACTCGGAGAATGGGCCACCAAGAATACTAAGATATTGCCATACCTGCACTGTGTGCAAGATTTGATCACGAGATTCACAAAGGTAGAATTCAAACATGTTCTAAGAGTTCAGAATGAGTTCGCTGATGCGCTGGCTACCTTGACTTCCATGGTACAACATCCAAACAAGAATTTTATTGATCCTATCCCGATAGATATTCGAAAGTAGCCAACTTATTGTGCTCATGTTGAAGAAGAGTTTGATGGAAATCCATGGTTTCATAACATTAAGGAGTATTTGAAGAAAGGAGAATACCAGGAAATGCTACACACACTCAGAAGCGTACGCTTCGAAGATTGGCCAACCATTTCTTTCGGAGAGGAGGAATTCTGTATTGAAGGACTCCTGACTTGAGATTGCTGCGATGTGTCGATGCCAAGGTGGCATCTAGGTTACTCGAAGAGATACACACCGGAACCTGCAGACCTCACATGAAGGGGTTCGTTCTAGCCAAGAAGATATTAAGGGAATGGTAATACTGGATGACTATGGAGACAGTACATGATGATATGACATGGGTGCCACCCAACGAACTTAATGCAATGAGTTTACCCTGGCCTTTCTCTGCCTGGGGCGTGGACGTCATCGGACTAATTGAACACCCTGCTTCCAACGGACACAGATTCATTTTGGTGGCCATAGATTACTTCACAAAGTGGGTTGACGCCGCTTCCTATAAAGTTGTGACTAAGAAGGTCATAGTAGACTTCGTCCGAGATCGTATTATTTGCTGATTTGGAGTACTTAAGTCAATCATTACCGACAATTCTGCCAATCTCAACAGTGATCTTATGAAAGCCATTTGTGAAATATTCAAAATCAAGCACTGGAACTCACAGCATATAGGCCGCAAATAAATAGAGCCGTGGAAGCCGCCAACAAGAACATCAAGAAGATATTAAGGAAGATGGTGGATAACTACAAGCAATGGCATGATAAGCTACCATTTGCTTCGCTAAGATACCACACCACAGTCCGCACATCAATTGGGGCAACCCCCTATCTACTGGTTTATGGTATTGAAGCTGTTATACCCGCCGAGATGGAGATTCCTTCCCTAAGAATCATACAGGAGGCCGAGCTCAGCGATGCGGAATGGATACAGAGCCGGTATGAGCAACTGGCTCTCATTGACGGTAAGAGGATGAACATGGTGTGTCATGGTCAACTGTACCAGAATAGAATAACAAGAGCTTTCAATAAGAAGGTTAGACCAAGGCAATTCACACCGGGGCAATTGGTATTGAAGCATATTTTCCGTACCAAGACGAGGCAAAAGGAAAATTCTCACCTAACTGGCAAGGCCCTTACACGGTTCACCGAGTACTGACAGGTGGAACAATCATACTTGCAGAGATGGACGGAGAAATATGGCCAAAACCTATCAATTCGGACGCCGTCAAGAGATATTACATTTGGGATTGTATTTGCACTTTCTTTTGATGTAACATGAACTACGCTTGACCTGATTCCCGTTTAAGAGGGGATATGTAGGCAGCCCTATGGGTTCGGTCACATCATAATAAAATCTTCATTCCCCTCTACGGTCAAGAAACAGAGCAAGATTTTGAGTTTTCGTCAGTCTCATTACGTTAAGGATCGCCAAGTAATGTATCACCAGAAGTATACATTAAACTAGGGTAGAATTTTGAGGAGGTCCTCAAAATTCCGAGTTAAGAAGGTCGCAATGTCTCAAAGCATGTCACAATCTACGATTCGACCAAACTATTTACTTTTGTTAAGTATTTTTTAAAGCAATGGCATTACTTATAAATGATTTACCATAAATGCATATTTTCGAAAAACCACATTTTCTGTAGTAGCCAGAGGTTACACAGGGTGACTCGAACAGGTGTCAAGACCGGAGCGAAGGCAAAATGAGTAATCAAGAACACGAAATAACCTTTCCCCCAAACTCACAATCTCTCTTTGGATGCAAGCATAATGGACATAACAAGCACGTCCACAACAAACATATATACGGCAAGACCACTATCCTCACACCGACGGGATTCGCCAAGCACAAACACATCAAGCTAAGGACTACTTTTCTCTCTTATATTTAATCATTGCTCTTCCTGCATAGGGTTAAGCACTGCCCTCATTACAATGCATAGGGCTAAGCACTGCCCTCATTTCAATGCATAAGTCTAAGCACTGCTCTTATCATTGCATAGGGACAAACACTGCCCTCATCATTGCATAGGGCTAAGCACTGCCCTTATGAGGCTAAGCACTGCCTCCATTACTGCATAAGGCTAAACGATGTCATTCTCTGCATGAGACTAAACATTGTCTCCATTACATTGCATGAGGCTAAGCATTGCCTCCATCACTGCATAAGGCTAAATGCTGCCTTTCTCTACATGAGACTAAACATTGTCTCCTTTACATTGCATGAGGCTAAGCACTGCCCCAATTACTGCATAAGGCTAAACACTACCTTCCTTTGCATGAGACTAAGCACTGTCTCCATTACATTGCATGAGGCTAAGCACTTCCTCCATTATTGCACAAGGCTAATCACTGCCTTCCTTTACATGAGACTAACTATTGTCTCCATTATGGCATAAGGGCTAAGCACTGCTTTCATCACTGCATAGGACTAAACACTGCCTTGTCTCATTCTCGCATATGTCTAAAGCATCACCTGTTCCTTCTATCAAGCAATCAATATCAATGCATCCATGCATCGAATGGGCTGAAATATTACCACATCGTCCGAAGGCATCATAGTCTGAAGGCATCATCCGTATAGCCTGAAGACATCATGCCATGGCCTGAGGATCTCTCGAAACCTCATATCATTATTCAAAGGCATCATCATCCATAGGCACCATACTCATGGCCCGAGGACACCATTTCATGGCCTGCAAATCCCTTATCATACGCTTCATGGCCCAGGACGTCATGGTCTAAGGATATCATCCTCATCGTCCGAAGACAACTCTCATGGTCCAAAGGGAATCTGCTTCATTTTTAAATTTCCACAATAACTATATATATTTGCATCATGTTTTAAGCTTTGCATGTAACTCGAGAGGTAACCTTCCTACAAATAGGAGCAATTCTCGCTCCGGTTTTCGTTCACAACATTCATATCCCTTGATCACGTCAAATGTAACCAACAACCGGCAATGATTGTTTCCATCCCGTAACCACCCAAACATTTATCTCGAATATCCGTAATGTTCAAATTTGCATTCATAGCTCTACCTAAAATTATCCGTTACTCATGACACTATCCTATCCAAAAGATCCTTCCTCGAAACGTATGACCATCTTTATGACAACTCCATCGGTTTCGTTCACCGTTGGATCCAGAACTACACACGGCCTGATTTCCATAACACTAGGGATATGTAGAGAACTGAGGAACCAGGGTTCAACCCCCATTTTAAAAAAACAACTCATACTTGCTCATTCGGACAAAATTGGTCATTATTTTCTTTACCCGGCAACTCTTTCATCATTCTCGGCTAAAGAGGGGCAACTGTTGATACCAAATTTTGCCCTTATATTTTATAATGTATTCTATATACTTTCAAAATATCATTTTGCATTATTACCCAATTTACAAGGGTCATATAAGTACTTTCAATAATTTTCTATAATTTTTAAATCTTTAAAATTAATTTTGTTGCATTTAATTTGTTCAAATATTTATTAATTATCCCATTAAATTAATTTTAGGGTGATTTAATCATCCAAATTTAGAATTTTATACCCACATTTATTTTATAATATTACATCTAATTTTTACATAATTATATTTGTATTTTTCTCTATTTTATCTACCCAAGTTACAATAATAGTCTATATTCAATAAATAATTGCGTTTATTATATTATTTATGCTAAAATAATATTTGATAATTTTTATAATGTGAAGCTATTATTTTCAAGAATTTTAATGAATAAATAATATTTTTATTATTTATAATAATTTTTATAATTCATTTTTTATGAATTTCGTGTATTATAGCCCAATTTTGAGCTAGTTCCGGAACAAATATCAGGCCCAAAGACCTGGCCCATCTCATTTTACCTTTCAGCAACCCAAACCAAACGACCCCTTTAACTTAACCCAGTCGCAACCCGTTAATAACCCGCCCCGCTTCCCCTTCGATCCTGGCCTTAGATCTTAAATGATCAACGGCCCACAACAACCCTACCCTTCTCCTTATATCCTTCCCCACTAAACCCTAGAGACATTTCCCGTTTCTTCTGCCTCAAACACTGTCAACCCTTCTTCTCCCCTGAGAAACCCTAGCCGCCTCATCTCTAATCCTTCTCCAATTTCGGCTAGACAATGGAATCTTCTTGTGATTCACCTTCCTTATTTGTGTTACCGCGTCATTATCTACACAACAATGGTGTTACTTAGTACTTGCCTAAACTTGGCAAGTACCATCTCTCAGAATTGGGCCCGTTCATCTCAATCTCCAAGATCTGGACAATATCCCGTCCATGTACACGGAAAAAATGTTGATTTCTTACACCAGTAGACTAATTTTCAAACATTGAACCCTCATTAAGATTTGGAATTCGATTTCTCCCTTTAGTGATTCTGTTACTGATTACATGTGATATTTTCTTTCCTTATTTGTGCTTAATCGATTGTTTTCCATGTTTGTTTGTCCTAATCTGTCACTATATAAACCCCCTTCCCTATTTCCCCTAACGGACCTTAACTACTGCTATTACTCTCTCACTCTCACTCATCCTACTATTCTAAACTTGAGACCTTGGCCGGCTGAAAGCCAATGCCACCAGAATTCGATTGTTGCTTTTTTTCTTAGTGCGAGCACTGCTCGGGGTTCACCTGAAACCCTTGGGAACTCTGACGCATTGGGATTTTGGGGTTCTATTACTCTTTTTATTATTGACGATTGGAGAACTGATGAGATTGTTCTTCGTATTTGCTTGTTTGTTAATTCGCAGCCTGTAAGTCTCTTGGCCTTAGAAAAAAACAAATTTGTTTTGTTCGTATTTATGCATTTTGCCAATGAAACTTCTATGAATCAATGTTCTAATATTCCATCTTATTTGTAGCCTGGTTTGCTCTGAAGTATTCATATGATTCTATACTCTTAACATCTGAATTTGCCTAGCTTCTAATTATGTTGTATGCCTATCACATGTGTTTAGCATAAATGACTTCTAGTTCATTTAAACCTGTTTAGCCTGCTGTGTCTATGCTAATACCTGATGCTTACCCTGAGTTTGTCTCTCTGCTTTGTTTTGGATTATTATGATAACCAACTCATGTGTTCTAGTCCTTGTTGAGTCATTCATGCCCAACCTGCTACGTTTCTAGGGTTGTACTGTTAGCTAGGACTTGTTTCCATGCTATTTGTAGTTCTAGTGTATGCTTTTGACTTGTGCAATCCTGTGTTCTTCAGTATTACTTGAGACCTTAGGGTAAATCTCATACCTAGCCCTTTTCTCTATGTGTGGCCAACTAGTACAAAGTTTGATGTTTGCATGTTCTGTTGATCTGCAAATTGACATGTTACTTGTTTATCATAAGTGCTTCTGGTATTAGTTGATACTCAGCATGTTAAAGTTGTCTCATGTTCAACTAAGTATTTGCTCGATCATGAACCTGTCCTGCTATGCTACTTTCACTATGCTTTCATGTTAGGCATCCTATGTTAAGATTATACCTCACTTGTTCTTGTCTATGGCTCTACTAGTTTTTCATGTTCCAATTCCCTGCCTAAAGCTCTTAAGGATAGTTATGGACAATGCTTTGTTTTGGAACTTTATTTGAAGTAGTTTACTATCTTGTCACTCTTAAATTCTATTTCTGGAATTACAAGCATAAATGTCATGCCCCGACCTCGCGGAGCACGACCGATGCTCAACAGGGTTACCCCGGTCGAGCAAGCCTGCAATGTGCCGTCTACCCAACTCACCCATAAATAAAGAGAAATTCCTTTTATTAATTAGTAAGTAAGAAGTCATGTGAACAACACTAGTTCTTTTCCATTAGTTACGTCATTAACAAGTCTTCAAAACAGTATATTGTACAATCATAGTTAAAGTGGAACAGATGATATGATTACAGCATTTTTAGTTTAACCTTCCCAAAAATAGATACAACCCACACTATGTCTACGGAGCCTCTAACAGGAACAAAAAAGTGCTATGACAGTGCCGACAACAAGGCCCCGACTATACCTCAATGCTATATACAAAGGATAAGAGATATAGGACCCTGAAATGAAGTGGGGCTCACCAAGTCAGCTGAGGAGAGGGTGTGCTGCTATCACTGGTCAATACCCCCTGCTATGGAACCGCCTGAATCCATTAAAAATGCAGCGCCCCGGGCAAAAAGGGACGTTAGTACATATGGAATAATACTAGTATGTAAAACTAAGCACCCTCTCAATAGAACGAATAACAGTAAACAGAGAAGGAAACAGGAAATCAATGATAGGATCAAATGGTAACAAGGTGTCAAGTTAGGGAAAAGTAAATTTCAGTAATTTAAGTTGGGAGATCTTTAGCACTGATATACCACCGTGTTTTAGCACGGATTCCGATCTTAGCCCGACCGGATAAGCCGTCTCACCCCGAGACATACACTTACAATACCAACATGTGCGCGGCATGGCGTCCGATCCCAGCCTGATCAGCTAAGCTGTAAGGCCCCGTAAAATTTTGCAAAGGAAATTTTTTTTAATGATAATAATGTTTCGTGGTGCCGAATTGGTTTTACAAGCTCGCTGCGGTTTGGACTTTTGGGTTGAACAATGTATCAAAAAGTAAAGGAAAATGTTTGGCAGTGTTATGCGTTTCTGCGGTTGATTATGCGATCGCAGAATCACTCTGCGGACTGCATAATGGCCGCAGAGCGAGGAAGTTATTGGGCCAGTTTGGATGAGATTTTGCGGTTAACTATGCGACCGCATAACTATTCTGCGGTTCATTATGCGACCGCAGAATAGGTCTGCAGGCCGTATAGTGACCGCAGACACGGACAGGTTTTTTGGCTGTTTGGTCACCGATTATGCGATCGATATGCGGTCTGCATATCATTTATTCGATCGCAGACCTTGTTCCGGAGCTTCATTTTTGGGGTATTTAAACCCGACCCTATTTCGTTAAAACACACCCTATGGACCATTTTGAGCATATTTTCTGATATATTTAGAGTGAGAGAGAAGGTCCTAGAGGGAGAAGTGATCTTCATCAAATTGTTCTTCAATTCTCACTTAAATCTTGAAGATTATTAAGAGAGGAACCTAGGTCTTCTTCCTAAGAGGTAAGATTCTATCACCCAAACTCTTAATTTCAAAGTGTAACTAGATTGGGCCACTAGTGAGGTAATTCATGGGGATGGGAGTGCTTACCTTGCATGCATGTATCCTTATAGTATGTGGGAAGATTGTGAGCTAATAATGGTATAGAGTGGGTTGGGAAATGATGGAATCTTCCACAAAATAGCCTTAAAACATTGATGCACACCTAGTGTTTGATAGTATGCTAAAATGAGCTAAAATCATGTTCATCTTCCTAATTTTGGTTCAATTTTGTTATATTACTAAAATAGATTGAAGTTGCTAATATTCCGGAACATCTTAGAGTTTTAAGAGGCTCAATTGAGGTATGTTGGCTAAACCCCCTTCTTCTTAGAATCGAATCCCACAGTGTTCATGTAATCGGAGTAAGTTCTTGATCATTATCGAATTGGCTTTTCCTAATGTGGTTGTGTAGAAGGATGTTTGTTCAATGTTTATGCTAAATTCTTCATCATGTCATCTTGCCATTTGAGAATATGTTCAAAATGTGGAATATGTGTTAGGAATGTTAATACTTCATGTCAAGATTGAAATAAAAGTTGTTATGCCAAATTGTATGAAAAGCCTTTATGTGCCTAATATTCCCAAATTGCTCATATGTGAATTTACTGTCTTGAATGGGGAGCCTTATTGATTTTTATAATGATATTGAGTGTGGAAAAGGGGTATGGAACTATGAAATACGGCCAAGTGACAAGAATGAATTTGTAATCGTAATCACTAGTGTTAATGAATCGAAAGTACATGAAAGAAGTACGATGTGAGATTATTGACTGAAAAAGGTAATGTCTCAAATGAGATGGACTAGTAGATCGGGATAAGATCGGACTCTGTGTAAGAACACAGTGGTATTGTGAATGAAATTGTGGTAATGTCTCAAATGAGATGGCCTAGCCGATCGGGCCGTGATCGGATGCTATGCCGCACACATGGTGGTACTGTACTGGAAAGTTATAACGAAATTGTGGTAATGTCTCAGATGAGGCGGCCTAGCCGATCCGGCCGAGATCGGACTCCGTGTAAGAGTACGGAGGTATTGTGAATTGTGGAATATCGGTACTAAAGGTCACCCAACCTACTAATACGAAAATTGTCTTAAAAATGTATATGATCCTTAACTTGTTGTTTTACTATTATTTGAAGCCCTTATTGAATTCTTGACTATTCCTCTTGTGTTATTATTCATTCTATTGAGTTGGTGTTTAGCTATACATACTAGTGTTATTCGACGGTACTAACATCCCTTTTGCCCGGGGCGCTGCATCTTTAAATGGATGCAGGTGGTTACATAGCAGACAATGCGGATCGCAGATAGTGCTGCATCCTCTTCTCAGTAGACTTGGTGAGCCCCATTTCATTCCGGGGTCATGTATTGTACCTTTTGTTTATATTATGGTCACTTTTTGAGGTATAGCCGGGGCCTTGTTGCCGGCATCATCTTTACTCTCTTTTGTATCTTTAGAGACTCCGTAGACACTATGTGGGTCGTATGTGAGTGTTGGGAATGTTAAATAAGTCATGCTGTGTTTGATCACTCGTTCCACTTGAACTTTAAGAAATGTGTATTTTGAGACTTAAAGGCGCAATGACTAATGAAATGATTTAGGATTGTATGAATGAGATTCCTACTGTATAACTAATATAATCACGTCGTTTCTTGATCATAGGTTAATTGGGTAGACAATATCTAACAGGCTTGCTCGGCCGGGTTCACTCGGTTGAGTGCCAATCACGCTTCCCGAGGATGGGGTGTGACATAAGCTGTCTCGCCACAATGCCGTGTGGGTCCACATCACATCATATCTCGCTAGCAATAATCTCATCCCATTTAAGGGGAAACATCTCAACACATCAATCTCATCTCATATAAGGGGAAACAACCTTATCACATTGTCACAGGGATTTACCCCACAATCACTCTTACACCGGCACGTGTAGTTTCGGGGTTAGGTTATTTCGACCTATCCTTCCTCGGTGGCTAATCGATACTCCCAAGAAATTTACTATTAAAAGGATTTACCACTTATTTTGTAATATTTTGTATATCATTCGTTTCGCTGGCACCAATGGCCATGATGCAATATCTTTTTGGCATGTTGGCCGCACATCTTATTTCATGCTCACTATTTCACTTTCAAATATCATCATGGATAATCAACAACAAGGCCTTCCAAATTAAGACTTGAACACATACTTGAGCAATTTAGGGTCTTAGGCACAGGTGATTTCTCTTACACAATTTGACATGGTAACTTTCGTTAGAAACACATTTTTAAATCATAACACAATAACACACATCCCATGCTTAAACCACATTCTCAAATGGTAACTCAACATAACAAGAATATTTGGAATACATATTGAACGCATATTTATTTTGACACAAGGCTTATTTGGAAGAATTCAATTTATAATAAGCATCACGGGACTTACAAGGGTATTGTGGGGTTCAATTCTAAGAGAAGAGTTTAGCCAACATACCTCGAAAGAGCTTTTGGTAATGCAATATATAATGTCCCAACACTCTTAACGATGCCAATCTATAGAGGAGGGGAGAATTACAAGCACAATTAGAGAAATCCGTATGACAAGGGCTGTTACAACTATGACCCAACCTTTCCCTCAACTAATTCAACAACAAAACCATCCAAGATTGTTCAACAACTTCCCCATAAGCCCTATTAGATCTTGCATGTGATAAATCTACCCTTATCACCCATAATCAACCCCAAACCCGAAATTGAAGAATTGGGGAAAGAAATTCTTACCTCTTTGAAACCCTAGCAAGTTCCTTTCGATGAAATCCCAAGGTTCGATCAAGGTGGAGTAGTGAAATCCTTAACCTTCCATTTCCTCTCTCTAGAATAATTCTCTCCTCTCTCTAAAATGACAAGTGATCCTCCAAAAATGAACCCTTAGGCTAGATAAACAAAATAGGGGTCGGGTTATAAAATTAGAAAAATGAAGCCCCATCACAGATCTGCGGTCGCATAATACTTCTGCGATCCACAAAATAGGCCGTATAATGGCCCTCCAGAACTAGGCAATTCTACCCCACTCTCCGACCAGCTACGGTCGCATAATGAGCCGCAGAACATCCATCCAAAAATTTTTCATGTTGGATTTGCGATGGGTTATGCGGCCTGCAAAATAATTATGCGGCCATATAATAGACCGCATAATGGTCCAAAATTTTTGCCTTGTTCTCTGATTCAGTCTGCGGCCGATATGCGGTCCGCAGACCAGTTCTGCGACAATTGAATGGACCGCAGAAATGCCTTATTTTTCTAAAAAATTTCTTCAACTCCCCAACACACTGTTCTACAATCAACAACACATAAGTCTACCCCTCCATTACGAAACCCCGGGTTTTAGGTGAAATATTTACGGGGCCTTATAATAAAATTACCCATATGTGTCTTTGATGCCTTTTAATTTAGCATGATCCTATTTATATGCCTTGGCTAGAGCTGTATCTAGTTTCAGTTGTAAGAACTAAGTGTTTAAGTTGTTTAATTAATTCTGTGAGTAGTTTGTTACCTGTATGGCTAAATTTGGCATCCATTAGATTATTTACCTCAATCGTTTGGGTCTGCTTTTGGTATTGGGGTTTTGAAGTACACTGTCCGCACCAGGAGTTTGGGCCCCCTGTCTGCGTGAAGTTCTAAGCCTATTTGAAGGCCTAAATGTGTTATTGGGTTATTCTAAATTTGTAATTGAGCTTGTAATTATTCAATGTGGTCTGTAATAACTTGTAAAACTAAATGATGGGGAAATTTGTGAAAAAGGGGACTGGGGGAACTTTAATTCTCGCATGAATGGGCAGAAAACATGCCGATTGGGTTTAATTGCTTTATTTGCTACCTTGATTGACATGCTCTACTTCCATACGCTAATAGAAAGTATGCCTATAGCAACTTAAACACTTCACCTGCTCAATGCCCGGACACTATCAGAAACATGCTTATAAGAATCTAAGTGTTTCACTTGTTCACATGCTTCACTTCTATATAGTATTAGATAGCATGCCTATAGGATTCAAACATCATTGATTGTTTACTCAACTTGTGCTATTGTTGTGTGATTGATAGATGACATGCCTATAGGATCGCATTAAGTAATTAAGACCTGCTCATCTAGATACCATGTCTATAGGGCCTTAATTGATCATGTCTATAGGGTTCTTATAACGATTATAATCTGCAACTTCGATAACCTGACTAGTAATACTGCCTATGAGATTTTATTACACCATGACTATAGGATTAAAACGACTTTAATGCGTCTCAATTTTAAAAACTGTCTATGACACCTTGCTGCGTAATGTGAAATCTGTTTGCGTGCTTTTGCTACTATGTGTGGAGGCTAACTTGAGCCATTCATTGCTATCATGTGCAGTATCCTATTTGTTGTGATATGCACCTAGTTTTATTAATTTGAGTACCCTAAGTAAAGTCTAGAACCACCTAAATAGTAGGTCCAAAGCCTCCTGGACCATAGACATGGGACGTGTAATGCACACATAGGACACATTTTAGAATTAAACTAGAGCACTTTAGGTAAACAACTTTAACATAATAATTCGATAGCAGGAGATGATAGTTTGTGCCCGCTGAATAATATCAGCAACCCCTAACTTAAGGGACTTACGAAGTATTATTTATGTTGCACAGGGTGATCCTTTAGGCTAAAAAACTTAGGACCCCCATATGTCTATTACTCGCACATTTATTTCTTCGGACTTAGAAGAAATTAGGTTGTACCTTGTAAATTAGGTTGTACCTTGTAATCTCCAAAGTCTTGTACTAATCATCTATTAATATATAGACTAATTCCTTCATATGTGTAATCTTCTTTACACTTGTTTTATATCGTAGTCAAATATTTAAATTCCCTATCTTCCTTTAATTTATATGATCACATAGGATAATTATAATCTAATAATCCCACATAGCGTTAATTTTGGCCAGGAACCACAGTTGTGGACCTCGAAGAGTGCCTAACACCTTCTCTTTGAGGTTATTTGAGCCCTTACCCAATCATTGGTGACACTAACTAGTTAAAACAGTGTTATTTGCAAAATAGGTATCCTAACGCACCCTAAAATCATTAGATGTCGACCTTTTCCTCTTAATACCCATTCAAAAGAGTTGCTACACGTCGGAACTCGCTTTCGTGAGAAAATGGGGAGCGACAATTGTGCATATTTCATGATTATTGTTCTCTGTGTAGAAATGGTTATGAGGTTATGATGGTCGGTTGTACTTATACTATACTTCTGCACCTTGCGTGCAGATCTTGGAGCTGCCTAGTTGTGGAAAATTGATCCTTGCACCGAAGACGTTCCAACGTTCAATATTCAAGCTACCTCTTGTTCATGGTAGTTTAGGACTTCAATTTTGGTTATATAAATTTCAAACAGATATTGTACTTATACTTCATTTCAGTTTTTGTAAATCTATATCATAGTGTCTTATGACTGGTACTACCAGTCCTTGGGAGGTTGTATAGAATTCAGTCATTTTTATTCCTTGTTAATAATAATCTATCATTTAAGTTACCTTGTTTTATGTCTGGTTTACCTAACATTAAGGTTAGGTGCCATCACAACTAAGTAGTTTTTGGGTCGTGACAAGTTGGTATTAGAGCACTAGGTGTGTAGGTTCTACGAGTCATGAGAAAATTTTTAGTAGAGTCTTGTGGATTGGTATGATAATTTCCATACCTATCTTCGAGAGGCTACATGGCATTTAGGAAACTTCACTTTTTTCTTTCCTTATCGTGAGGCCTTATTTCAGCTTGAAACCTACGACTTTGATTCTTCCTATTCATCCATATGCATTGTTGAGCACCAAGTCTCGTTATGCACCAAGTCTCGTTATGCACCAATGACTTGTGATGTTACGGATGGGCTGCGAAGGGTTGTGAATGCTTGATTACCGTCGCGATGTATTGTCAAGGCTTTGATGTTGATGTATTGGTAGATCTTCCCGTTGTTCATTTATGGGATGAAGCAGATTCTTATATCTTGTCGACGATCGGAGACTCGAGAGTATTAGTCGGTTGCCTAGTTGTTGTGAACATGGTGGGGTCATGGGGAGTTGTTTATTTGAGTCTAGCCGGTGGGTTATCTCCTTCTTGAAGATTTGAGGTCGTGTGTTTCGTATTAGGTTTCTAATTCAGTGGAATGCATATATTATAATTTTGGAGCATTTGAGGAAATCGGCTTGACAATCACAAGGATGCTTATGCACTCGGGAGAGTCTTTGGAGTGTTTGATGACTGGTGTTATGTGAGTTTATGAAGTATTTAGTTTATTAATAGTGCGAGGCCGGGGCAGTTATGAAGGAATGTTACTGTGGATTGCCGATGATGTGTTATATGGATTCGAGCTAAGTGGGGGAGTCTTCTATCGATGATCGGACTGCATGGTCATGCGTTATAATAGTTCTTGGACTAGGATGTGCTTTTGGATTGGCTATGATTTGGGAAAGGTTTCCTCGAGGATTATTTCGAGCAAGGAATCGGTGGATGCATGATGTAATATTCTTTACAGGTATATAGAGGTCTTGTGAATGATTTAGGTTTGATACTCATTGTGGATATAGTGTGCAAGGGAAAGAAATCACTTGGTTGCTTCTTCTAGTTATTCAGGTGCTGACGAAGTGTGAGTTATTCGATACGTATTGGCTGTGTAGTGGAGATTAGAGCAAGGTGGATGACTACGTAAAAGGTTCTGATGAGCTCAAGATTCATATGTGGCATTTGAGGATTTTCAAATTTTTGTATGGTTAGAGCTCGAGATTGGTAGTGGATGACGTCTAGATTTTCTATACTTCTATATCAATATGGACTCAGCATGGCAGTATTAGAGAGATGCAAGAAACGACTTCGAATTCGCAAAAGGTCCATTTAGAACGAGCATTTCAGATTGAGTTACTTTTGGTTTTGGTAGTCTACATGACTCTATTGAGTTAGAGGGATCAGTTCTGATGACTTGATTATGCGTTAACGGGTTTCGAAGAATTCATGATGGTTATGGCCATGATTCGGAGTTGATGTTTTCTGCAGGTATAGAAAGTGTGTTGCGTGTGGTGATGTCCTTCCGGATTGAGTTAAGTGGAAGGTTCTTGGTTTATAAGGTGTTCATCCTGCTTGTGATTCAAAGTTGATTATGAGATTTTCATATTTTCATGAGATAGCGTGATGGATGCAGTGCACCATGTGGGATTTAAAGTTACGAGCTCAAGGTTTGCGGCATAGTTTTGAAGGGAAGGTCATGAGTTCTTGATGGCACAGATGAATTCAGACATTTAAGAGAATGTTGGTGCCATTTGATGTCGCCTGAGAGGAGTGAGTTTTAGGAGGCGCATTGTATTTTGACTTGCGGATGCTTGACTAGTGTTACGACGATCGCCGGGTTTTGGGCTGTTGAGTTTCGGTTTTTGCTACGTGGCACAGAAGATTTATGTGGGTATCTTCCATGAGATTATTGTGCACGAGTGATGTATTAGCTCTTTGAGTAGTGGAGTTGGGATCGGATATGGAGATTCCATTAGTCTTGAGGTTTAGAGACTAGATGTTCTCGTAGGCAGACTATTCCTTGGTTACGGGCTGTGAAGATATGTTAAGAATTGGATAGTAGAGGGTATGTGTTATGGATAGGATGGTATGGACTTTTGTAAGGTTATATACCTGTTTAAGAACGATCGAAATTGGTTTGGGAGCTATTTGTAGGCCTAATGAGAGTGTGCATGCTGTATCAGATCGGGTTTGCTTACCCTTAAGTAATTGCTACCGTAGGTATATCATCGGGCGGACTGGATTTTGAACATATCATGGTTTATGTTATGTGTTTCTCTCTTATGCTATGACGGGTTGTGAGACTACCTGATTATTCGCACGCATGATGTGATCCTGTTTAGGCCTTATGGAGATATAGGAGCAAAATGTCCCTTTTGATGTTGATTTGCTTATTTCACCCTAGTTGTGCTTGCCTCTTTTATGTATTGTGTTATTTCTATCCACCTCCCCACAGTTATATTTGTGCACTATATTGTGTTTGATGTTGATGCAAATGTGCTTAGTGGGCATGAGCACTATGGCTCGATGGGTATCCCTATGTGGATTGATATATTTTGAATCGGGTTGCACGCCACAACAGAGTTATGTGAGATACCCTTCATTGTGTTTATTTCATGTGTTTTGTTTTCCCTTTATGGGATGAGTTCATAAAAATTATGCTTTTTTGTTATATCAGTTTTACTTGTTGGATAGTCCTCGTCCCTTATTTCATTTCCATTTTTAGATATATCTGAGTTATTGCCCTTTTGGTGTACGGACCACACCTGGCCCTTGGTGTGGCTTGTCAGTTGGGCTATTTGTATTGGGTGAGATGAGGTTTTTGGACCTATGAATCTCACTATCGTGTTGGGGATAAGGAATATTTGAAAGAATAATACCATATTTCCGCTCAGAATTTGGCAATGTCCTTGTCGGATAAGGGAGCTCCTCGACTTGTTGATTTCATGGGTGGTTACGAGTTTCTGCATGTTACTCTTATCATTAGCAGCGTTGTGAAGGCCCATAATGAGTTTTCATTTGATATAAGGTATATTACTGGTACCGAGTTTGGTAATGAGTAGCTATTGTGGTTGGAAGATTAATGCTTTGAGTACATGAGTTATGTGGCACATTGTGTGGTTGACCGTGGAAATATATTGATGGCTTGATGCAGCTTGTTAAGATTGATATAGTGTGTACATACAAAAATCGGGTCTCAAAGGAGGTTCCGGATGTTGGAATTTGGTTCCACACCCGATGGGGCTAAGGTCAAAGGAAGAATCTTCAGTCGGGGTCATGTTCATGGACTTATGTGGACCGAGGTAGCACGAGATCACTCATGGGTACGGGTATGATGAGTTCATTCAGCTAATTGATGGCTTGGGTGCGACTAGTAGCACGTTCGAGGACGAACGTATGTTTAAGTGGGGGAGGATGTAACGACCGACCGATCGTTTTGGGTACTAGCATTCCTTTCTGTGTTCCAAAAATTTTTCTAGCTCTATTTGTTGTTTCTTAATTTGCGTGCGTGGTTCATGTCATTTTTCGGAAAGTTTTTACCGAAAATGTTGAAGAAAATATGATTTTTGACTTAAATTAAGGCTAGAGTTGATTACGGTCAACATTCTTGGTAAATGACCTCGGATCAGTATTTTGACAATTCTGGTAGTTTCACATGATATTTTTGGACTTGTAAGCACGAGTGGTTGGGGTCCGGGGTGACCCGAACGCGTTTCGGTGTATTATGTGAGAAATTTGAAATTGAGTTTAAGTTGAAAATTCTTGATTTTTGATAATCGATTCGTGTTATTTGATGTTATTTTGATGATTCTAGGTAGCGAGCAAGTTTGTAGGATGTTATTATACTTGTGTGCATGTTCAGCTTGGAGCCTGAGGGGCTCAAATGAGTTTTGGAAGTGTTTCGAAAGAGTTTGGAATTGCTAGTGCATTCCAGTTGTTGGTGTTCAGATGTAGATCTCTCATTTACGAGGTCCGACTCACATTTGTGAGTCTCGTATTTGCGGTCAAGAGATCGCATTTGCGAGCATGGGCTGGGGACTGGGTCTTCGCATTTGCGAAGAAAATTATCGCATTTGCGGATAGTGGGTGGTCACATTTGCGACCGTTGGTCTCTTTTGCGATTAGGTACTGGGGGCTGGCAGCTTCGCAAATGCGATGAGGGGACTCCCCGCATTTGTTAGACTTTTGTCACTTTTGCCACTTTTGGGGACCTGAGGCACTGATTGCATTTGCGAGCATCAGATTTGTGAACAAGTGTTCGCAAATGCAACACCTGCAACTGGGTAAAAGAGAAGAAAGTCGGGACTTAGCTCATTTTACACCATTTCTCAACCCCAAACACTCTAGAGGAGATTTTTGAAGAACTGTTTCTTCCCAAATTCATTGATAAGCAACTCTAATTCATTTTCTATCAATTCCCCCATTACTTTTCATGAGTTTTTAAAATCAAATCTAGGAATGTCATGGTAGAAAATAGGGGTTTTGGGTAGAATTTTGGAATATTATAAAATTGAGATTTAGACCTCAAATTGAGGTCGAATTTCAAAACAAATCACATAACCGGGCTCAGGGTTGACTTTTGTTGACTTATTTTCAATTTAGCTAAGGATTGAACCTTTTTCGTTCGTGGATAGTTTCTAAAGCTTATTTTGAATTCTTTAATCGATATTTGGCTAGATTTGGAGGCTTGTTCTAAAGGAAAATCCATGGTACAGTATTGATTTGTTGTAGAATGAGCTAAGTATCTTGCCTAGCTTTGTTGGGAAAATGTTTCCTACTAATTGATATTGTTTGCTACATGCGGGGGTGATGCATATACGAGGTGACGAGCGTATATACATGTTCCAGGGTTTTCATGCTCGAGAAGGGGAATTATATGGTTCTTTGTGCCTTTGTTGAACTTGATTATTACTTAATCTATGCCTCATTTAATTCGATGACTAATAAACTCAATTAACTGTGTTAGGAATCATGCAAGAAAAAACTTGACATCTTAAAAAGGATTTAATGTGTGGTTTTGAGATCTTGCATACCTAACTTGATCATGGTAACACGAACCTATATCTATACATGTTATTGTAATGTTACTTGAGCTTCTTTATTCGTAATAAGAGATGGTGATTGGGCCTTCGGGCTAGGTTTGGCATGATGGATACTTCCGTGCGGTTGATATGATATTAGCACGATGAGTATTTCCGTGCTGTTTGAAATGAGATTGGTTCGTTGGTTATTACCGTTCGAAAAGGAAGGAAGTTGGATTTTTTTTACGATTACCCATTCGTTAAGTACGTATATGCCCTTTACTTTGGTTTTGATTAGTGTTTGTTGTTTTGAATGATACCTTCCGTTTGAGTTCCTTTTGTAGTTACCTCTGCGTTTTCCCTTTGGCATGTTACTGTTATAGCTATGTCTTTACCTTGTCGGTTCCTATTACACCTGTGCTTTTACTTGATTTACTTATATTACATCTCCTCTTCGAATTCATGTCTTTACTTGTTATTAGCCCATACCTGTTACATGCCTCTAATTGCCACGTGATTTACTTGTTAAATGCCTTAACCTGCTACATGTCTTCACTCACTACATGGTTTCACTTACTATATGTCTTCACTTACTATATGTTTTTACTTACCATATGCCTTCACTGATTAAATGCCTTACTTTCTACATGCTTATACTTGCTAAATGATTTCATATATTGAATGCCTTCATTTGATCCATGTTCTTTCTTGTTGAACATCTTTACTCGTTTCATCTTCTACTCTCCTTTTCTTAACCAAATTGGGAGACTTTTAGATTGGTTGTGTGTTATGCTTTGTGGAAGCCTTGTCATTATATATGATAGACTATTTTTTGATATTGGATTGCTTATTCTACTCTATTTGAGTTGTATTACCTAGTTGAATACCGCGTGGTTGTTTTCTTAGTGTTACGTTATGAACTTTTCCCGTGTTTGGTTGTTGTTGCAGTTTTATGTGGTATTATTGATATTGGGATCGGGTTGCACACCGCAATAGTATTTATTCATATTAGGATCGGGTTGCATGACGCAACAGTGTTTATTGATATTGGGATCGGGTTGCACGCCGCAACAGTATTTATTGATATTTGGGATCGGGTTGTACGCCGTAACAATATTTATTGATGTTGGGATCGGGTTGCACGCTGCAATAATATTATTTGAGATTGGGATCGGGTTGCATGCCGCAACGGTATTTGTTGGTGATGTTTGGTTAGGATCCTTGTGCGTATTTCATGATTATTGTTCCTTTCGTAGAAATGGTTATGAGGTTATGTGTTGTTTCCATGTCTGTTAACGTGCTCCATAGCTTTACAGTTGATACTCCTATCAATATTCGACATATCTCTTGCCTTGTTTTTCCTGCTAATTGTTACACCCCATGTTTTCATACGTAAAAATACGCCATAAGTAAATTGATGAAAGCTCGGGAATGAGATTATTTTAATATTATAAGTATTACACTATTTCAACAAGTGATAACTAAATTCGTGAAGGTGACAGGGTAAGCGAATCAAAAAAATAAGTTTCGTCGAAATTTGACAATTTGGGATAAAATACGGTCCAAGCTATAATATCCGGTATTTATGGACTAGTGCCATACAAGGTACCACATGACCATGATAGTGAGGTGTATAAAGTGTATTAAAAGTGAATAGTATTTTAAGTAATTTGAGATAATTCTTAATTATGCGAATAATTGGGTACTTATGGATTTTTAAGTGGGAGATTAACTTGTAAATTGAATTTTGTGGATAATTATTTAAATGAAATTTGGATAATTGTTAGGGGGGACAACATCCACGTGGGATTTATGGAAACTTGGCAGCAAATTGCCACCAATTCATAACCTTAAGTAGGTGGTGGCAACATTTAAAGTTATGTGCACCTTTATATCATTCTTGTTGAAGAATACCATCTCTAATCCATAAGGTTAGGTAAATAGTGTATCAAATGATGTTACACTTTGATAACAACAAGGTACGGATGAAGCTACAACAAGAATCCATATGGAATTGCATTATGCATTAGCAACGTGAGTTGCTTCAACCTTTCAAAATCACTTAAGAGAGATATTTGTATCTCTACAAGATAATGAAGGGAAACACCATAAAATTCATATGAAGATGTTATTATGTAATGGCAGCATGAATTTACAAATTCCAAGGGAGCCCGGTACAATCTTTCTTAAGAATATCATACGGATTTTTTCCTACTTCAATACGCCGTTACGTGTTTTGTCGCGATGGTCGTGAGTTAGAGGGATTGTCAAGAGAACCGGCTCAGGTATGTTAAGGCTATCTCTTCTTTCCTTTTGGCATGATCCATATGATACAAACGAAACGAGCTAATGCACAACTTTCATAAATGACTCTATTCATAGAAATACTAGAGATGCCTATGTTCTTGATTCCCCATGTGTCCTATTGTTCTATCATCTGTTCATGGGTCTCAAAAAATACGTAAGTTGATAAAGTTTATTTTATGATATTAATCAGAGGCATAATGGTCTTATGACGTTTCAAGATATTTTAATGACGTACTTCTCATGCATTGCATTCATTTATACATGTACATTGATCCATGACCAGATGGAGTTATATACGCGTAATATATGTAAATATATGTATATGGGATATGGGAAAAGGTTACGTCGTTATATACGCACCACCACCTGATCAGCTGGTATACGTTGATGATTTGTCCACAGTGGCCGAGATGATATGATGGGATGCCCTCAGAGGCTTGATGATGTTATGAACGCATATACCTATGCATGGTATGACATTTATACGCATATGCATGACATTATAAATATGAAATGATTTACAGAGCTATTCAGACTTACATGTTGAGTCTTTTACTCCATGTTTCTCTCACGTCTATTGTTTACTGATTTTCATTCCTTACATACTCGGTACATTATTTGTACTGACATCCCTTTTGCCTGGGGATGCTGCATTTCATGCCCGCAGGTCCCGATAGACAGGTCGAGAGTCCTCCAAGTAGGCTATCAACTCAGCGGAAGATGTTGGTGCTATCCATTTGCTCCAGAGTTGCCTATTTGGTCAGTATGCATTGGACAAGTATTGATTGGTATGTTGGGGCCCTATCCCGGCCTTATTATGTTTATGTTCTCTCAGAGGCTTGTAGATATATATCAAGTACGTAAAAGATTATATGGCCTTGTCGGCCTATGTTCAGTGTACGAGTGGTCATTTTAGTCTTATAGGCCCGTATGTCTTATATATAAGTTGGTATTATATGTTTTATTCTAGTTATTCCATGACAGCCTTTCCGTCTCATTTACCTATGATAGCATGATATGAAAAGATATGTTGGTACTCAGTTGAGTAAGGTACTGGGTGCCCATCGCGGCCCATCGGTTTGGGTCGTGACAAAAGTGGTATCAGAGCAGTTCTGTCCTAAGGAGTCTACAAGCCGTGTCTAGTAGAGTCTTATTTATGGGTGTGTTGTGCACCACGTTTATAAGCAGGAGGCTACAAGGAATTTAGGACTGTCACTCTTTCTTCTTACTCTAGATCGTATGGTAGATCTCTGTCGTAAGATCTCAATTTCCTAAACTCTATCTTATTCATAATAGGACAATGCCTACATCTAGAAAGACGGTTGGTAAGGGATTGAATGTGGCTATGGAAGAGTTAAGTCAGAGGAACTTGATTTTGCATAATGCTCATGATGAGTAAATGTGAGGTCTTCAGCAGATCATGTGTGTACTAAGACATGTAAGTCTCTTGATAAAGAGCCTTAAGGCAAGAATATCTATCTACCCCCTATGGTGAAAGGCAATGAGAGATTCAGAAGCTAGATACTAGTTTCAACAAGTAAAGTAAGCAAGGTGAAGAAGGGTACGAGACACCCAGTTAATGAAGATTATCAGTATTTACAATTCAGGCAAAGGAATATAAGCCTTTTCAGTTACCTTCAACAAT
The DNA here is from genome assembly GCF_000390325.3 of Nicotiana tomentosiformis. NCBI lineage: Eukaryota > Viridiplantae > Streptophyta > Magnoliopsida > Solanales > Solanaceae > Nicotiana > Nicotiana tomentosiformis. The sequence goes on from NC_090823.1 coordinate 59,576,141, forward strand.
AACAGAGTTTGAGACGATGTGATGTCTCGCTTGATGTTTTAAAATAACATAAGGAAATCTATGGTGCAAGCAAGTTGAAGGAAGGTTGCGAGTGGTATTAATAGATATGTGTAGGTCGCAAGCTAAAGTATGGTAGAGCGACAAGGTTTTAGGAGGACAAGAGTAAGGATAAGAAAAGGCGAGTGTGAAGGTGACCAGAATGGATAAATCCTCAGAATTAAGCTCATGAAAACAAGAGAGCTGATGGTTTGTCTAAGTTATAGAAAGCTCAGTATAGCTTGAATGAAATCAAAGGAGTCTAAGGCTAGTAACTTTTAGAAGAGATGGAACGCTTCACTGATAGTAGAATAAGGGTGTAATTGTGATAGATAAAGGATGACATTTGCGCCTTCGATTGAGTAATGATTTGAAAAAAAAAAGGTATTTCATGGACATCACAGGATTAGAATACCCCCCAATAAGATGAATCACATTGGAATACTATGAAATACAATTATGGAAGTATAGTATCGCCCCTACGTGGATCAGCCTAATCATTTCAGATGTTTCCCAAGGAGACGTGAGCCCTAGCGGCAGTGTTACACAAGAGGCCAAGTTATCAGTAGTAGATTGCAGATCAACATTGAGGTGGATCAAAAATGGATGGATAAAAGTTACAAAGTATGAGATGAGAATAGGCCATCATTCTTAAGATGAACAGTGATGAAGAAGCATTAAAGGACTTAGATTTATACATATAGGATAAGCAACGAGAGTAACCTGGAATTTGGAAGCAGACCTCAGTAACGATAAATCTAAGTAAGAGTTATGGTATAGTATGACCTACCTAGATGCAATAAAGTCATACGGATGGATAAACGGATCTACGAAATAAGGTATAACAATATTCGTAAGTTCAACAAAGTACCGAGCGAAGAGCTTCAATATACCTATAGATGCCCAGAGGGACATCTTGTCAAGCTCTGTATATATTTACAAAGTGAGGCCTAGAGATTGGCTAAAAACTAGAGGAAAAAGGAGAGAAGAATTGCATAGGCACACTCACAAGGTCAGAGTTATACAGGCTGCATGATAGAAAGTAGCAACAGTTATGAGATTGGAAAGATTCCGACCACAAGTCATGGTGTGAGAAAGAGGCCTAAGGGGGGGGGGGGATGACTTGGCCTTTAATTTTATTCACAGAATAGTTGTCTAGATGGCAATGAGAGTGCTAAAGTATTCGGAAGGCATAAGTTATGAAAATGATAAGTGCATCAGTCAACATTCGAGGATGAATGTTCCAAAGGGGAGGAATGATGTTACACCCCATGTTTTCATACGTGAAAGTACATCATAAGTAAATTGATGAAATCTCGGGAATGAGATTATTTTGAGATTATAAGTATTACGCTATTTCAAAACAAGTGATAAATAAATTCGTGAAGGTGAGAGGGTAAGCGAATCGAAGAAATGAGTTTCGTCAAAATTTGACAATTTAGGATAAAATACGGTCCAAGCTATAATACTCGGTATTTATGGACTAATTCCATACAAGATACCATATAACCATGATAGTGAGGTATATAAAGTATGTTAAAAGTGAGTAGTATTTTAAGTAATTTGAGATAATTCTTAATTATGTAGATAATTGGGTAATTATGAATTTTTAAGTGGGAGATTAACTTGTAAATTGAATTTTGTGGATAATTATTTAAATGAGATTTGGATAATTGTTAGGGGGGACAACATCCACGTAGTATTTATGGAAACTTGGCAGCAAATTGCCACCAATTCATAACCTTAAGTAGGTGGTGGCAACATTTAAAGTTATGTGCACCTTTATATCATTCTTGTTGAAGAATGCCATCTCTAATCCACAAGGTTAGGTAAATAGTGTATCAAATGGTGTTACACTTTGAGAACAACAAGGTACGGATGAAGCTACAACAAGAATCCATACGGGATTGCATTATGCATTAGCAATGTGAGTTGTTTCAACCTTTCAAAATCACTTAAGAGAGATACTTGTATCACTACAAGATAATGAAGGGAAACATCATCAAATTCATATGAAGATGTTATTATGTAATGGCAGCATGAATTTACAAATTCCAAGGGAGCCCGATACAATCTTTCTTAAGAATATAATACGGATTTTCCCCTACTTCAATCCGCCGTTACGTGTTTTATCGCGATGGTCGTGTGTTAGAGGGATTGTCAAGTAAACCGGCTCAGGCATGTTAAGGTTATCCCTTCTTTCCTTTTGGCATGATCCATACGATACAAACCAAAAGAGCAAATGCACAACTTTCATAAATGACTCTATTCATAGAAATACTAGAGATGAATATGTTCTTGATTCCCCATGTGTCCTATTGTTCTATCAGAGGCATAATGGTCTTATGACATTTCGAGAGACTTTAATGATGTACTTCTCATGCATTGCATTCATTTATGCATGTACATTGACCCATGACCAGATGGAGTTATATACGCATATATATATATATATATATATATATATATATATATATATATATATATATGTAAATATATGTATATGGGATATGGGAAAAGGTTTAGGTGTTATATACGTACCACCACCTGATCAGCTGGTATACGTTGATGATTTGCACACAGTGGCCGAGATGATATGATGGGATGCCCTCAGAGGCTTGATGATGTTATGAACGCATATACCTATGCATGGCATGACATTTATATGCATATGCATGACATTATAAATATGAAATGATTTGCAGATCTATTCATACTTACATGTTGAGTCTTTTACTCCATGTTTCTCTCATGTCTATTGTTTACTAATTTTCATCCCTTACATACTCGGTACATTATTTGTACTGACGTCCTTTTTTCCTGGGGACGTAGAGTTTCATGCCTGTAGGTCCTGATAGACAGGTCGAGAGTCCTCCAAGTAGGCTATCAACTTAGTGGAAGATGTTGGCGCGCTCCATTTTGGGGCCCTGTCCTGGCCTTATGACGTTTATGTACTCTCAGAGACTTGTAGACATATGTCATGTACGTAAAAGATTGTATGGCCTTGTCGGCCTATGTTCAGTGTATGAGTGGTCATTTTGGTCTTATAGGCCCATATGTCTTATGTATAAGTTGGTATTACATGTTTTATTCTAGTTATCCCATGACAGCCTTTCCATATCATTTACCTATGATAGCATGATACGAAAAGATATGTTATGTTGGTACTCGGTTGAGTAAGGTACTAGGTGCCCATCGCGGCCCATCGGTTTGGGTCGTGACACTTATTATCTGCACATGTTTATATTAAGTAAGTATCTTTAAATTAAAACCTCGCCACTACTTCACTGAGGTTAGTCAAGATACTTATTGAGTATATGGGTTCGGTTGTACTCATTCTATACTTATACACCTTGCGTGCAGATCTTGGGGTTGCGTAGCTGTAGAAAATGGAGCCTTGCACTGAAGATGTTCTAGCATTCCAAATTCAAGCTACCTCTTGTTCATGGTAGTTTTGAACTTAAACTCTTTTTATTTAAATTTCAAACAGATATTGTACTTATACCTCATTTCGGCTTTTGTAAATCTATATCATAGTGACTCATGACTTGTACTACTAGTCCTTGGGAGTTGTATAGAATTCAGTCATTTTTATTCCTTGTTAATAGTAATCTATCATTTGAGTTACCTTGTTCTATGTTTGAATTATCTAACATTAGGGTTAGGTTCCATTACGACTAGGTCGTTTTTGGGTCATGACAGTCCTACAAAAAGTTATAAGGTTTCTCGTGATGACGTGAGACACTGAAGTGATCAGTGAATTCGAATTCAAAAACTGATCAGAAAATTACCTGAACAGATTTGGGAGTTATCTGACTGATATTTTTTCACATATGTCTAAGCTCCATGAGTTAACTTTCTAGCACCATAAACAATTCGCGATTTCGATATTATTGCAAAGAGCTATAAATTTTCCTGTTATGAGTGCGAAACTGAAAATCACTCTTTCAAGTTGAAGGCTAACTGCATAAACAAGAAATTACCTGAGAGAATCAAGAGACAACCAAACCCAGACAACATTAATTTCGGCCGGGACCCACAGTTGTGGACCTCGAAGAGTGCCTAACACCTTCTCTTTGAGGTAATTTGAGCCCTTACCTGATCTTTGGTGACACGGACTAGTTAAAATAGAGTTATTTGTGAAATAGGTGCCCTAATGCACACTAAAATCATTAGGTGGCTATTCTTTCCTCTTAATACCCATTCAAAAGAGTTGTTAGACAATGAAACCCGCTTTCGAGAGAAAATGGAGCGCGACACTTGTGCATATTTCATGATTATTGTTCTCTTTGTAGAAATGGTTATGAGGTTATGTGTTGTTTCCATGTTTGTTAACGTGCTTCATAGCTTTTGAGTTGATACTCCTACCATTATTCGACATATCTCTTGCCTTATTTTTCCTGCTTATTATCTGCACAGGTACATATTAAGTAAGTATCTTTAACTTAAAACCTCGCCACTCCTTCACCGAGGTTAGTCAAGATACTTACTGAGTACATGGGGTCGGTTGTACTTATAATACACTTCTGCACCTTGCATTCCGATCTTGGAGCTACGTAGCTATGGAAAATCGAGGCTTGCACTGAAGACGTTCCAGCGTTCAATATTCAAGCTACCTCTTGTTCATGGTAGTTTAGGACTTAAATTCTGTTTATGTAAATTTCAAACAGATATTGTACTTATACTTCATTTTGGTTTTTGTAAATCTATATCATAGTGGCTCATGACTTGTACTACTAGTCCTTGGGAGGTTGTATAGAATTCAGTCATTTAATCTATCATTTGAGTTACCTTGTTCTATGTCTGGCTTACCTAGCATTATGGTTAGGTGCCATCACATCTAAGTGGTTTTTGGGTCGTGGCAAGTTAGTATCTGAGCATTAGGTGTGTGGGTTCTACGATTCATGAGCAAATGTCTAGTAGAGTCTTGTGGATCGGTATAATGATTTCCATTCCTATCTTCGAGAGGCTACATGGCATTTAGGAAACTTTACTTATTTCTTTCCTTATCGTGCGACCTTGTTTCAGCTTGAAACCTGCGACTTTGATTCTTCCTATTTGTCCAAATGCGATGTTGAGCACCAAGTCTCATTATGCACCAACGACTTGTGATGTTGTGGATGGGCTGCGAAGGCCTGTGAATGCTTGATTACCATCGCGATGTGTTGTCAAGGTTTTGATGTTTATGTATTGGTAGATCTTCCAGTTGTTCATTTGTGGGATGAAGTAGATTCTTGTATCTTGTCGACAAGCGGAGACTTGGGAGTATTAGTCGGTTGCCTAGTTGTTGTGACCTTGGTGGGGTCATGGGGAGTTGTTGATTTGAGTCTAGCCGGTGGGTTATCTCCTGCGTGAAGATTTGAGGTCGCGTGTTTCGTATTATGTTTCTATTCAGTGGAATTCATATATGTTGCTCCCAAATTACACATGCAAGTATACGTGGTCGTACAGGTAATAAAGTGATAAATCGAGTGTCGAACCCACAGAGACTTGTGTTAACTACCCACTAGTTTCACCAAGATTATTATTTAGTCGAGTTAATCAGAGTTCAAAAGTTTGATTATACTAAGCAATAATTCTAACAAGTAACTAATTTATCAAGCAGCAAAATAGTTGTTGTGTATTCAGTAGAGACGAATATTCTAGAGTTGTGATCGATTCACCAATCCTATTGTGTTCTAACTAACTCTCCCTTTCATACAATTCACTCATGGTTGCTAATTAATCGAACAATTGCTCTCGTAGTATTCTCCCGAATTACTATTCGCCTATTCAAAATAGATTAATGCCTATATTCCTATGGAATCAATCTATTAAGAATGCATTAAGATTATTATATTTAATTAAGCATGGTGACTAGGTATATTCCTATCCTAACAACAAATCTGCCTCCACTCAGAATTAAGATCATGCTCTCTTCAATTCTTTTCTATTCTAGACGTAGCTTTCCCAAGCATAGCATATATAGTAAATAGAACCTAACTGTTGGCCAGACAATTAAGTAATACTGACAGAGTTGAAGAAACAACCATATATTAGTGAATTGTAATCAAGGTTAAGTCAATTTTAAACAACAAAAATTATGGCTAAATCACAACATCAGAACTATGGGTTTTAGCCACACATGATACTATCGAAAAAAATCACAAGTGTTGAATAATTGAGAATACTAAGAAAAGATGAAGAAAACTGAGATATCCCCGCTCCTGGATGTTCCTCATGTATATTTTTCCTTCAAAGTAGCGTCTCCCCTCTCAAAATAGGCTTAGTCTTTCCTTTATATGCATTTGGGGGGGGGGGGGGGGGGTCTTGGGCCAAAATAACCTTATCCCAGGCGAACTAAGAAAAAACCTTCCCGTCACCAGCGCCTAGGTACCGTGGGGCGCTATCCCTGGCGCTGGGAATTTTTGGCTTCTGACTTCTGCACCAGAGGTAGCTCCCCACACTGCCCGTGGCACTACAAAGTGGCTATTTTCCAGTTTTGCTCCCTTTTGGCTCAAATCTCGCACCTTCATCCCATATTGCCTCCGGATGATTCCTACACATAAAAACACCACGAATTAGCATAAATCATTACATTTCACATCCGAAATCTACGAAAAACGAGTAAAATGTGAGACGATATACATATAATATATATACTTTAAGCTAAATATCAACACCCCACACTTAAACTCTTGTTCGCCCTCAAGCAATGGAACTATAACTATACCCCAACAACGTACATGTCAACAAGGGGGGAGCAATTCAATTTTTAACCATACACTCTATCCTTGACTATGATCGATACCGACAATCAAGCATGAACATACTAATTTCACATTCTTCCCGTTTCAAACATGCCCAAGTATAAACATTTCAATTCAATTAATTCAAACAACCTATCCGTAACCACCCTACCTCAAGAGCCAACTCGTTACCACTAAGCACCCTCAACTCTCGCACTCACCCAACAAGAGAAGTTTACAACATTACCAATCCTTCATGAGATCATGTGTCGTCACCAACAAACAAAAGAGTGAATATAGAATAGTCCACATATTCAAGTATGCCTTGGAACATAATTTAAGGACATCACACAATTGAACCCAATTCGCTCACTCTCACAAAGAATTTCATGTGTATCCCGTTGTCGTACCATAAGCTTGCCCATAGTGTTCATCTCTACTAATCTAAGCAAGCCAAATCTAGGATCAATTAGGACTTTAAGGTTGTAACGTAGGCTAAGGTACGGGTAAGATACATTTAGGAATAGTGACTAACCCTCCTAAGCACTGTAATATACTACACTAAAAAATCGAGCACATCTTCTTCTCAACCAATTCACTCGCCACAAACCATATAAACATAGCCCTTTTTTTTTCCAATTAAGCACATCTATATTCCCACTAGCACGAATTAGTAAGATTAGGAGGTGTGTGTTTTTCTACATTATTTGAACTATTCTTTTTTTCTTTCTTGCAATTTTTTTCTTTTTCTCTTTTTTTTTCTACACACACTCCGTACATTAAGGTTCATCGGCTAGTGACCTTATTTTTCCACAACTTTAGTGTACCTTAAGGGCCCTTCCATGGTTCCACTCGAAAGCTACTCCCCAATCTCTCACCTTACTTCTTTTAGCGACTAAGTGCCTTAGGAGGTAAAGGTTCAACAATCTCAAATTAAGAACAAAATAGGGATACGACTTGTAATGTGGGTGCCAAAGAAAAGGTCTATAGGCTCAAAGGGGCTAGCAATGGAAAATTTTATTTTTAAGTGACAAGCACATATATGATCAAGCAAGAAACGCCTGCATCATCTCCTAGGCTAGCACAACTTAATGATTTCGATTCAATTAACACACAGGGCAAGTTCTAGACTACACATGATAGCACAGAAGATCACAAATCCTCACACACACATGGCACATGACTCAATCAAGATGGTTCTGTTCAACTCTCGAGTCAAGCAAGCACATATAGTTGAGAAATTTTAAGCAATATTGAACTATGTGGCATACAAGTCGAACAACTGAGAAAAGGCATCACATAGTAGGCTATTTATTTTACTCAGGCATCAAAATTCAAATCAAATGTACGGGAAGACAGAGCGCATGCCATAGCCTAATGTGCCGACACCAAACACGTCAATAGGTACCTCAGAGCAACTCAGTTTCTTCCTAAGCTACTCCTAAAAAAAACAAAGTACCCAGTTCGAGCTACACCCTTGGAAAAGAACTGGCGCCCAAAGAAAAACCAAGGGATACTACCTAACTATCCTTAAAAAAAAACTTTTTGGTGTTTTTAATCGGACTTTAATCCCTCAATAAAATTGTCCAAAAGATCCATCGTCAGGAAAAGTCTGAGCTTCTTCTAATTTTTTTTATTTTTTCTATTTTTGTATAATCTTTTTTTTATTTTTTTTTCCAAAACTAGACTAAGTCTACTACGGGTTCCTAAAAAAAACTAATAAAAAGAAATATATTTATACAATTTACATCACACGAAGTAGTTCCCCCACCCAACACTTAACATATGCATAGTCCCCGATGCATGTAAGAATTTAAAGCAAAGTAAGGTGGAAAGAAAAATTCCGTGCTAGTCAGATTCCTCCTCCTTAGAATGCCCACCAGCTGCAGCTCCGGGCTCATAATCATCATCAGCTCCCAGAGGCACCAAAGCCATGGCCCCCTGACTTTATCACCAATCTCATCCTCAGTGTTGGAGCCTTTGTGAGTGTTCTCATCCTCTGATGGGTGAACAGGACTGCCGGCTGCAATTCCTAACATCTCTTTGAAAGAACTGGATAGATCATTATGTAGATTCATACTCTCCCCGTCCGATACACCCAACCTGCTCATGATCACATTAAAGGAGTTATAGAGATACCTGTTGAAGTTCTTGTTCCTCTCATTCAGTGCCACCTGGATAAGCTTAGATGTAGACTCCAATAAAGATGTGATGTCCATCAACCCCTTAGGAGCCTCCACAACCTCGTCATAATTGGGATATTCAGGCACCCCCGGGAGAGCATGTAGTGCTTGAGCAAGTTGCCAAAGAAGAATCTCTTGATTTTTAGCCCAAATCGTGTGCGGGCCATCTCCCCTAGCATGATATCACCCACATTGATGGGTCACCCAGTCATCAGAAAACATATCACACACACTCGAGCTCAAGTGCATTTACTGTTGTGCTCAACTGGCTAATAGTCTGGCCTGCAAGAAATTTTGCCACACCTTAGTGGTCTTGCTAAAATCAAAGCGGATCATCTCAGGATGGGCATCACCCTTAGTTCGGGCCCACTTGTCATTCGAATCGATGCCACAAAGAGTGTGACGTATCACCTGGTAGCTTGGGCATTTGACAAATTTTTGCAGCCTTTGCGGGTTAGAGTTATCAACTCCCAAAGATTTGCATAAAGACCACCTATCCATTGGAACCTCCTTTCCATGGACCCATGACTTGAACAAGTCCCCATTCCAATTGGCATAAAGTTATCGCACCATACTCAAATTTTCATGGCTGGGGCACTCTAGGAACTTATCCATCTTTATTTCTCGCAATCGGGCAAGCACGTCCGGGAAGTTCTTTTCCAAAATTTTCAGATTAATACCCATCTCGGAGACATACCGCCCATATGGCACAAAGTTATTATGCCGTTGGATGGCATCATCACGAACTAGATCCAGATGAGGCCTCGGTCCCAATGGTGCCTTTTTCGATCCGTCGACAACTTGTTTCCCTTTCGCTTGCCGAGATGATCCTTCCCCTTGCTTGAACTTTTTAGGAGAGGGGGCAGTGGTTGAGGACTTCCCTACTCCCTTTCCCTTGTTCGCACTGTCACGAGCCATATCATCCTACAACACAATTAATCATGAATGCGAGAATGCATCAAGACTTCCACCTAAGGTTATCGTGAAGGTCAAATATGACCCCCACACTTAAAACCGAAGGCTCACTGTAATATACTCACAATATTAGTTTAAAATGCACAAGTGTTGCACCACAAGTAATGGGTACTCAAGACTTCCCCGTGCCGCATAGTTATAATCCACTAACTATGCCACACACATCAAATAGTCGAACAAGGCGAAGTGACTTAGCCTTAATACAAGCCAGTAGCACATGGTCCTCAATCTCTACCACTAATACACTACACTAGCTAACTCTAACAAAGTGCTACATCATACACAATACAAGATACATGGTGTGGGCGACATGGGAACATTAAAGCCAAGCTTCGAATTATGTAAAACCACCCCCAAACACCCCACACTTAGCCCGATATCACATACAACTACACTCGGCTACTCAGACTTCACCGGTGTACAAAGTACTCATTCAAAAATTTTATCATACACATGGTGGGCATTAAGTGTGTGCAACTCAATTTAACAATGGTGGAACATGGTGGGCCTCCCAAATTTTAAGGAAGTAGAGGGAGTTTTAGTTTACTACTCCGTATACAACACAACAACCAAGTTTTGACAGCCAATTTCATTGCATAATAGGCCACCCACCATAGAAAAGAGTTCTAAAGAATCACTAATTGGGAATTGGGGTTTCGGGCATTTGGGAAGGGGAAGGGGAAACTTAACTTACAAAATAAAAAATAATGGAGAAGAGGGAACATACCTTGAGGATTGAGGATGAAAGTAAAAGAAGAAAAAACTTGAAAAACTTGAGAGAGGGAGAGGGACATCGATGCGGGCTGAGAGAGGAAGAAAGTAGCAGGGAGAGAGAGAGAGAAGGGCTAAGGGGGACAGGGATGACTAGAAAGGGGTAAGTGGGTCGGGTTTTATGGGTATGGGTTAATAAGAAAACAATAAAACATAAAAACAAAAAAAGAATTTGAAACTCACCTACCCCCAGCCCAGCGCGTCCCTCTAGGCCTGGCGCTGGGGGAATGGACGATTCTGTTTTTTGCGCCCTAGGTAGCACTGGGCGCTGTTCTGCCGATTTTTTTTTTGAATGAATGGAATCCCTGATCCACCCCGAGCACTTTATATATCCAATTTACATCCCCCTCACCATTCTACCTATAATTTCTATGTCTATAAAGAAAATAAAAAAACTCTAGTCTACTCTAACTAAACCAAAAGTTGAAAAAACTTGAAAAAACAAATAGGCTTAATCTTGCTTTTATACGCGTTTGGGGGTGGGTGGGTAGGTGGGTGGGGTCTTAGGCCGAAATAACCTTGTCTCGGGCGAATTAGGAAAAACTTCTCGTCACCAGTACCCAGGGTAGCGTGGGGCACTATCCCTGGCACTGGGATTTTTTGGCTTCTGACTTCTGCGCCACAAATAGCGCCCCACGCTACTTGTGGTGCTACAAAGTGGCTATTTTCCAATTTTGCTCCTTTTTGGCTCCAATCTCGCACCTTAGCCCCATATTGCCTTCGGATGATTCCTAGACATTAAAATACCACGAATTAGCATAAATCATTACATTTCACATCCGAAATCTACAAAACACGAGTAAAATGCGAGGCGATATACATATAAATATATATACTTTAAGCTAAATATCAACACCCCACACTTAAACTCTTGCTCGCTCTCGAGCAATGGAACTATAACTACACCCCAACAACGTACATGTCAACAAGGGGGAGCAATTTTTTTTCAACATACACTCTATCAATGACCATGGTTGATAGCAACAATTAAACTATAGCATATGCAATCACTTTCACTTCTCTTTACTTATGCCATTCTTTAAAAATATTCACAACAAAGACAACATGCTCATAACAATCCTAGCCTCAAAAGCCGACTCAATATCACAATACACTCATGGCTTGAATATCCAACATCACAGAGAAGTCTAATAATGTTATTTATCCCTAGTGAAACTACGTGACCTCACAACAAGAATAAGAGAGTAAGTTGAATCCACACATTCAAATCTCATGATTAAATATAAATTAAGGACTCACATCTATCAAAAAAATCTCTCACTCTCATAAAGAAGTCACATGTTATAACGACCCGGCTGGTCATTTTGAGTATTTTAGCCCGATCCCCTATTTATTTCCTCCTCTATGTTGTATTATGGTTATGTGACTTTCCGGAGGTATTTGGTTTTGGTTTCGGATGAGTTTCGGAGTGAAATGGGACATATAGTCCCTAAGTTAGAGCTTTAAGTTGAAAGAGTTGACCGTATTTTGACTTTAGTGTAGACAAATCCAGAATGGAGTTTTGATAGTTTCAATAGCTCCGTATGGTTATTTTATACTTAGGAGCGTGTCCGGATATTGATTTGGAGGTCCGTAGGTCATTTTGGCGTGAATTGGCGAATGTTAGAAAGTTAAAGGTTTGGAAGGTTGGAAGGTTTGACTGGGGGTTGACTTTATTGATATAGGGTTTGGATTCCAATTCCAAGAGTTGGAATAGGTCTGTCATATCATTTATGACTTGTGTGCAAAATTTGAGGTCAATCAGAATTGTTTTGGTATGAATCGGCATTAGTTTTGGAATTCGAAAGTTCATAGTTTCATAGGCTTAAATTGGGTTGCGCTTCATAGAATTGATGTTGTTTGATGTGGTTTTTGGCCTCAAGTAGGTCTGCTATGTGTTTTGGGACTTGTTGGTACATTTGGACGGGGTCTCGTGGGCCTCGAGTGTGATTCGGATTGAATCTGAAATGAATTTTGGCTTGTTCATGTTGCTGAAGTCCCAGGCCTGCTGGTGTCATCACACCTGCGGAAGGATTGACCGTAGGTGTAGACTCGCGGGTGCAGAAGGTGAAGTGCAGAAGAGAAAAGGAGAGCCCAGGGCTGGGGTCGTAGGTGCGAACACCTTGGCGCAGGTTCGTCTCCGCAGGCGTGGACATTTCTTCCGCAGAAGCGGAATTTGGAAAGGGCCTTTGGGCAAGGCCGCAAATGCGGTCGTTTCTCCGCAGAAGTGGGCTCGCAGGTACGAGCCATTATCCGCATAAGTGGAACCCCTAGAGTTAATTGTGAATCGCACCTGCGATAGTTTTTACGCAAGTGCGGCGTCGCAGGTGAGACTAAAAGGCCGCAGATGCGGAATCCCAGGGCAGAAAAGGGATCTTCGAGGGTTTGAGTTTCATAATCCAGTTTGGACCTAGAGAGCTCAGTTTGTGGCGATATTTCAAGAGTTTTTCAAGAAAATCATTGGGGTAAGAAATCCTAACTCGCAGTTGGTTAAATTACATGAATCTATTGTTAATTTCATCATATAATTAGTGATTTGAGTTGGAAATTTGAGGAAACATTGTGAAAACTTCTTAGGCTAAAATATGGGTATTTGAAAGGCGATTTGAGGTCGGATTTGAGTAATTCTTGTATGGTTGGACTCGTTATCAATTGAATATTCGGATTTTGTAATTTTGGTTGGATTTCAAGATGTGGACCCGGGTTGAATTTTTGCGTTGACTTTTTATTTTCTTTGCAAAGATAGTAATTTTATTGTTCGAAATAGTTTCCTATAGTTTATATTTATAATATGAAGTTGTTTTGGCTAGATTCGAGCCGTTCGGAGTTGGATAATCGAGGAAAAGGCCTACTAGTGGATTGAGTTATCGTGTTTCGAGGTAAGTGTCTTCCTAACTTTGTGTGGGGGGAAATTACCCCTTAGGATTGGTGTTGTTTGTGATAACTATGATGTGTGAAAGCCGTGTCCGCAAGGTGATGAGTGGGTGCACGGGATAAATATGAAAATTTACCGATTGTAGCTATGTAGATTCCTTTCAAGCCTTAATTGAGTTACCTTAACATGTTATAGTAATCATTTCTAGTCTATCTTCACATGCTCTACTTGTCTTATCTCTTACTTGTTAATTGCCCTACATGTTTAGTTGAAGTTGTTGTTGTTTCCTCTATTCCTTATTCATTATTTAGCTGTGAATTTTATATTTGAAGTTGTTATTCTTGGGATATCTTGTTGATGAAACTGGTAATTGAGTTATAAAGGTCGTGATTCACATTGAGGCAAAGTGTTAAGTTGTGAAATACTATTCTGTTGAGTTATTCACTTTTGGTTGTTATTGTTCACACTCTTGTGTACATTGTCGTTGAGACATGGGCTCTTTATTGTGAAAACACTATTACTATTGCTTTCTTTGTCAAGTTGTGATATTGGGCACTTGAGGTGCTATTCGTGATACGTTGTGATATTGATACACATGCGGTGGTATAAGGTTTTGGGGTTGAAATGCATGCGGTGAGATAAAGTGGACTTGATACGCGTGGCTAGTAGGGGAACTACTAGAAGCCACGCGGTGTGATAAGGTGAGCTAAAACATAGGATGCTATTTCGGGAAATATGATTTTCAAAACTAAATGCAAGGCTCCCGCGGTGATATGAGAGAAGATTGTGAATTATTCTTGTGATTTGAGACTATGAGGTGGTACCACAGTAGTGACTCTTGTTGGTATTTTTCTATTGCTATGCTTGTCTTTGGTTGTTTTGGTTTCCTTAGCATATCATTCCTTATTTTCTCCGTGTTGGATTATTTGCTTTAGTTTCGTGTAGCTAACCTTGATATGTTATTTGTTGTTTCACTTTCATTACTATCATTACTACACTGCCATACACTTGTACATTTTTTCTTATTTATTCCAGTAGGGCCTTGACCTGATCTCGTCACTACTCTACCGAGGTTAGGATTGGCACTTACTGGGTATTGTTGTGGTGTACTCATGCTACGCTTCTACACATCTTTTTGTGCAGATTTAGGTACCTCCTACCAACCCAGGTACTAGCGAGAGCTCAGCTTCAGAGACTTCAAGGTATACCTGCCAGCGTCCGCAGGACTTGGAGTCCCCCCTCTACCAAGACAATTCTATTTTCCTTATCCTTTTATAGACATTGATGTAAAGGATTACTCAGTACTACTATTAGAGCTTATGACCTGTATTCGCCGGGTTTTGGGAAATTGTTTATACTGAGCTGCAGAGTTATGTTAAATTATTGAGTATTTGAGAGTTATTTGTCATTTTAGTTATATTCTGCATGTTTTGTTAAGCATACCTAGTCTTAGAGACTAGGTGCCATCACGACATCCTACGGAGGGAAATTGAGGTTGTGACACATGCATGCAAAAGGTGCCATAGGCTTACCCATAATGTAAATCTCTACTAATGTAGGCTCACTCGGTCTAAAATTAATTAGGACTTTATTGTGGTTGTAATGTGGGCTAAGGAACGGATATGATATATATAGGAAATAGTGGTTCACCCTCCTAAACACTTTAACACATCACATAATAAACTTTAAGCACAAATTCTTCAATCCACTTTAATTTCACAAACAAGATCACTCCCCAAAACTATTCCCTCTTTCTTTAAGCACTACTTTACTTTATACCCCACTAGCAAGAACAAGACAACAATCACATGATGCCAATCCAGTCTATCACACATAAGGCATATACAATTATACATGTATATGATTAACGAATATCAAATCACATACTCATGGACTGAAGAAGATAGCATGCTAAGGTGTATGCATGTGCGAGTGTACAACTACAGCTCAAATGTGGCGGATACGTCATACAATAGAAAATATCATGCTCAACAGGAAATCAACACCTACACATAATCTTTAGTATGATTCATGGAGCTCACATAGTCATACAAATACTTAATGCATGATAGCACGAAGCACAATATCCAAATAAAGTCATAGTACCGCCAAACACTACCCCGGTCATGAATCATACACAACACCCGTATATACGCTCGTCACCTTTTATACATATCACTTCTCACATATTTGAATTAAACAAACAAGGTCATATCCTAAGGGTTATTCCTTAAATAAGATTAGGTAAGATACTTACCTCAAACAAGCCAAATCAATACTTTAGAATGCCTTCCCGTGCGAAACGACCTCTGAACGGCTCGAATATAGCAAAAACCAACTCAATAACATCAAATTATGCCATATGAATCAAACCCAAATGATAAATGTCGAATCTTTAAACAAATATGTGAAGTCAACCAAACATTCAACCCCAGGATTGCACCTTGGAATCCGAAAAACTCATAAATTCTGACAACCCATTCGAATACGAGTCCAACCATATAAGTTTCATCCAAATCCGACTCTTAATCAATGTTCAAATTTCAATTTTTTCACAATAGAAAAGTTTTGCCAAAAAGCCCCAAATTTTCTCTCTTAGATTCACCAACCAAAATGCCAAAATCAAAGACACAATAATTAATAATGGTCAAATTCGAGTAAAAAACACTTACGTAATCCAAGTGGGTGAAAATTGCCTCAAGAATCGCCTCAATCTGAGATCCCAATCTCAAAATGTGATAGGATGAACTCAAACATCGAAATGGACTCTAAGTATCCGACGCAGGTCTCACATTTGCGATTGAAGGCTCGTAATTTCGACCCTCGCAAATGTGACCAACGGCTCGCATTTGTGAACCTAGCCTGCCCAGCTAAAGTCGCAATTGCGACACTATCCTTCGCAGTTGCGAAGGTCCCAACTCAGCTACCTACTTGCAAAATCGATCAAATTCTTCGCAAATGTCGAAGCCTTCCTCCGCAGACCACTGTCACAAGTGCAACACTAAGCTTGAAAATGCGGGCCACCAATTTTCGCAAGTGCAGTCCCCATCTCCACAAAGTCAACTATGGGTCAAACCTATCAACTCTCCAAACCTTCAAACTTCCAACTTTCGGCAATTAGCCTCAAAATCCTCTAGGAACACCAGAACTTAAATCTAGGCATACGCCCAAGTCCAAAATCACCATCTAGACCTACCATAACCATCAAAACTCCGATCTGAGGTCAAATATACAAAAGTTAAACTTGGTCAAAACTTCCAACTTATGCTTCCAAGCTAGGAGTATGTTGTATTTGTTGTTGCTATGTACCTTGAAATAAATAAGGGTTTAAAATATAGTTGTACTAGTTGTCACCTGAGCTTGTCGCTTGACGTATCCTTTGTGTTGGTTGAAGAACCAAATATGTAGTCGCTGGTTGTTGTGATTGTTCTTGTTATTGGGAACCTAAGGATTGTAAAAGAAACAGGGATATGCTGGCCATTTTGTTATAGAATAGGCTTGTCGGATTTTTGTTTTGGGACTTGGAATAGGTCCGTTTTGGTATCTTGAATTTGTCTGCAAAATTTGGTGTCATTCTGAGTTGGTTTGATAGGAATTGGATGCTTAGTTGTGATTCTTGCGATTCTTGAGTTTATTGTGGAATTTCATGTGTTTTGATGTTCGATTCGTGGTTCCGGATATTATTTTGGTGATTTGATCACGTGAGCAAGTTCATATGCTATTTTTAGACTTGTGTGGATTTTTGGCGTGGGGCCTCAAGGGCTCGGGTGAGTTTCAGACGTATTTCTGATGGATTCGGACTAGTTTCACAGCAACTAGTGTGTTGGCGCTGCTGTTAATGCAAATGCGAGAACCGGTTCACGTATGCCATCATCGCATTTGTGAAAGGGGCAGTGGGTAGAAGGCGTCACATTTGCGAAGCTAGACTTGCAAATGCGAAGGGAACTGGCTGGGAGCTGATCGCTTTTGTGACCAAACGGCCACTTTTGTGAGGGAACTGACTTCGCAAATGCAAAGGCAGGGTTGCATTTGCGACATTCCCTGGGTTTGTCAAGCATCACATTTGCCATGTGTCTGTCTCATTTGCGGGGTTCGCATTTGCGACACCTGCTGCTGAACATAATAATGGGATTTCGGGACTTGGCTTTATTTATCACATATTAGAGTCGTAGACTCGGTGGGAGGAAATTTTTACATACAACTATTGTGTAAATAATTTTGATCCAAATTAAATTATATTACATAATTATTTATGAGATTTATCTTCTAATCCATGGAATTTGAAGAGAATTTTTGGGAAATTTTAACTATGCTTTGAAAAATGAAAATTTGAGATTGGAGAGTCGAATTGGACTCGGATTTGGAAAGAAAACACATATATGGACTCAAGTGGTTATGAGTAGTCAAGACCTACCCATGGACTCGAGTTTTGATCGGGCGGGCCCGAGGTTGACTTTTGGGGGATTGTGTAAAGATCTTAACTTTAATTATCGGAATTTGTTTCTCTTGCATTATTTGATGATATTAAGTCTTTTTGGTTATATTTGAGCCGTACGTTGGCGAATTTTAAAGGAAAAACTATTTATGAGTGTTGATTTGTCCTAATTGAGGTAAGTTTCTTGCCTAATTTTGTGTGGGGGAAACTATCCCATAGGATTTGGCCTAATTACATTATTTGAGTTATATGAAAGACGTGTACATGAGGTGACGAGTGTGTGCATGGGCTTATTTGTGGTAATTGACTTGTTTAGACTTTTAGGTTATTTATATGCATTGATTTGAAGTTATTGTTACATTGAATATCTTTCATTATTGAGTTATTCTTCCTTTTCATTGTTTTATTGTTGAAATTCTTATACACATAGTTGTTGAGCCGTGGGCTATATATCATTGTGATATTGGTATTATTATTTTAGCAATATTATGGCATATGGGCACGTGTGGTGCGAGATGATTATTGTGTTGTGATGTGATGCGCATGCGGCGGCATAAGGGTGGTGTTATTGATGCGCATGAGGTGATATAAGGGGGATTTATGCGCGTGTTGCTAGTGAGGGAAATTACTACATTTGAAGCACATGTGGCTAGATAAGGGAGCTAAAGCGCATGAAGTTATTTCTGAAGAAATGTTTTTAAAATAAATGTAAGGCTCATGCAGCGTTATAAGGAAGATTTGTGATTTGTGATTATAAGGTGTGGTACCTCAGTGTAATTCTTGTTGTAAACCTTGTGTTAGAACGACTTGAGTATTTGCACTTTTATTTGCTTTCCTTAATTGATTTCACTTGTATTTTAACTGTGTTATGATCAATTTGCTGCTTTGTCACCTATTTACTCCTTGTTTCCATTTGTTGCTTTTACTTTTCATTGTTAGCTTTATATTAAAATCATTTCCATTGTTAGCTTTATACTAATTTTCTTTCCATTGTTAGCGGTATATTGATATTATTTCCACTGTTAGCTTTATATTAATACTTTGCCCAGGTTTTGTGTCTAGTGAGTGTCCCAACTTGTATCTTGTCACTACTCCATCGAGGTTAGTCTTGATACTTAGTGAGTACTATTTTGGTGTACTCATACTACGCTTCTGCATATTTTTGTACAAATCCAGGTACCTCGGAGCGTGTCAGACGTTAGATAGTTATTTGTGTTTCTAAGGAGACTTCAAGGTATACTTGTCATTCCGCTCGCAGGCCTCGGAGTCACCTTCTGTTATCCTTCATTAGTAATGTCATTTGAATTTCAGAGTAGTGTTGTATTTAGAGATTTGTGGTGTATTTCAGTAGCGCTTATGACTTTGTACTACCGGTTTTGGGGATATAAAACTATTGATCCATTTTAGTCTTATTATGCCATTTATCTGTTTAATTTAATAGATAGTTGTTTATTTCTGTTAAATATCATCTTGTCTTAAGCTTATCTAGTCTTAGAGACTAGGTGCCATCATGATCCTAAATGTGGTATTTTGGGGTCGTGATAAGTTGGTATCAGAGTTCTAGGTTCATAGGTACTAGGAGACATAAGCAAGTTTAGTAGAGTCTTGCGGATGGTACGGAGATATCTATACTTATTTTTGAGAGGCTACGGAACCATTAGGAAATTCCACTTCTTTCATTCCTTATTGTGCGAATTTTTTGATTTCGAAATCTGAGCCTTTATCTTTCTATTATCTCAAAGATAGTAATCCTTACCGAATCAGCATAGCAGACACCCGCAGCCGTTGATAGAGTCGCGAGAGGCCGAGACTTAGGTAGAGGCCGAGGAGGGGCACGTGCCATAGCTAGAGCACCTGCCAGAGCAGCGACCGAGGAGCTACCAGTAGCTCTGATTGTGGGGCAGGCACCCGAGGCGCCTGTTGCTACCCCTGCACTACAGGAGACTTTGGCACATTTCCTGAGCATGTTCGGTTCTTTGGCTTAGGCGGGATTGACCCCAGTTGCACCAGCTACTTCTCAAGCTGGGGGAGGATATCAGAATCCTATCACCCCTACTCTAGAGCAACGTGTCCATGTTGATCAGGTTCTGAGTGTTATACCAGTACAACTTGTTGTCGCAGTTTAGCCTGAGGTCAGGCCAGTGACATCAGAGGAGGAGTAGAGGAGGCTGGAGAGTTTCAAGAAGTATGATCCTCCTACTTTTAGTGACACAGTTTTTGAGGATGCATAGGGTTTTCTGGACCAGTGTCACCGTATTCTCTGCACTATGGGCATCATGGAGGTGAGTAGGGTCATCTTTACAACATTTCAGCTCACGGGGTCAGCATATAGATGGTGGAAGGCTTATGAGGGGGGTAGGCCAGCTGATGTAGCGCCACTTAATTGGGCTAAGCTTTATGATATATTTTTAAGGGAGTCCACCCCACATACCCTCCCGGATGAGTGGCGCACAGAGTTCAAGCTATCCCGTCATGCACCTGCTTTGGTTTCTACAGTCAGAGAGCGAATCCGCATATTTATTGAGGGGCTAAGTTATGGTCTTAGATTCAGTATGGAATGAGAGTAGACTGATACTCCATTTTAGCATAATATGGATATCGCTCGGAAGTTTGAGCGTATGTGTGGCCAGGAGGGGAAGGATAGGGAGGCCAAGAGGCCTTGAGATTTTGGACGATTTAGTGGTTCCAGCGCTATAGTTTCAGCTTGTCATGGAAGAGGTTATGTCAGTCGACCAGTTCATTTGGCGCTTCTGGCTACTCGTACTTCTCCAGCCATTCAGAGGCCTCAGAGTGCCCATTTTGCACAGCCACTTACTAGCGTACCTCCTACATGGGGTGCCTTCAACGGTCATTCTAGCCAACTAGGTTAGACTCAATTCTAACAGCCATGCCTGCAGAGAGGTTGTTTTGAGTGTGGTGATACTAGGCATATGGTGAGGGACTGTCCTAGGCTTTGGAGGGGTCCGCCTCCACAGGGTTCACAGACTATGGTTGCTGCTCCAATTGCTACTCCACCTGCATAGCCAGCTAGGGGTGGAGGATAGGCGGGTAGAGGTCATCCTAAAAGGGGAGGCCACGCTCATTGTTATGCTTTTTCGGGTAAGACCGAGGTTGTTGCATCAGATGTTGTCGTCATAGGTATTGTCCCGGTCTTTCATATGGAAGCATCAGTTTTATTTGATTCAGGTTCCACATATTCGTATGTGTCATCTTACTTTACTTCATATTTGGATATGTTTGGTGATTCTTTGAGTGCCCTTGTTTATGTGTCTATACATGTTGAGGATTTTATTATGGTAGACTATGTTTATCGGTCATGTTTGGTCACTATTAGGGGTTATAAGACTGGGGTGGACTTTCTGTTACTCAATATGGTGGACTTTGATGTCATTTTGGGCATGGACTGATTGTCACCATATTACGCCATCCTGGATTGTCATGCTAAAGTTGTGACATTGGGTATTCTGGGTTTGCTGCGGTTGGAGTGGAGAGGTACATTGGATTATGTTCCTAATAGAGTGATGTCCTTCCTGAAGGCACAACAGATGGTTTAGAAGAGGTGCTTGGAATATTTAGCCTTTGTGAGGGATGTCAATGCTGATACTCCTACCGTTGAGTCAGTTCCGGTAGTGAGAGATTTCCTAGATGTGTTTCTAGCAGACCTACCGGGCTTGCCATCCGATAGGGATATCGATTTTGGTATTGACTTGGTGTGGGGCACTCAACCCATCTCTATTCCTCCATATCGCATGGCACCAGTGGAGTTGAAGGAATTAAAGGAATAACTTCAGGAGTTGCTTGATATGGAATTCATCCGACCGAGTGTCTCGCCTTGGGGTTCTCCAGTTTTATTTGTGAAGAAGAATGATGGCTCTATGAGGATGTGTATTGACTACAGGTAGCTGAACAAAGTTACAGTCAAGAACAAGTACCCACTACCACGCATTGATGATTTGGTTGATTAGCTTCAGGGTGCTCGGGTATTCTCGAAGATTAATTTGAGATCAAGGTACCATCAGTTGAATAATCGGGATTCAGACATTTCGAAAACGGTCTTTAGGACTCGTTATGGTCACTACGAGTTTTTGGTGATGTCATTTAGGCTGACCAATGCCCCAGTAGCCTTTATGCACTTGATGAATAGTGTATTCCAGCCATATCTTGATTCGTCATCGTGTTCATTGAAGACATATTGGTGTATTCTCGTAGTCGGGAGGATCATGAGCAGCACTTAAGGATCGTGCTCCGAACCTTGAGGGGAAGAAGTTATATTCGAAATTCTCCAAGTGTGAGTTTTGGCTTGATTCTATGGAATTTTTGTTCCAAGTGGTGTCTAGTGAGGGGATTAAGGTGGATCCAAAGAAGGTTGAGGCAATTCAGAGTTGGCCTATGCTATCTTCTGCTACCGAGATCCAGAGTTTTCTAGGCTTGGCCGGGTATTGTCGTCGTTTCGTGGAGGGGTTTTCATCCATCGCAGCTCCTTTGACTAGATTGTCTTAGAAGGGTGCCCCATTCAGGTGGTCTGACGAGTGTGAGGAGAGCTTTCAGAAGCTCAAGTCTGCCTTGACCACAGCTCCAGTTCTATTTTTACCTTCAGCATCAGGTTCTTATATGGTTTATTGTGATGCTTCGCGGAATGGCATTAGGTGCGTATTGATGCAGGAGGGTAGAGTGATTGCTTATGCTTCATGTCAGTTGAAGCCCCATGAGAAGAACTACCCAATACATGATTTAGAGTTGGCAACCATTGTTCACGCGTTGAAGATTGGAAGGCACTATCTCTATGGTGTGTCTTGTGAGGTATTCACGGATCACAGGAGTTTACAGCACTTGTTCAAGCAAAAAGATCTAAACTTGAGGCAGTAGAGGTGGTTAGAGCTACTAAAGGACTATGATATCACCGTTCTTTATCATCCCGAGAAGGCCAATGTGGTGGCCAAAGCCTTGAGTAGAAAGGCTGAGAGCATGGGTAGTATTGCTTATATTCCAGTTAGGGAGAGGCCGTAAGCTTTGGATGTTCAGGCTTTGGCTAATAGGTTTGTGAGATTGGATTTTTCGGAGCCTAGTCAAATTCTTGCTTGCGTGATTTCACAGTGTTTCTTATTTGAGAATATCAAGGCACGTCAGTTTGATGATCCCCACTTGCTTGTTCTGAAGGACACAGTGTAGCACGGTAATGCCAAGGAGGTGCTATTGGCGATGATGAGGTGTTGAGGATGCAGGGTTGAATCTGTGTTCCGAATGTGGATGGGTTGCGTGAGTTGATTCTTTAGGAGGCCCATAGTTCGCAGAATTCCATTCATCCAAGTGCCGCGAAGATGTACCAGGACTTGAGGCAGCACTACTAGTAGAGAAGAATGAAGAAATATATAGTAGAGTATGAGTCTCGGTGTTTGAACTATCAGTAGGTGAAGTTCGAGCATTAGAGATAGGGTAGTTTTCTTCAGAGGCTTGATATTACGGAGTAGAAGTGGGAGTGTATCGCTATAGATTTTGTAGTTGGACTTCCATGGACCTTGAGGAGATTTGATGCAGTGTGTGTTATTGTGGACAAACTGACCAAGTCTGCATACTTCATTCCAGTCATGACTACCTACTCTTCAGAGCAGCTGGCTCGGATTTATCTACGTGAGATTGTTTGCCTTCATGGTGTGCCGCTATCAATTATCTCGGATTGTGGCACGCAGTTCACATCGCATTTTTGGAGAGCCATGCAGCGTGAGTTGGGCACACAGGTCGAGCTGAGTACAATATTTCATTCGCAGACAGACGGGCAGTCTGAGCGCACTATTCAGATATTAAAGGACATGCTATGTGCATATGTTATTGATTTCAGGGGTTTATGGGATCAATTCCTACTTCTCGCAGAATTGTCCTACAACAACAACTACAAGTCGAGTATCTAGATGGCTCCTTATGAGACCTTATATGGGAGGTGGTATCATTCTCTGGTTGGTTAGTTTGAGCCTAGGGAGGCTAGGTTGTTGGGTACTGACTTGGTTCGGGATGCCTTAGAGAAGGTGAATTTGATTCAGGATTGGCTTCGTACATCACAGTCCAAGCAGAAGAGTTATGCTGATCGGAGGGCTCGTGATGTGGCATTCATGGTGGGAGAGAGGTTTCTTCTTAGACTTTCACCCATGAAGGGTGTGATGTGGTTCGGTAAAAAGGGCAAGTTGAGCCCTCGGTATATTGGTCCTTTTGAGATCCTTGAGAGAGTTGGTGACGTGGCCTACAGACTTGCATTGCCACCTAGCTTATCGAGAGTTCACCTGGTGTGTCCATGTTTCCATGCTCCGGAAGTATTATGGTGATCCGTCACATGTATTAGATTTCAGCTCAGTCTTATTAGACAAGGATTTGACTTATGTTGAGGAGCCAGTGGCTATCTTGGACAAACAGGTCCGGAAGTTGAGGTCAAAGAACATTGCTTCAGTGAAGGTTCAATGGACGGGTCAACCAGTCAAAGAGGCGACCTAGGAGACCGAACACAACATGTGGAGTCGTTATACACACATGTTTGGCACTTCAGGTATGTCTCTACACTAGTTCGAGGACGAACATTTATTTTTAGAGGGGGAGAATGTAACGACGTGATCGGTCATTTTGTGTATTTGAACCCCGTTTACCCTTTTGAGAATTATCGTATGTGTATTTATGATTTTATGACTTGTGGGGATGGTTGGTTCCATTTCGAGGAGGTCTTGGAATGATTTGGATCTATTGGTTCTTGGTTTAGAAGCTTAAGTTGGAAATGTTGACCGAGGTTTGACTTTTGTGAAAACGACCCCGGAACGGTGTTTTGATGGCTCCAATAAGTTCGTATAGTGATTTTTGTACTGAGGAGTATGCCCGGAATTGAATTTGGAGGTTCGTAGGTTGATTTGGCTTGTTTTGCCAAAAGTTGGCAATTTGAAGTTTTAGAAATTTCTAAGTTTGACTGTAGGTTGACTTTATTGCTATCGGGTTTTCGGATTTTGGTTTCGGGATATGGAATAGGTCAGTTTTGTTATTTGGAACTTGTCTGCAAAATTTGGTGTCATTCTGAGCTGGTTTGATAGGAATGGGATGCTTGGTTGTGATTCTAGCGATTCTTGAGTTCATTATGGAATTTCATATGTTTTAATATCTGATTCGTGGTTCTGGATATTATTTTGGTGATTTGATCGTGCGAGCGAGTTTGTATGATATTTTATACTTGTGTGGATGTTCGACATGGGGCCCCGAGGGCTCGGCTGAGTTTCGGACATGTTTCCGATGGATTTGGGCTGGTTAATCAACAACTAGTGTGTTGGTGCTGCAGCTATCACAAATGCGAGCACCCGTTCATATTTGCGAAATATGCATCGCATTTGCAAAGGAATCAATGGGTGGGAGCTGATAACTTTTTTGACCAAACGACCGCTTCTGCGAAGGGACTAACTTCGCAAATACGAAGTCAGGGTCGCATTTGCGACATTACCTGGGTTTGTCACGAATTGCATTTGCAATGTGTCTGTTGCATTTACGGGTTTGCAAGGTTACATTTGCGAAACCTACAGCTGAACAAAATAATGGTATTTCAGGACTTAGCTTTATTTATCACATTTTAGAACCCTACACTCGGTAGGAGGTGCTTGAGGATGGACTTTCATATACAACTATTGGGTAAATGATTTTGATTTATCTTACACGATTATCTATGAGATTTAACCTCTAATCTATGGAATTTGAAGAGAGTTTTTGGGAAATTTTGACTATGTTTTGAAAAATAAAAATTTGAGATTTGAGAGTCGAATTGAACTTAGATTTGGAAACAAAACACATATATGGACTCGTGGGATTATGGGTAGTCGAGATATACCCTTTGACTTGGGTTTTGACCAGGCAAGCCCGGGGTTTACTTTTGTTGACTTTTGGAGAATTGTGCAAAGATTTAACTTTAATTATTGGAATTGGTTTCTCTTGCATTGTTTGATGATATTAAGTCCTTTTTATTATATTTGAGCCGTACGGAGGCAAATTTTACAAGAAAAGCTATTTTTGAGTGTTGATTTGGCCTATTTGAGGTGAGTATCTTACCTAACTTTGTGGGGGGGGAGGGGGGAACTACCCCTAGAATTTGGTCTAATTGTATTATTTGAATTGTGTGAAACACGTGTACATGAGGTGACGAGTGTGTGCACATGCTTATTTATGTTAATTGACCGGTTTAGACTCTTAGGTTAATTATATGCATTGAATGAAAGTTATTGTTACATTGGATATATTTCATTGTTGAGTTATTCTTCCGTTTCATTGTTCTATTGCTGAAATTTGTGTACACATTATTGTTGATCTGTGGGCTATATATCGTTGTGATATTGGTATTGTTATTTTGGCAATGTTGTGGCATATGGGCACGTGTGGTGCGAGATAATTATTGTGTTGTGATGAGATGCGCATGCGGCGGCATAAGGGTGGTGTTATTAATGCACATGCGGCTAGATATGGGGGATTTATGCGCGTGTTGCTAGTAAGGGAAATTACTATATTTGAATCACATGCGGCGAGATAAGGAGGCTAAAGCACATGAAGCTATTTCGGAAAAAATATTTTTAAATAAATGTAAGGCTCACGCGGTGTTATAAGGAAGATTTGTGATTTGTGATTTGTGATTATGAGGTGTGGTACCTCGGGGTAATTCTTGTTGTAAACTTTGTGTTAGAACGGATTGATTATTTGGACTGTCATTTTGCTTTCCTTAATTGATTTCACTTCTATTTTAACTGTGTTCTAATCAATTTGCTGCTTTATCACCTATTTTCTCCTTGTTGCCATTTGTTGCTTTTACTTTCCATTGTTAGCTTTATATTAATATTCTTTCCATTGTTATCTTCATACTAATATACTTTCCATTTTTAGTTGTATATTGATATATTTTTTTTGTTAGCTTTATATTAATACTTTGCACATGTTTTGTGTCTAGTGAGTATCTCGACTTGTACATCGTTACTACTCCACCGAGGTTAGTCTTGATACATACTAGGTACCATTGTGGTGTACTCTTACTATACTTCTGCACATTTTTGTGCAAATCCATATACCTCAGAGCATGCCAGATGTTAGACAGTTGTTTGAGTTGTTGAGGAGACTTCAAGGTATACATGTCATTCCGCTCGCAGGTTCTCGCAGTCACCTTCTGTTATCCTTCATTAATACTGTCATTTGAATTTTAGAACAGTATTGTATTTTGAGATTTGTAGTGTATTTTAGTAGAGCACATGACTCCATACTACCGGTTTTGGGGATGTATAACTGTTGATCAGTTTCAACTTATTATGCCATTTATCAGTTTAATTTAATAGCTAGTTGTTTATTTCTGTTAAATCTCATCTTGTGTTAGGATTACCTAGTCTTAGAGACTAGGTGCCATAACGATCCTAAAGGTGGGATTTTGGGGTCGTGACTCCCTTGTTGGGAATTCCTTTCAGTTTAGCATTTTTCCATGTCTACTTGAGAAATAGAGAGTATACATATGTCATTTACTGTATTACTTTATACCTACGGGGCTAGACAGATGCGCGCCATTCCTTATGTGCTAGACATATGCCTTCAGGCCTATACATTTGCCTATGGGGCTATACAGTTGACTACAGGTCTATACATATACACACCGAGCCTTATATGTTCGGTATTACTTGTATGATATAAGTTAGAGACCAGTAAGTATGTTTCCATATTATCATTGTCTCCTCCAATTACATTTAGTATATCATGTATATCAATTCAATTTCAGTTTCAGCTTCAGTTATTCAGTTGCCTTACATGCTTGGTAAATTATTTTGTACTAGCACCCCTTTTGACGGGGGGAGTTGTATTTCATGCATGCAGGTTTTGGCAGTCACATAGATAGGCCTCAGCTGTAAGCGCGCCAGTATACAGTTTGATTGGTAAGCTGCACATCATTCGGAGTTACCAGGTCTAGAGTTTTGTTGTATATTCAAACAGTATGGGTGGGTGGGGGCACTGTCTCGACCATAGTACAGTTGTATTCTATAGAGGCTTGTCACTTGTCCTATATGTACAGTTGTTAGTATGGTGTCCTTGTCGGCCCTTGTATGTATTCTCTTTTGATTGTGTAGGTTGACATATATATACCGGGTTGCTTCCCGTTCAGTTGAGATTAGTGCCCAGCATTAACTCTTCGATATATTTCTTGTTGGAAGTACCCCTGATCCCATTGGTAACGAGTGGGACCAAATAATTCAATCGGGGAACTTGCCGAACCATACCACATAGTTCCCGACAATAACAAAAGCTTCAAAAAAATAGCAGTGATGCTACTGGAAAGGACGGTTTCAATATTTCCCATACGCAATCCTTTGTATAGACGCTGTGGCAGACAGACACTAAAATGGAATTCCGTCTGCAATATGATGAGAGGCCATTCCTCCTGGATGTTCATTCCTCAAATTTGATAAGTTAAGGCCTTTCTGGACTAAGATATTACAGAACGATATTCAGTTGGCCTTGTTGGCCTTAGCAGTCATATAGGTTCAAAGAATGCAAGTTTCAGTTGTTACGCTCGGTCAAGTAAGGCACCGGGTGCGGATCTCGCCTCCCCAAATTTAGGGCGTGACATATATTTATGTCTTGATGCAGCTTGTTGGGATTGATACAGTGTATTTATACAAGAATCAGATCGTAGAGGGAGTTCCAGAAGTTAGAATTTGGTTCTAAGGATTGTAATCTAAGGTTGAAGGAAGAATCTTCAATCAAGATTGTGTTAATGGGCTTATATGGATTGAAGTGACATGAGATCACCCATGGGTATGTGTATGATAAGTTTATACAGTGATTTGACAGCTTTTAAATGACTCTTGTCACGTTCGAGGACGAACGTATGTTTTAGTGAGGGAGAATGTAACGACGCGACCAGTTACTTTGAGCTTTAGCATTCTGTTTGGCGGTTTGAGACTTTGAGTAGTTTCATATGATATACTATGACTTACGTGTATGGTTGGTTTTGATGTTCAAGAGGTTAGGGATTGATTTGGAAGAATAATTCTCATTTTGGAAGCTTAAAGTTGGAAGAGTTGACCAAAGTTTAACTTTTGAGTAAACAACCTAGGAATCGAGATTTGATGGTTTCTATGAGTTCATATGTTGATTTTGGACTTGTACGTATGTTCGGATGTGATTTTGGATGTTCCTAGTGGATTTTGACTCTATTTGTCGAAAGTTGGCAATTCAAAGAATTGGATACTTTTTAAGTTTGACTGGAGGTTGACTTTGATATAACTGGATTCCGTTTGGTGTTCCAGAATTTTGGATAAGTTCATTTAGTTGATTGGAACTTATGTGCAAAGTATTGTTATGATCCAAAATGTCTGAGTATGACTCAGACGCATTCGGCGAAGTTGGAATATTTGAAAGTTAAGAGAATGATATTATCTTCAATTATTGATGTTATTTATGGTTTTTCGAGCCTTTGCCTAAGTTTGAATTAGTTAATTGTAGTTGTTGGTATGATTGGACGGGGTCCCCAGGGGTTCGGGTGAGTTTCGGGGTGGTTTTGGACCATTTCTAGGCCTTTTCTAGGTCCTGATTTTTGGCTACAGGAGCATACATCGCGATCGCGGAGCTCTGGGCCATGTTCACGAAGAGTAAAGTGCAGTTTTTCTCTTGTAAATCGCATTCACGGAGGGACTATTCACAATCGCGTAGAAGAAAACTCTATTGTCACTAGGCTGTTTTGGGGAGTTTATATCTTACAATCTATAAGGAATTTAGAGATGATTCAAAAATAAAAGTTGTAGCCCTTTGTGTCAAGTTATCAGGACACCAAACCGTTTATCATTCATAATTCTTTACAAAATGTTATGTCCGTTAACAAGAGGTTGTTTGGAATGAGATGAAAAATTTTGTTCAAGTTTGTTCATCCCGATCACGTAGCTTCTTGGCCGCAATCGCGAAGGATAAAATCATGCCGGACATTTTGTGAATCGTGATAGCGGGGTTTGTGACCCGATCACGAAAAAGGAGGCCTAACAAAGATATTTAATACCTAGTTTCAGAATTTTGAGCTCATTTCACAAATTTTAAGGCTTGGAAAGCTGATCAAGGCAATTTTAGAGATGGATTTCACCCATGTTTTGACTTAATTTTGGTCATATATCATGAATCTCCATGGATTTCTACACTTAAAATATGAATTTTCAAAGTGAAATTTGGGGGTTTTGACTATAATTTAAAAGAATTTATTTTGAGAATTTGACCACAGATTTGGAATCGAATTTGAAAACTAATTATATATTTGGACTCGGAAGGTTATGGGTCATCGATATTTGGTATCGGGATCGAATTTTGGGAATACGGGCCTAAGTTGACTTTTGTTTGTATTTTAAAAATTCATCAAAGATCAAAGCTTTATTGATTGGGATTGCTTCCTATAGTATTTTTTGACTTCCTTGGATAATGTTTGGATTGTATTTGCATGATTGGAGGGTTAGAACGATGTTTTGACGCGATTTGAGGTTGAAGACTAGCCCGGATGAGGTAAGTGTCTTGCTTAGCTTTGGTTTGAGGGACTTTTTTCTAATAAATAATATTAGTTGCTACATGCGGGGGAGATGTATATGCGAGGTGACGAGCGTATATGCATGCGAAATGGTTACCTATGTTCAGGGTAGTCTTTAGGCTATATCATGCTTTGTTTTGTATATGTTCTTCCTTCTATCATGTTTTATATGTTTGTATGACTACATGTACTCCTTGAATCATGCTAGAGATAATGTGTAGGTTTTGAATTCCTGTTTGAACATGATACTCATTATTGTATGGCGTACCCGCCTAATCTGAACTGTAGTCGTACGCATCGCACTAGCATACACCTTAGCATGCTATTTTTCTCAATCCACGAGTATGTGGTTTGATATCCGTTGTTCGTATATATGTGTTATTGTATATGCTTTCTGTGAGATGGACTTGATTGACAGAACGTGAGTGGCCCGTGCGGGTTGAGTTATTATAGCACGTGAGATGTCTGTGTAATTGTTATGATTATAGCATGTGAGTTTCCTATGCGGTTGTTATAATTATTGCACGTGAATTGTCCATGTAGCGTGTGGATTAGGATCTATCACCCTAGGGTCGTCCTCCCATGTTTCTCTCTTAATGATGTACACGTAGATTATGAAAAAACTGATTAGTGGTTGGACTTTGCACATCTTCTCTATATACAAACTCCATGGATGTATACATGATTTTTACCGCATATCTTCTCTATATGCTAGCTCCGGATTATATGAATATCTTTTATGCATATCTTCTCTATATACTACTTTACTTGAAGAAATAATTCAAGGTACATATCTTCTTTATTTGTTAATCCATTTACTTTACTTGTTTATTCATGCATGTCTTCTTTATATGCAACTTTTGACGGGTTATTTGATATTTCATGCATATCTTCTCTATATGCAATTATTGACGGGTTATTTGATATTTTATGCATATCTTCTCTATATGCAACTGTTGATGGGTTATTTGATACCAAATGCATATTTTCTCTATATGCTGAACTTTTAGTTTATTTACAATGCTTGTATGAATCTTCTCTATATGTACTAATGGTCTTACTTGTACTTCATGCTTAGATTTCGATACTGTTGTTGTGTACATATATATTCATGAACTGTTCAAGTTTCGTAAAGTGAGTATCTTTTGAGTTAAATCCTCTTCACTACTTCACTAAAGTTAGTCAAGATACTTACTAAGTATATGGTGTCGGTTGTACTCATACTACACTTCTGCATTTTGCGTGCAAATTTTGGAGCTGAGCTATTGTGGATGACGAATGCTAGCATTGAAGAGGTACCAACATTCTAGATACAAGCTACCACCTGTTCATGATAATCTAGGACTTATATTTCTGTTTCTGAAAATTTCAAACATATGATGTAATCTTTCTTCATAGTAGAGTTGTAATTGTATTCTTATTCTTAGTTGTTCATGACTTGTACTACCAGTCTTTGAGATAGTTGTATGAATTTCCTCCATCTTATTTATTATTTCTTGATGATCTCTCATTCGAGTTGAGTTATTTGTTATTTGGCTTACCTAGCATGTTGGGGTTAGGTGTCATCACGACTAGGTGGGGTTTAGGGTCGTGAAAGTGTCGCACATGTTGATGCATGAGCTTCAACTACAGTCTTCAGCACCTCGTTTCGAGTAGCACTCACAATAGCAAGTGGCAAATTTTTTTAGGTTCTATACTCGGCGTCTTGCACCCGGTAACGCGCCCAATGTATGTCCTCTGTATTGACCGCGTCGCGCCTAAGGGCACAATAGAGCCGAGCCTGGCACTGTCCGTGTCGCACTCTCACCGCTCCCATGTAAGTTTTTTTTATTTTTCTTTGTCTTATTTCGCCCACACCCACGGATCAACTCGACCCAATCCCTTTTTTTAACACAATTAACACCATTTTAAAATACATTCCCTCTTCCCCTTTGCCACTGTTGCACTTTACCATGAGATAAGGTAACTTTTCTATCTCTTCTCTATTTGGGGTAGTATCTTCTTTCCTTATTTCATCCCTAATTAGGAAGTAGCTTAGTTCATTTTTTTCTCCCCATAGTTGTGCTTAGCAATGGAGGAAAATAGTGAAAAATGAATCCCAACCCTTTCTCCACATACTTGTTCTATTACTTGCTAATATAAGTACTAGGAATACAAATCCCAAGCCGATTTGGGAGGGTGATGTAGTCCCTCACATTCAACCATACTCAAACATAATTTGTGTGAGCTAAGTGTTCGATGAATTATCTCAAAGGCGATTTAAGTCTCAATTAGATCCCGAGTCTCTGGGATTAAATTAATTTAGTGTGGTGATGACTATAATCATGAGAATTAAGTGTGGGGTGGATCAACAGAGCTGAAATCACCCATGGGTATGTGTATGATAAGTTTATACAGTGATTTGACAGCTTTGAAATGACTTTTATCACGTTCGAGGACGAACATATGTTTCAGTGAGGGAGAATGTAATGACGCGACCAGTCACTTTGAGCTTTAGCATTCTGTTTGGCAGTTTGAGACTTTGAGTAGCTTCATATGATACACTATGACTTACGTGTATGGTTGGCTTTGATGTTCAAGAGGTTCGGGATTGATTTGGAAGAGTAATTCTCATTTTGGAAGCTTAAAGTTGGAAAAGTTTACCAAGGTTTAACTTTTGAGTAAATGACATCGGAATCGAGATTTGATGATTTCTATGAGTTCGTATGTTTATTTTGGACTTGTACGTATGTTCGAATGTGATTTCTGATGTTCCTAGTGGATTTTGACTCTATTTGTCGAAAGTTGGCAATTCAAAGAATTGAATACTTTATAAGTTTGATCGGAGGTTGACTTTGATATAACCGAATTCCGTTTGGTGTTTTGGAATATTGGATAAGTTCATTTAGTTGATTGGAACTTATATGCAAATTTTTCTTATGATCCAAAATGTCTGAGTGTGACTCGGACGCATTCGGCAAAGTTGGAATATTTGAAAGTTAAGAGAATGATATTATCTTCAATTCTTGATTTTGATGTTATTTGTGATTTTTCGAGCCTTTGCATAAGTTTGAATTAGGTAATTGTACTTGTTGGTATGATTGGACGGGATCCCCAGGGATTCGGGTGAGTTTCGGGGTGGTTTTGGACCATTTCTAGGCTCTTTTCAGGTCCTGATTTTTGGCTACAGGAGCATACATCGCGATCGCGGAGCTCTGGGCTATATCCGCGAAGAGTAAAATGCAGTTTTTGTCTTGTAAATCGCATTCACGGAGGGACTATTCACAATCGCGTAAAAGAAAATTCTATTGTCACTAGGCTGTTTTGGGGAGTTTATATCTTGCAATCTATAAGGAATTTAGAGATGATTCAAAAATAAAAGTTGTAGCCCTTTGTGTCAAGTTATCAGGACACCAAAATCGTTTGTCATTAAGAATTTTTTACTAAATGTTATGTCCGTTAACAAGAGGTTGTTTGGAATGAGATGAAAAATTTTGTTCAAGTTTGTTCATCGCGATCACATTGCTTCTTGGCCACAATCGCGAAGGATAAAATCATGCCAGACATTTTGTGAATTGTGATAGCGGGGTTTGTGACCCGATCGCGAAAGAGGAGGCCTAACAGGGGTATTTAATACCTAGTTTCAGGATTTTGAGCTCATTTCATAAATTTTGAGGCTTGGAAAGCTGATCAAGGTAATTTTAGAGATGGATTTCACCCATATTTTGACTTAATTTTGGTCATATATCATGAATTTCCATGGATTTCTACATTTAAAATATGAATTTTCAAAGTGAATTTTGGGGTTTTTGACTATAATTTAAGAGAGTGTATTTTGAGAATTTGACCACAGATTTGGAATCGAATTTGAAAACTAATTATATATTTGGACTCGGAAGGTTATGGATCATCGATATTTGGTATCTGGGTTGAATTTTGGGGACGCGGGCCCAAGTTGACTTTTGTTTATATTTTGAAAATTCATCAAAGATCAAAACTTTATTGATTGGGATTGCTTCCTATAGTATTGTTTGACTTCCTTGGATAATGTTTGGATTGTATTTGCATGATTGGAGGGTTAGAATTAGGTTTTGACGCGATTTGAGGTTGAAGACTAGCCCGGATGAGGTAAGTGTGTTGCCTAACTTTGGTTTGAGGGACTTTTTTCTAATAAATAATATTGGTTGCTACATGCGAGGGCGATGTATATGCGAGGTGACGAGCGTATATGCACGTGAAATGGTTATCTTTGTTCAGGGTAGTCTTTAGGCTGTATCATGCTTTGTTTTGGATATATTCTTCCTTCTATCATGTTTTATATGTTCTTCCTAGCTTTGCTGAAGCAGTCTTCAGCGCCTCGTTTCCAGTAGCACTCACAATAGCAAGTGGCAAATTTATTTAGGTGCTATACTCGGCGTCTTGCACCCGGTAACGCGCCCAATGTATGTCCTCTGTATTGACCGCGTCGCACCTAAGGGTACAATAGAGCCGAGCCTGGCACTGTCCGTGTCGCACTCTCACCGCTCCCATGTAAGTTTTTTTTATTTTTCTTTGCCTTATTTCGCCCACACCCACGGATCAACTCGACCCAATCCCTTTTTTAACACAATTAACACCATTTTAAAATACATTCCCTCTTCCCCTTTGCCACTGCTGCACTTTACCATGAGATAAGGTAACTTTTCTATCTCTTCTCTATTTGGGGTAGTATCTTCTTTCCTTATTTCATCCCTAATTAGGTAGTAGCTTAGTTCATTTTTTTTCTTCCCCTAGTTGTGCTTAGCAATGGAGGAAAATAGTGAAAAATGAATCCCAACTCTTTCTCCACATACTTGTTCTATTACTTGCTAATATAAGTACTAGGAACACAAGTCCCAAGCCGATTTGGGAGGGTGATGTAGTCCCTCACATTCAACCATACTCAAACACAATTTGTGCGAGCTAAGTGTTTGATGAATTATCTCAACGGCGATTCAAGTCTCAATTTGATCCCGAGTCTCTGGGGTTAAACTAATTTAGTGTGGTGACGACTATAATCATGAGAATTAAGTGTGGGGTGGATCAACAAGGCTGGGGTAGTTTTGAAAGCGTTAAGGTCAATGTCGCACGTGGCATGTGCTAAACTAGTAAGCTGCCGAGCTGCTTAGTTTATGGCTATACTTGTGAATCAGTTTTGATATATTATGAATTGTAAGGTGTTGTTTGCTACCCAGATTGAAATGTTGTAGTAAGTTACTGGTGTCATTCATGATGTATGCTAATATCATTCATGTGGATCATCTGTTATTGTTTTGCCCATGTTGTGCATACTTGAAACTTAATCTTTTCTATGCTAATTAGTTAGGTCGAGTACTTTTGTCACTCACGTTGAACGTGCAGCCATTCTTTGCGGTGACGGACCCAGGATTTTGTGCAAGCGGGTTCAATCTTAGAAGTACATAACTTTAGTCGTAAAATAGTAGTTGTCAAGTGGGTTCTAATAAAATATTTATACAAAATTTACGCAGCTTTAATCCTAATTTATACATATACACAATATTATTTTTTGATGAAGCGGGTTCAACTGAACCCGCTTGCCACTACGTGCGTCCGCCACTGATTCTTTGATGTTATGTGGATGGTTATACACTGATATGTTTAAAAATATGGCACGTTTCACATTAGCAAGGTTAATTTGAGTTTAGTAGGGGATGACTAAGTACCTTAAAATTGTCAAAGTGCTCCGATGCTTGAATTTTTAGTATGGGGTCGTTTCAACCCACTTATGCTTTACATATTATATCCTATGACTAATGGCTTGTGTTTGTTTGTGGGTTCTTAGAAAAATGGTTTGTCCTAACCAAGTTTGCGCTAAGGCTAGCTAAGGCTCCAGCCAAGACCTCTACTTCAGGACTGTCAGCAAAAACGATAATCTCACACTGAGGTTGTGTCTAGCATCCAAGCTAAGGGCAAGCAAAAGGCCTCAACTTCAACCCCAGTTGAGCCACATGATAAGAAGAAGATGATCTTTAGGGTGTGTTTGGTATGACGGAAAATATTTTCCGGAAATATTTTCCCATTTTTCACTGTTTGGTTGCACAAAATAGTTTGAAAAATATTTTTCTAGATATCACATTTTCCTGAAATTGGAGGAAAATGACTTTCCTAGAAAAAGTTAGGAAAATATTTTCCAAAAACTCCACCTACCCTCACATCTAACCCCAACCCCCTCCAACTTCAACTTTCTGTTTTTTTTTTCGTTTTTATGTGCCACTCATCCATCCTAACCTCGTCAACCCCCAATTTTTTCCTGCCCCCCCAATTATTTTTTTGAATTTTTAAATTTTCTATTTTCTGTTTTTTCGTTTTTCTGCACCACCCACACAACCCCACCCCCCACCCCGCGCAAAATTATTATTATTATTTTTTATATATTTTCAGTTGTAGTTTTTCATTTTTCAGTTTACAGGTTTGAAATTTTACGAGTTCCAAAGTTATGAGTTCGGGGGTTTATGTGTTTGGAAGTTTGCGGATTTAGAAATTATAGAGTTTACGGGTTCGAAAGTTTGCGGGTTGAAAGTTTACGTGTTCGAAAGTTTGCGGGTTGAAAGTATGCGTGTTCGAAAATTTAGCGGTTCAGAAGTTTATGAAATTTGTGAGTTCGAAAGGTTGTTGGTTCGAAAGTTTATGGCTTCATGTTTATTGTATCTAAAATTATTTATGAATACTCTTGAGAAGTTATTTTCCTTAATTTGCGTACTAAAGACCGGAAAATGAGTAATATTACTGCTTGTTTTCCAAGAAAACATTTTCTTGGAAAATATTTTCCGTTATACCAAACACACCCTTAGTCTCAAATCTGTGAAAGCTTATGGGAAGGCTTGGTACAAGAAGTTTAAGCCTCCTATATACAAATGTGGCAACTATCGATGAGCACACCTTGAAAGTGAGTTTATGTTCGCATATGGGGAAGCTGTATAAAATAGGACTGGGATTAGTGTTCAAGAATCCATGCGAGGGAAATGTTAGCTTGATACGCGAGTTCTACGCAAATTGGGATGTTTATGACGAGGAGAACTGGTGCCCATATGAGGGAGACTTATTTACATATCACCGATTGCTTTGTGAAAATTCTTGGATGCCCCTAATGTTCCTACTACATCGCTACTTGCAGGGGCGGCCCTACCCTAAAGCAGGTAAAGCAACTGCTTTAGGCCCCACATTTGTGGGGGCCTCATTTTTTATTACACCTATTATATTATATACTCTCTATATTTCAATTTAGATGAGGTTGTTTGATTCGTCACGGAATTTAAGAAGAAAAAAAAGACTTTTAAAACCTGTGTCTTAAAAGCTTAAGGGGTAAAAGAATTTACAACTGGTATGATTTCTATCAAGAAAATTGCATCTGAAATGAAAATCAAACCCGAACTTGTAAGTAACGTGTGATATATAGAAAAACAATAATTTGACGTGAATATTGATATTGAAATCTCTTGAAGAGTCCTTCAGAGTTAATTACTATTTATACATAGTAATCAAGACTATTTTTTCACTTCAAAATAGATTTGAACAATTCGAAGCATATGAAAATATTTTTTGTTTTCTATTTAGCGCAAAAAACTGAGATCACCAGATAATGGAAATTTGGAAAAATACTGCCTTAATCTTGAGTGTTCCTTAAAGCATAATAATCAATCTGATATTGATGGTTTAGATTTATTTTCTGAATTAAAAGTGTTAAGAAAAATAGTACAATTAGAAGATAATAGTTTTGAATGGGAGCCTTGGCGTAACTGGTAAAGTTGCTGCCATGTGACCAGGAGGTCACGGATTCGAGCCGTGGAAACAGCCTCTTGCTAAAATGCAGGGTATGGTTGCGTACAATAAATCCTTGTGGTCCGGCCCTTCCCCGGACCCCGAGCATAGCGGGAGCTTAGTGCACAGGGCTGCCCTTTTAGAAGATAATAGTTTAATTGACATACTCAATCAAATAAAAAGATTTGATTCTTTTCCAAATGCCTATATTGCTTATAGAATAATGTTAATAACTCTTGTTACCGTTGCTTTAGCAAAAAGAAGTTTTTCGAAATTAAAATTGATAAAATCTTAGCTAAGCTCAATAATGTCTGAAGAGAAGTTAAATAAATGAACTATATTATCAATTGAGAAAGAATTATTAGAAAAAAAAATTGATTATAAAAAAATTATTAATAACTTTGCATTTAAAAAAAACTAAAAAAATGGACTTCAAATAAAAACAATTTAATAAAAAATTAAGGCCCCTCGTAAAATTTGGCTTTAGGCCACAAAATTCGTCGGGCCGCCCCTCGCTACTTGAGTTTATAAAGCATCCTGACTATCCAGCTATTAGACACACTTTATGTGGTGTCAATTCTGATTCTTTGTGAATTCATGACAAGAAGAAGGCACATAGTTGTTTCCATATGGGAAAGTTCTGAGGCCCGCTAAGATTTGGTTGAAGTTGGTAGGCAGGAGGATTTTGCCTGGTGACCACTACACTAATATATTGAGAGAGCGAGTGTGTTTAGTCTACTTCTTGATGATTGGGAAGCGGTCAATGTAGGATTCTTAATGTGATAGGAGATGGAGTTACTAGGACTGGAAAGCTTTCCAAAATATTCTTTGGCAATGTGCTTACCGAGCATTTGCGCTCAGACAGAGTAGAGGAGGATCCGAATTGTGATATTATTTTTCTTCTTGTGGTTAGGCCTACTATATTACTAGGGTCAAAGGGCCATAAGAGGATGGGCGTGAGCACTTAGACTGCAGCTGAGCGCTATATCGAGATGGTTGTCTGTTTGCCCACTTCTCTCGGATGTTAGATCTTGAGCTCTAACTTAGTGGTAGAGCAGTTGTTGAGGATGAAAGGAGTCATCTACTTGAGTGACACCCGTTCAATGTCCATGCTATATAGCTGGTTGGTCTTCTGTCAGGTACTATGGTCCTGCCAGAGGAAGATGAGAACACTCCAGAGCCATCTGTCCACGAGGACAAAGCTGAGGATAAGAAGGCTATTGTTGATGATGTGGGGACTGATGGAGATGAGCCTAACCCCTATGGTGTCTGTCCTGAGGATAAAGAGAAGGATGTTGCGATCTACGAGATTGATCCCTTTACCACCCTTATGTGTTTGATTTTGATTTTGTTATGCATCGAGCACAATGCACTATTAAGTGTGGTGTGGGGGAAACTTTTTTTGACGAACAGACCAGTCGTTTTATATAATTGCGCTCCGTTATCCCTTTTTATGCTTCACACATGTGTGTTTATGATTTTATGACTTACGGGGTTGATTAGTTTTATTTCGGGAAGATTTCAGGTTGATATGGACACTTTGATTCTTGACTTAGAAGCTTAAGTTAGAAATGTTGACCAAACTTTGACTTTTGTAAAAACAACCCCGGAATGGTGTTTTGATGGCTCCGATAGCTTCGTATCGTGATTTTGGACTTGGGCGTATGCCCGGCATCAAATTCGGAAGTCTGAAGGTTGATTTGTGTTGTTTTGCCGAAATTTGGCAATTTGAAGTTGAAAAATTTGACAGTAAGTTGACTTTTAGCTATTGAGTTAGGAATTTGATTTTGTAACTTGGAATAGGTCTGTTGTGCTATTTAGAACTTGTCTGCAAAATTTGGTATTATTTGGAGTTTAATTGATAGGATTCGGGTGCCTAGTTGCAATTCTAGAAGTTCTTGAAATTTACTTTGAAATTCATGCGTTTTGGTGTTCGATTCGTAATTCTATATATTATTTTTGTGTTTTGATCGTGCGAGCGAGTTCGTATGGTATTTTTAGACTTGTGTAGATATGTGGTTTGGATCACCAGGGCTCAGATGAGTTTCGGATATGTTTCGGAATGTTTTGGACTGAAAATGGAATTGCTGGTGTTAATGGTGCTCTGTTATTACAATTGCGAGCACCAGCCTCGAAATTGCAAAAGTGACCAGGGGGTCTCAGATTTCGCAAATGTGACTTTCCCTTTGCATTTGTGAAGTTAGCAGGCCTGAGAGCTGGTTCGCAATTGCGAGTAATTGGTCGCTTTGCGATAGTGGCCAGCTTCGCAATTGCGACTTCTGTGGAGGCTATCAGGGTTCGCAAATGCGATTCCTTATTCGCAATTGCGAGGGTTCGAAAATGCGAACCCTGTGTCGCAAATGCAACATTTGCAACTGGTCATAAGGGCTGGGAGACAGGATTTTTCAACATATTATCTCATTTTAGAACCCTAGACTCGGTAGGAGGCGATTTGGAAAGGGGATTTTTATATACAAACATTGGGTAAGTAATTCTAATCATTTTTCAATTATATTTGATCAATATATCTTAGATTTAACATCAAAATCATGTGAATCAAAGTGAAAATTTGTGAAACTTTGTCAAGTTTTTGAAAAATAAAAATTTGAGTTTGGAGAGTCAATTTGGACTCAGATTTTGAAATAAATTATATATATGAACTCGTGGGGTTATGGGTAGTCGGAATCTACCCTTGGACCCGGATTTTGACCGGGCGGGCTCCGGGTTAACTTTTGTTGACTTTTTGAGAAAAGTGTAAAGATCATATCTTTATCTATTGTAATTGATTTTCATTGCATTGTTTGATGATATTAAGTCGATTTTGGTTAGATATGAGCTGTGTGGAGGCGAATTTTAGGGAAAAAGCTATTTTTGAGGGTTGAGTTGGCATAGTTGAGGTAAGTATCTTGCCTAACTTTGTGGGTTGGGGGGGAGGGGGGAGGGAGGAGACTACCCCTTAGGATTTGGGATTGAATGTTTTATTTGTGCTATTTGAAAGCCGTGTACGGAAGGTGACGAGTGGGTACACGGGTTATATTTGATATCTGATCGGTTTAGGCTACTTAGACTATTTTCATCCCTTAATTGAATTGTCATATCATGTTTTGAACTCTCATAATCAATCTATTCTTACTTGTGTTAGTCTTTCCTTACATGCCTTATTTGACTTTGTTAACACTTGTTCTACATCTTACTTGATACTTTGTTCTTATGCTTTAGTTGAAGTTGTTGCCTCTTTCATTGTTACATGTTATCTCTTTCATTGTTGATTTATTCTTAATTGAAGCCATTGCTACATGTTATCTCTTCCATTGTTGATTTATCCTTACTTGAAATCATTGTTATATGTTACATCTCTCATTGTGATTTATTCTTATTTGATATCGGGGTTACACATTATCTCTCTCACTCTTGAGTATTGGTATTAAAGTTGTGAAAGATGTTATCACATTGAGGCGAAGTGTTAATTGTTGAGATATCTTTCTTTTTGAGAAATTTACATTCATTGTTATTGTTGATATTCTTGTACACATTGTGGTTGAGCCATGGGCTATTGTTGTAGAAATATTGATATTGTTGATTATTGGCAAATTCTGACAAATGGGCACTTGTGGTGCGAGTTGTTATTGTAATATGATATTGATGCGCATACGACAGTATAAAGATAGAGGTTAATGTGCACGTGGCGTCATAAGGTGAGCTAAAGTGCGTGTAGCTATTACGGAAA
Organism: Nicotiana tomentosiformis; assembly: GCF_000390325.3. Taxonomy (NCBI): domain Eukaryota; kingdom Viridiplantae; phylum Streptophyta; class Magnoliopsida; order Solanales; family Solanaceae; genus Nicotiana; species Nicotiana tomentosiformis. The sequence continues at coordinate 59,618,188 of NC_090823.1, forward strand.
AAATATTTTCAAAACTATTTAAATGTAAGGCTCACGCGACGGTATAAGGAAAGATTGTGATTGAAATTACAAAATGTGAATACGAGGCGGTACCTCGGATGTGATTCTTGTTGTATACGAGGCGGTACTACGGTTGTGATTCTGGTTGTATACGAGGTGGTACCTCGATTGTGATTCTTGTTGTTTATTTCATGTTGTAAAGAGTCATTGGTGGAACACTTCTTGTTTCTTTGATTCATCCTTGTCTTATCAGTTTTGGTCCGTATTTAACTATTGTGGTTCTCTTTAATTGATTCCTTTAGGTGATCTATATGCTTACAGTTATGTCATTAGTCTATGTTATTAACTAGTTTCGTATTATTTATTTCTCTACCTTCCATTACTTCTCGTTATTACGTTTTCATTCTGTTATTATGTCTTAGTAGGTATCTTGACCTGGCCTCGTCACTACTCTACCGAGGTTAAGCTTGATACTTTCTAAATACCATTGTGGTATACTCATACTACGCTTCTGCACATCTTTTTGCGCAGATCTAGGTACGTCTGCTCATGCTGGACGTTAGTGTTTGATTGTAGCTGTTTGCCAGAGACTTCAATGTATACCTGCTCGGCGTCCGCAGGCCTCGGAGTCACCTTCCGTTATCTTTATAGTATTGTTGTTTTCCTTTATTAGACGGTATTATAGTAGGTGTTTTGGAACATTCAGTAGAAGCTTATGGCTCAGTGTCACCGGATTTTGTAGTTGTGTTTCAGTTATCGAGATATTTATGAGAATTGTTAGTTTATATCATGTTTTAGCTTCTATTTCTGTCATAATCTCTCATTTGTTAGGCTTATCTAGTCTTATTAGAGACTAGGTTCCATCACGACATCCTAAGGTCGAAAAATTGGGGTCGTGACACTTTACTATTTTTTATCTTTAGTGTAGTATTAGTATTAGTTGTATTTTTTTGTTTAGTCACTTGACTTTATTTTTAATTTGTCTCTTGCTTTCCTTAGTTTTGGTTGTAATACTCGCACTATTAATGGCCCATAAAGGTTAGTGAGCTCTTCATTACATAGTAGTTTTCACTTTCCTGATATCGAAAAATACCAACAAAAAAAGGTTAAAAATTAAAGAAAACTACAAAAATATTTTATGCTTTCTTAGGTAGTTTTAGATTACTTTAGTATGTAATAATTCTCCTTGATTTTTTTGTGCATCGGTTCTTTTTCAAGAAATATAACTTAAACCGAATAGTTTTTAAGACTAGTTTAGGACGTAGTTAATAAATAAAAAAGAGACTGATATGATTTCTAGGGATCTTTTGACTTGTTTGGTACCAGCATAGTTAGGTCTAGGCATATAGATAACCTTTACCATGAACTTTGAGGTTATGTGTGCTTTGAAAATTAAATAGCCTGTTTTGTGACACCTACTCTAAGTTTCTTGAATCGTTGTATCGTCTTAGTGCTTTATGTTTGATATTTTATTGGCTTTGTGGATACTTGCTTTGACTTGAGAATTTGAATGGAACGTCCAGAGTGGATCATGTGCATTGTATGAAGTGAGGTTTAGTATTGATTTTTGTGGCATCTCGTATTAGTCTAGAACTTGTCTCATATGTGGGTCTAAGAGAAATGAGCGAGTCTTGTTGAGTCTATGAGATGATTTTGGCATTTCTTTGATTAGCCTATTTAGCCTTTTGCCCTCCATTGTTGATGTTATTCATAGTCAACCATTTTGAGCCTGTAAGCCTTTTCCGTGGCACCCATGTTACAAGCCAATATCCTTTTGTTCTTAATAAACTCTTTAATGAACCTTTACCTCCGAAAGCACTTAAATCGCGAAAATGAGCGCTAGAAAGAGTAAGATTAAAATTGGTAGCTTTTGGTGAAACCACTGAAAGGAAGAAAGATACATTTGTGTAAGAAAAGAACTACTAGCGGGAATGCAAAGATAGGGAGCTCTATTAATTTTTTAAAAATAAATACATCTCTCTTACAACTTGATCCATGCTAGTAAGTTGCCAAGATATGAAGTGCTTAAAGAGAAAGAGCCTAATTATATGTGATGGTCTCTTGGCAAGGCAATAGAGTTGGGTATGATGAATGTGCGCTCGAAAGTGAATGGTATTGTATAAACTAGTGCTTAGGAGGGTTAGTCATTATTATCTCAGATATATCATGTTTGTCCCTTAACCTACGTTACAGCCCTTGAAGTCCTATTTTATCCTACATTTAACAGGCTTAGATCAATCGAGTCCTACACTACGAGCAAGCCTATAGTACGACTTTTGGATGACACATGAATTTCTTTGTGAGAGCAAGTGAATTTTCTTCATATGTGTGAGTCCTTGAATAAAATATGAACCCTTATTTCTAATGCGTGCGCTATCTACTATACTCTATATATTGTTCCTGAGAATACTTTGTGGCATTAAGTCATTTCTTAAGGTTAGGAGATTAAGATCAAAGTATTTAAATATTTTGAATTGTTTAACTGTGTTGGCATGATAAATTTGGAGAAGTGTGTAGAAAATATATGGCTTAATTGTTGTTATCAATCATAGTCATGGGTGTAGTGTGTTTAATTGATATGTGATCTTCCAAGTTGTGTAATTTTGTGATATGTTTTGAGTTAGTTTAGCCCGAGGACGAGCAAAAACTTAAGCGTGGGGTATTGATGTTTGATAAAATAACGTTATTTGCCTCACATTTTAGTGTTGTGTTAGTAAATATTTGAAGTGCATTTTGAAGTTTTGAGCTTATTGCGTTGTTTATATGTGTGGAAGCAATTGAAAGTCGAGTGAAGTGAAAGTGCACAACTCTGGAGCAAAATGATGAACATGGGACAAACTGATGTGCAAGTCAACTATGACTAGGAGTTGGGCGATTAAAAGATGGACTAAAGTAAAAAGTTTGGTTGGAGGAAGACTCCAAAATTAGCAAGTTAACGTGGTGACAGTTGGAGTTTAATGAAGAGAAGAATGCACATGAAAAGTTGATTTAGGTAGCAATAATTGAAGATTTGAAGGAAAACAAAGTTAGGCAGCAGATGCACTTTGAGAGCGACGTAGTGGGCAACACACTTGGAGGCAGTGCCATACTGAGCACCTCGTTCCCGGTGGCGCACCTGATACAAAGAGGGCTAAAGTGAAAGGATGATCTCCTAAGGAACTTTGAGAAGAAGAGTTTCTGAACAGAAATCAGTTGTAATCGGGATTCAAGAATCAGAGAAGAAGTAGAAAGATAGAGAGAAAAAAAGAGAGTTATTTTCATTCGAATTCAACCGCTTCCAATAGACAAATGATTTTTTTCCTTTTAAACTCAATTTCCCCAAATCAGTTACTAACTATTTCCCAAACCGTCTAACAAATTGCTAATAGCGATTAACTAACTTGCACAAAACGACACCGAGTATCTATTCTCTCTTTACTAACAATTCACTTATTAAAACGACATCATGTGGACTTCTACTTCTTTACAACTTGATCCCTCAAGTTCTTATTAACTATTTTTGGACATAGCAAATACCCTTTCCTCAAAGAACATCCTTGTCCTCAAGGATCAAAGTTGGGATACTGCTGCTTTAGTTGATAAAAATCAACCTACGAATTTTCCTCTTCTATTGTATTGGCCCATTTAACCAGCACCTGGACCACTGGTTTCCCATGTCGAAGAATTAACCTTCTCTCTCGAATAGCTTCAGGAACCAGAAGAACTACTCCATGGTCAATTACTTGAGAAGGAATAGTAGGAAAGACTATAATTGAGTTTATTCGTTTCTTCAGTTATGGTACATGAAATGTAGAATGAATCTTAGTACCAGCTGATAAATCCAGCTTGTATGCAACAGAACAAATCCTCTGGAGAACCTGGAAAGGTCCAAAGTACTTTGCAAACAACTTTTGATAAGTATAAGACTTGAGAGAAAGTTCTTGTATGGGTGAAGTCGCACGTACACCCAATCACCAACTGCGAGAATTCTCTCAGACCTTTTCTTGTTAGCTTGCACCCGCATCCTCTACTGAACTTGATTCAAATGGAATTTCAATGCCCTTATAAAGGCTTCTCTGGACTGCAAACTTCTATCTACAACATCTAATTGAGAATCAAAAGGCATATAAGGAACCAATGGAGGGGGCTGCTGCCCATACAGAATCTCATAAGGTGAAGCCTTTGCTGAGGAGTGATAGGTGGTATTATACCACTACACTGCAAGGGATAACCACTTACACGATTCCCTAGGTATTTCAGCCACTATGTACCTAAGATAACATTCCAAACACCTGTTGAAAACCTTAGTTTGGTCATCACTTTGTGGATGATAAGATGGGGACATGTAGAGATGCACAGGCTATAGCTTGAAGAATTCTTGCCAGAATTTACTCAAGAAGATGGCATCTCTATCAGAAACTACAGACTGAGGCATACCATAAAGTTTTGAAAATACCATCAAGAAAAACTTGAGCCGCGTCTAGAGCAGTGTAAAGATGTTTTAAGATAAGGAAGAGAGCATATTTGCTCAACCTGCCAACTACTACAAAGATCACAGTCTTCCCATGTGAAGGAGGAAGACCTTCAATGACGTCCATAGAAATGTGTTGCCATACATTGTCAGGAATAGGCAATGGCTGGAGTATCCTGGAGAGGCTACATTCTCAACTTTGCATATCTGACAAGTGTCACAGGATTGAACATGAGAGTAGACATCTTGTTTCATCCCCTTCCAGTAGAAAATTGCTTCAGAGTGACCCCCTAGTTAACTGTTGTGATGCAATTCTAGTAGCTCCTTCCTCAGTGCAGGGTCATTACCCACTACCACCTTGCCTTTTAGTCAGTACTTCACCCTTCAATTGATATGGTGGCCTTACCTCTAAGTCTTGTCTTAAACATGTAAGGATTTCCGGTAAGTGTGCATCTCCTTTCCATGAAGCCCTAATCCTAGGTCACACTTGAGAGGTAATACTAGACAAACTACAACATTGAATTGGTTCCTTCTTAGCTTGACTTCTTCAAGAAAAAGCATCAACTACCAAGTTGTCTTTCCTCTGTGTATACTGAAATTGTAATCATATCCCAACAATTTAACTAACCATTTTTGCTGGCTAGGGGTGGTGATTTGTTGCTCCAACAAGTACTTTGGGTTGTGATGATCAGTTCTAATAGTAAAATGTCTTCCAATTAGATAGTGCCTCCATTTCTGAACTGCTGAAATGATAGCCAACAAATCCCTCTCATATACAGATAAGGCATGATATCTAAGAGATACTCCTTTGCTGAAAAATGCAATTGGTCAACCTTGTTGTATCATAACAGCTCCTATACCCCTATCAGATGCATCAGACTCAATAACAAAATCCTGAGTAAAATCTGGTAGTGCAAGGACAGGATTTGAGGTCATTGCCTTCTTCAATAGTTCAAAGGTTGCCTTAGCTGTATCGGTCTAGTGGAATGATTCCTTCTTCGGCATGTCTATTAAGGGTCTTGCAATGATTCCATAGACCTTCACAAACCTTCTATAATAACCAGTAAGCCCTAAAAATCCCCTTAAAGCTTTTAAATATTTAGGTAAATGCCATTTTACAACAATTGATACCGTTTGAGGATCTATTGATACCCCTTTGTGAGATATCAAATGACCTAAGTAGTCCACCTGGTGGATCCCAAAGCTGCATTTACTCCTTTTAACAAATAACTGATGGGCCCTCAAAATAGACAACATTGAAGTAAGATGTTGCTAGTGGCTTTCCAAATCAGTGTTGTAAATCAGGATGTCATCAAAGAAAACTAAAATATACCTTCTTAACTGCTCAGCAAAAATCTGATTCATAAGGCTCTGGAAGGTCGAGGGTGCATTTGTGTGCCCAAATGGCATCACATGGAACTCATAATGTCCTTGATGAGTTCTAAATGCTATCTTGGCCATATCTCCATCAGCCATACTAATTTGGTGGTAACCTGATTTTAGGTCCAATTCAAAGACAAATTTAGCCCCATAAAATTCATCCAAAAGTTCCTCAATCACTGGTATAGGAAACTTATCCTTCATAGTGGTTCTATTAAGTTCCATGTAATCAATACTCATTATCCAGGTGCCATATTTATTCTTCACCATTACAATTGGTGAAGAATAGGGACTGGTATTATGCCTTATAACTCCAGATTTAAGCAAATCTTACCATTTCCTCTTTCTGTGTTGCAGGATATCTATAAGGCCTCACAGTAACAGGTGAGCTTCATTCTTTCACCACTACTCTGTGATCATGAGTTCTGTGAGGAGGTAAGCGCTTAGGCTCCTCAAAAAGATCTGCAAACTGATGAAGGACTTCCTCCAGTCGTACCATCTCCTAATTGACTGCCACTTCCTTGGACATTTGTTGTAGGGTTCCTTCTAAAACATCAGCCTCAAGGATTATTCTCAGTAAGGTCACAGACATCATGGAAAAAGAAGGTGGCTGGGACAATAATTTGTTCAATTAATCTTGATCCACAATTCTCATTGCAAGAGGTTGCATGCCCCGGAGTGACACTTTCTTTGTAATGACCCGACCGGTCGTTTAAAGTTTTATCATTTTATTCGATGGTTTGAAATATTGAGTAGCTTCATTTTATGCATTATGACTTGAATGTATAGTTGGTTTTGACTTTTAAGAGGTTTGGAGCTGATTTGGAAGGGTAATTCTCAATTCGGAAGCTTTAAGTTGGAGGAGTTAACCAAGGTTTGGCATTTGGATAAATGACCTCGGAATCGGGATTTGATAGTTTCAATAGTTTTATATGGTGATTTTGGACTTGTACGTATGTTCAGATTTAAATTTGGATGTTCCTAGAAGGTTTTGGCTCTATTTATTGAAAGTTAGCAATCTGAAGAATTTGAGAGTTTACAAGTTTGACAGGGAGTTGACTTTGAGGCTATTCGGTTGGATTATTGTTCAGAAAACTAAAATAGGTTTGTTTTATCATTTGGGACTTGTGTGTAAATTTTGGGTTCATTCCAGATTGGTTAGACTTGAATCGGACGCTTGGTTCGAAGTTGGAAGTTTATGCACTTAAGAGATTTATCTTGATTGAAGATTCTTAGTTTTGATGATAATCGTAGTGTTTTGAGCCTTTAGATAAGTTTGGATAATGTATTTGTACTTGTTGGTATGATCAGACGAGGACCCAAGTGGCTCGGGTGAGTTTCGGGATAGTTTCAGACCATTTTGGGTTGTGCTGCATTGTTGATTTCTGGTGTTATTCTGATGAGCTTCAAGATCGCGAAGGGTGTTTTGGGATCCATGGTGATTTTTTCTTCACATTCGCGATGAAGAGGTCGTGTTCACGGAGCTTTATGGTCAGGCGGGGTTTTGGCCATCGTGTTTGCATAGGCAACGTCCCGTTCACGAAGGCCTGGGCAGTGTGGACCTTCACGTTCGCGTAGGAGGCATAGCGTTCTAGAAGCATAGCTGGGCTGGAGGTAGATTAGCCTTCGCGATCGCGAGGGTACTGCCGCGATCACATAGGGTACTGCTAGAGAGTGCATTTAAGTTTCCAATTTCGAGACTTTGCCCATTATTTTATATTTTAAGCCATATACTTCGAGAATAGGAGATTTTGAAGAACAATTTCACCACTACATTGGAGGTAAGCAATATTCACTTAGATTTGGCTTTATATCTTGAATACCTATGAATTTCTACACCTAAAACGTGGAATTTTGAAAGGAAATTCAGGGTTTTTGCCTATACTTTAAGAGAGTGTATTTTGGAGATTTGAGTACTAATATGGACTCGATTTTGGATACTAATTACATATTTGGACTCGGTATGTTATGAGTAATCGGATTTTGGTATTGGTATTGAATTCGAGAGGAGCGGTCATTATGGGTTCTTGGATTATGTGTTTTTGGCTTGAAGCCAAGTGGGAGAGTCTACCATCGGTGATTGAGTTACCTAATTATGTGTTGTTATAGATTTTGGACTATGGGACGCTTAGAGATTAGATATGATCTTAGGAGGATGACTTTGAGGATGATTTGAGCAATGAATTTCTAGGAGTGTGTTGTATTTCATCTTAGTAATATATGAAGATTGTGGAGGGACTCAGGTTTGATATTCTTCTGTAGAGGTAGTGAGCAAGGGAAGGATTCACTCAGTTATTTCATTTTGGTGTATTCACGTGCTAACATAGCACTAATACAGAGTGGGTGACTCCCGTGAAAGTTTTAATGGATGCAAGATACAATACGTGGTATCTAAGGATTTTTGGGTTTGTGTATGACTGGAGATTTGAGATTTACATTGGATTGCGGAAGGGACTTGGAACATTTCTATATCATTATCAGTTCTGTGAAGCAGTGTTTGAGAGATGAAAGAGAAAACTTCAAATTTATAGAGGGCCTCTTCAGAGCAGGTATTTCAATTTGAGGTACTATTGGACGTACAATGGGGGAAACACAGTGGCTTACGAGTCTTGGGACAACGAGATTTCACATCGGGATCACCTGGGATGAGTATTGATTGAGGTCCATAATAAAATTGGGAAGAGTAGCATTGCCTTAAAGGTGGGTCATGAGTAATTTGAAGGAGTTGGGTTTGTTTAGCGGTGGTTTGGTTCAGCATGGTAATGGAAATGATCGGTTTCTTTGGTATTAAAGGGCTTTACAAGTGTCTTTGTGGTAATACTGTCGGGTTTAATAGTCTGTGTGACTTGGGTGATTTAGAGGTATTCGGTTCGGCTGGCCTCGTTATGTGCTTACGGATTTCGAAGAGTTTGTGATGATTTCAACCACGACTTGCAATTGTTGTCCTCTACAAGCATGGGAATTTGGTTGCATGGTGATTTTCTCCTAAACTGAGCTTAGTGAAAGGTTTCTAGTTGATGGAGTGTATATCCTGTCTGTGAATCAGAGTTGATAATGGGATTATCGTATATTTGCATATTAGCATGATTGATGCAGTGAGCGGTGTGGAATTGGGATTGCATGAACAAGGTTGTAGTTTGGTTTTGAAAGGAGTATTATGAGTTCTAGACAACATGGGAAACATCTAATGTTGAGAGAATGCTAGTATTGTCTTCAGTATCGCTTGGGAAGGGTGTGTTTTGTGGACGGTGCATTGTGTATTGATTGCGGATGCTTGACTAGTATTGTAGAGATCGCATGGTTGGTAGCCGGTGAAGTTTAGGTTTTGCTGCTTGTGCGGAAGGGTTATGGGAGTATCTCCTATGGGATGGTTGTGTCTACATGGTGTGTTAGTCACTTGAATGGAAGAGTTAGGGATCGGGTATGGAGATTTTGGTACTCTCTCGGTTTGGAGATTTTATTTCAGAGAGGTAGGCTATTCCTCTGGTTGCGGACTATGGAAGTGTATTCAGGATTTGACAGTTGATCGTATGTGTCATAGATGGGGTCACTATGGACTTTTAGAAGGCTATTGACCTATTTTTGGAATGACCCAAATTGGTTTGGAGGCTCATTGGTAGGCCTAGTAAGGGTGTGTATTCTACATTGGATTGAATTCGCGTATTCAGTGTACCATTTTCTATGGGTGTGTCATCGGGCAGAATGAATGCTATTCACGCCTTAGATATGTTTCATGTGTTACTTCTTTGTGTCATGATGGGTTGCGAGACTACTTGGTTATTCACACACATGTTGTGGTTCTATTTAGGTCTTGTGACAATATTTGAGAGAGATGGCTCATGAGATGTTGATCTGCTTATTACACCTTAGTCGTACTTGGCCTTTTCTGTAGCGCATTATGCTATCTGTCTCCCCACGGTTGTGTTTATGCACTATACGTGCTTGTTGCAGCTACACATGTGTTTAGTGGGTATGAGCATGTTGGCTCGGTGGGTACTCTCATATAGAGTGATATATGTGGGTCGGGTTGCACGTCGCACGGTATTATGTGTGGACCGGGTTGCACGTTGCAACAAGATTATGTTGGATATGATTCCTCGTGTTCATTTTGTGTGTGTTTTTCTCCCTTGTGGGATGGATTCATAGCATTACGCTCTTGATATTGTATTTATTGAACTTGTTGGATAGTTCCGTCTTGGTTATTTTTCCATTACTGGTCATATTCGAACGGTTGATTGCTGACGCATGGATTGCATTGTATGAGGTTCTTGATTGTATTTGATATGGCTGTTGGTATAGCAGCTTGTACTGGGTGAGACGAGGCTATTGGATCTGGAATCAGTGCAATTGATATTGTATAATGTTTATTTGGAGGAAGAATGTCACTAATCAGCTCCGAATTTGGTAATGGTTCTTGTTGAGTGAGAGAACTCCATGACTTGTTGATTTGACGGGTGGTTATAAGTTTTTACATATTTCTTTCATCATTTGCAGTATTGCAAACGTTGGAGCAAGGTTTTATGTGTCATGAGGTATATTACCGGTATCGTATTTGGTAATGAGAAGCTATTGTGGTTAGAAGATTTTGCTATGGGCATATGAGTCATGTGGTACATCGTGTGGTTACATCTTGGGAGTATAATTATGCTTTGATACAGCTTGTTGAGATTGATACAGTGTATACAGTTAAGAATCGAATTTTTGAGGGATCTCCGGAAGTTAGAATTTGGTCCTATGGATCCTTAAGCTAAGGCTGATGGAAAATCTTTTAGTCTGGATTGTGTAAATGGCCTTATGTGGTTTGAGGTGACGTGAGACACCCACGGGTATGGGTATGATGAGTCATACGGTGATTTGGCAGCTTTGAAACGACTCTTGGCACGTTCGAGGACAAACGTATGTTTAAGTGAGGGAGAATGTAACGACTCGACTGATCATTTTGAACTTTGGCACTTCGCTCGAAGGTTTGAGACTTTGAGTAGCTTCATATTATGCATTACTACTTGCGTGTATAGTTGAGTTTGACTTTCGAGAGGTTCAGAGCTGATTTGGAAGGGTAATTCTCAATTCGGAAGCTTTATGTTGGACGAGTTGACCAAAGTTTAACTTTTGAATAAACGACCTCGGAATTAGAATTTTATGGTTTCAATAGGTTTGTATGGTGATTTTGGACTTGGAAGTATATTAGGATTCGAATTTGGATGTTCCTATAAGGTTTTGGCTCTATTTATCAAAAGTTGGCAATTTAAAGAATTGGAGAGTTCACAAATTTGACCGGAGTTGACTTTGAGGCTATCTGGGCTGGATTGTTGTTTCAAGAATTAGAATAGGTCCATTTTTTCATTTGGGACTTGTGTGCAAAGTTTGGATTCATTCTGGATTGGTTAGACTTAAATTAGAGACGTTGGAAGTTTATGTACTTAAGAGATTGATCTTGATTGATGATTCTTTGTTTTGACGTTAATCGTGGTGTTTTGAGCCTTTAGAAAAGTTTGGATAATGTATTTGGATTTATAGGTATGATTGGACGGGGTCCAGAGGGGCTTGGGTGAGTTTCGGGATAGTTTCAGACCATTTCGGGTTGTGTTACATTGCTGATTTCTAGTGCTGTTCTAATGAGCTTCGCGATCGCGCCAGGAGCATCGCGATTATGAAGGGTGTTTTGCGATCCCTGGTAATTGTTCTTCGCATTTGCGATGAAGAGGTCCCGTTCGCGGAGCTTTGTGGTCAGGTGGGGTTTTGGACATCGCATTCGCGTGGGCAGCGTCACGATCGTGAAGGCCTAGGCAGTGTGGACCTTCACGTTCATGTAGGAGGCATCGCGTTTGCGAAGCATAGCTGGGATGGAGGCAGATTGACATTAGTAATCGCGAGGGTGCTATCGCAATCGCGTAGGGTACTGCTGGATAGTGCATTTAAGTTTCCAATTTCGGGACTTTGTTCAGTGTTTCATATTTTGAGCCCTAGACTTCGAGAAGAGGAGATTTAGAAGAGAAATTTCACTACTTCATTGGAGGTAAGCAATTTGCACTTGAAATTGGCTTTATATCTTGATTACCCATATTTTGGGGGTTTTTTGTCTACACTTTAAGAGAGTGTATTTTGGAGATTTGAGTACCGATTTGGACTCAATTTTGGAAACTAATTAAATATTTGGACTCGACAGGTTATGTGTCATAGAATTTTGGTGTTGGTTTCAGATTTCGGGCACGTGGGCTGGTGTTGACTTTTGCTGACTTTTGGGAATTTCTTCAATGATCGAAGATTTATGGATTGGGATCGCTTTTTATGGCATTGTTGACTTTCTTAGATGATGTTTTGCTTGGATTTTCGTGATTGGAAAGCTAGATCAAGGTTTTGACGCGATTCGGGGTTGAAAACTAGCCTAGATGAGGTAAGTATCTTGCCTAAGCTTGGTTTGAGGGTAATTTCCCCATCTACTATGATATTTGTTATGTGTTGGGGGTGACATATATGTGAGATGACTTGTGTATATGCGTGCATCGTGGTTATTCATGATCTGAGTAGTTCTTAGGCCATTATATGCCTTATTTTGCTATCATGCTTATTTGATATCTGTTTTCTCCACTTGTATAATTACGTGGGCTATTATTCATGTTAGGAATCATGTCTAGGCTATTTGCTTATTTGTTGAGGCATGATAGGGCTACTTTTGCTATGCAAAAATATTTATCTTAGACGTAATCATACCTTTCGGTCATGATATTACATCTGCATGTTATATCATCATCTTCGTATACTTCTTACATGTTGTTAGCATCCTTACGTGTGTGATATGATTTTGAGTGGATTTGTGGCACGTTGGCATAATCCAAGGGGTAAATTGATTTTGACACTGTGAGATATTAGCATATTGAGATCTGAGCGAATTAATGACTGAGTTGGGGCCATAGAGCTGTATTGATACTGATATTGATATTGATGTGACGCATGTGACAGCCCCCTATTAGGATGAGTTGTATTGATATTGAGTTAACGCTTGCGCCAGGCCATTTGGGTTGCGTTGTGATGATCGTTGACTTTGATCTGATCAACTCTTAGGCTAAAATTCGCCCTTCGGAGTTAGGTGATAACCCATAGTCTCTAGGACTCTTGAGTGTAGGAACACGTTACGTGCTGGGTGAGGGACTTATGTTAGGCACCCGTATAGTGCTGAGAGTGTGCATATGTTCGTGTGTGAGGATCCATGGGCATCTTGACGGGCAACCTGAGAGTGCTGAGACTATGATTGAGGAGCACTGTGTGCCAGTCACTTTTAACGTGATGAGATTCCGTATATCCGATATTTAAACTGTGATTCTTGGTTGATTTGGCATGTATGACTAGCATGCTGGCATATAGTTATTTTATTCCTCATGTTAATTCGTATTTGATGTCTCCAATTGATGTTTAGAGCTTGATATTATAGTTGTATCTTGTTAATTACCTGTCTAAGTGAATTCTATGGAAATTGATGCCTTGACTATTATATCTAAAAAGCATGTGTAGTTTTCCTCATGTTGTGTTAAGCTAAGCTTGTTTTAATTTTAGCTGCTTTTCTTTATATGCTATTATTCTGCCGTTATTGCTATTGTTGGTTGTGGATAATGAGCATCGGACCTTTCCAAGCTCGTCACTACTTTCAGCTGGAGGTTAAGCTTGCTACATATTGAGTACATGTGATCGGTTGTACTATTTCTACACTCTGTACTTTGTGTGCACATGCAAGTGTTGTTGATAGCAGTGGTTGCTAGTTAGCTGTATGCGGATTAGACTAGAGATTTCGAGGTAGCACATCTGTTTCGTTCGGGGTCCTCCCTTTTATCTTATGTTCTTACTGTTCAGTCTTCCATACAGTATTGTATATTGTTCTGACTTTGTATTTAGTATTCCACAGAGCTCATATACTTTGAAACATCAGATTTTGGAGTGAATTCATTTTACTGACATTTTTAACTTCTATTATTTATACCCTTCCGGTTTTGAGACTATTTCTTATTATTATTGAGGTCTACTTCCGCATATTTGTTGTTGGCTTGCCAAACAAGCGATGTTGGGCGCTATCACGCCTCCGGTGGGAGTTGGGTCATAACATTCTTCCCCTGAATCATGAATTCCATCTTCAGCTATCTAAAGTTCCACTTGATATCCCCCAATGTAATCAACCATTGAATTCCCATAACTACACTACACGCTCCCAATGGTAATATCAACATGTTAGTAGCAAAGTCGACACCTTGCATCCTCTAAGAAAACCCTTCATGCATGTACGTACTGTACACCATATTCATGTCTGATACTGTAAGCAAATGGAGGTATTTCCTGCAGGAAACACTGCAATCTTTTTGATGTATTCAGATTCAAGAAATTATGAGTACTTCCTATATCAATCAAGAAGTGCACACCTTTCCACCCACCAATCTAGTCACCTTCATTGTCCTATAATCCATCGACCTAGTTATAGCATGCACAGACACTTGAGGAATCATTGCAGACCCATTTTTCTCATCATGCTCCCCATTTTGAAGCCATTTCATCATACTCCATCCTTGTGGACTGTCCTCTTTTTTCCCTCCTTCCCACCAATCATCACTCAACTCCATATAGAAAAGTTGTCTCTTCCTAATACATTGATGACTAGGAGAGTACTTCTCATCACAATAAAAACATAGCCCCTTAACCCTCTTTTCCTCTATTGCAGCAGGGCTCAACATTTTAGGACCCTTTGATAGAATTTTATATCCTGAACTTGAAGGAAAAATTGTGGGGGGCTTAGATGGGGCTAATCTGGTTGTTGGTAGTAAAAAAAAAAGGATCTGAAAAATTATTTAGGTAAGGATAAGGTTTGTTCTTGGATCTTGGCTAGGCTTATGGCTTTTTGTAAAGTTCTCGGCTAAAACATTTTCACATGGAGACCAATCTCAAATTTTAAACCCCTTATAAAGCAACTAACGATGTACTCCTCACTTAATTCTACCCTAGCTAACAACTCGTCAAATACAACATAATTTTGTACACAAGAAGTTTGTTTAAGATCTTTCAAATCACCCATTGGATCATCATAATGCAGTACCAAATCTACCAAAGAGCTTTAACATACTCACCCATGTTGGTCATTCTCGAGTAATCTTGCTTTTCATGTACCTTTGATGCAATCGTTTCCTTCCAGATGCAATGATGCTAGTTTGACCTTCGAATTTTCTGATGTATTTTCCATATCAAAATATTGCTTGCTTTTGGAAACCTAGTCTCTCAACTCGCTCCCATCAAATTTTGGGGACTCAATTTGACACTTGCGAGTAACCAAAGTGTCTGAAGCTTCCATATGCCTCTCTTCAAGATTCGGACTTCCTCTAGGATTTTGAGGACGATTTTCACTCGTTGTAGGTCTATATTCACTCATCCAAGAACCTAAAAAAGTCTTGAGTTCCTCCATGGACTGAGCTTGTCGGACCTCCATAGATTTTTTGAATTCCTCAAAGGATTCCTTAATACTATCAACTTCTTTACGAAGCTCTGCGTAACGTGATTCTCTCATGGTTATGTTCCTCTGAGGAGCAGTGGCTCTGATACCAAATGATACAACTTGATTCGAAGTAAGCTAAAGTGAAACGATGATCTCCTAAGGAACTTTGAGAAGAAGAGTTCCTGAACAGAAATTGGTTGCAATTGGGATTCAAGATTGAGAGAAGAAGTAGAAAGCTAGAGAGAAAAAAAAGAGTCATTCGAATTCAACTGCTTCCAATAGACAAATGAATTTTTCCTTTTAAACCCAATTTCCTCAAATCAATTACTAACTATTTCCCAAACCGTCTAACAACTTGCTAACAACAATTAACTAACTCACTTGCACAAAACGACACTGAGTCTCTATTCTCTCTTCACTAATAATTCACTTATTAAAGCGATACTGTGTGGACTTCTACTTCTTTACAATATGATCCCTCAAGTTCTTATTAACTATTTTTGGACATAACAACACCTGAGAAGGTTGCGTTTCCAGTCGCGGCGCAACCACTACATCACTTGGATCAGCTACGATTCCCAGTGCGGCGCGACCAGTATATTCTTGAAGCCAACTCTTTCATACTTTGGTTGGACTTGGTTAAAATCATCTAAGATTTTTCTTACACCACCTTTAAATAACTCTTAAACTCGTTTTAGGGGGATCTCGACCCTTGTGAAGGAGAAACGCTGCTAGAGCAATTTAGAAGTCGAAAATCATAGAGTTTTTCTTCCTTTCTCTTCTCATCCATAGTTTTATGCTTTCAAACATTCATACGATCGTTAGCATGAGTGGCTCGTTCGTTATGGATGCTAAATGTATGTTGACGTTTGAAGTTTGAATTGACTACTTTGATTACGGTATTGATTTTGTTTATTTAATCTTATGCTTAATTATTTTACTTTGTAGCTAACATTGAAATACTATCTACGAATCTAGAGTTGAACTCGAAAGTGAATTCTAACTTGCACATAAGGTTAAAAAAAACAAGTTCTTGAACCTGGACATTAAGGAACGAATTCACAATTAGAATAGACATATACTTAATCATCTTACTTGGTTATTATGCATGAATAATAAACACGTTCTTGTTATATGCTAAGATTAACTTGAATATGCAAGTCAGGACTCGAAAGATTCTTGCGAGTAATATTAACTTTATCAATCAAGAAACCAAACAAATCAATTAGACAATTTAAACAACTCAACAAGATTGTTAGCTAACCTATAACCTTGAAAAGTTTTCTCCTATTAATTTTTATGCTATGTTGCCTACGTGTTTCGTTATATCTCTAGTATATTTAATTGCTTTATAATTTTTGCAATAGCTTAGTTAATAACCACAACTTAAGGAATCACTTAAATAGATAATTCATACTAGTTTAATTTAATTGATTGTTAATTATAAGTTCTCATTGGAACAATACTTTACTTTATCACTATTATTACTTATTAACCGCGTATACTTGAGGGTGTGTTTGATCCCAACAAAGTTTTGAGATATCATAGAGAGTTCCTCTTCGGTTGATCAATCTATTATGCTCGGATCAAACACTATTGGTGATCAAAACCTCATTTCATGTGTCTTCGTGCAAGAACATATAGCACTTTCAAATTTACTTGTTCTAAAACCAGCAATTACACCCGAAGACCTGTAGAAATTGTAGTTCTCCCTCTAACTTAGGGTAAATTGAACTGAAATCAACTCTCTTGTGACAATGTAGGAATAATGAACAATGGGAAGCTAAGATAAGACAAGATCATCACATGCTATGACACCCGCTCCCCCCTCCCACCTCCCCCCTCCCCCCAAAAGAAAATAAAAAAGCCAACAAAAATCATAAAAAGAAATGCAGATCTGCATAGCCCGTTGCCTAGCGACTTAAATAGAGGTATACTATTATTTGAAAAGCAGATATCAGTGCAGAAAGTCCACCAGCAAACGTCAAACTGTTACATGCATACACTAAAAATCTCATAGCCGTATCCTTTTCACATCATTTTCAGGCACATTTACGTCGTTTCCGTTCCCTTTTACTGAAGTCACTGTTTGCTTGGGCACCTGCAGGTAGAACATAATATCTCGG
Source organism: Nicotiana tomentosiformis (assembly GCF_000390325.3). Classification (NCBI taxonomy): domain Eukaryota; kingdom Viridiplantae; phylum Streptophyta; class Magnoliopsida; order Solanales; family Solanaceae; genus Nicotiana; species Nicotiana tomentosiformis. Next base: position 59,635,610 of record NC_090823.1, read on the forward strand.
ATCATTTCATGTCACCTTTAAAGTTTTCGAAGAGAAGGATATCTGACATCTGATAGTTAACTTTGAGTTATCCGCTGATAAGACGGGAAGACATGCAACTTGAAAGTCAAAAATACAAATATCGTTTTGGACATTTCTCCTAAGTGGAATCAAGTGATTTCACTAAAAATGGCATAACCTGGGAAATCATTTAGTTATGAAGTTGCATCGACCATATATCCGGGGTATAAACTTAACCCGATCATACTCTAACCAACCACCACCTGAAATAAATTTTGATGTGCCCATTGCACAAATGGATAATTTTTAATGGGACAACGCTGATGCTATTTTAGACCATTCAACAAAATAAAGCTTGCTTGAATGGAGAGCTTACATTTTCATTTGGAACAACAGCGTATCTCTCTGTAGGTGAAACCCAAGATTTTTCAGCTGAACAAAAGTTTTGAGAAAATATCAGATATACAGTATCATTTAATTTTGTGAAAGAAAAGATTATGAAGAAGTAACCAGAGAGAGAGAGAGAGAGAGAGAGAGAGAGAGAGAGAGAGAGAGAGATGGGGAAGGCGAAGCAGATGCAAACCAGCTGATGGGTCAAAAGTCGAAGACCCAATTTGTTGTCCACTTGATCCATCAACACTTAATGCTTCTATTATCCTCGGGACATTCCTTCACATCTCACGAACATCAGTAAGTTTAATTTTGGAAGTACCATAGCATGAAATTGTGTTAGTTCACTAAAGCAGAATGTTGAAAATAGAGAACAGATGTCATTATCCACGGCGCCACTTTAACCTATTAAAATATAGCACTACAGTTAATTCCTACCTGGAGATTACACTATTTAGATGATATGAGGGTGCAAAATTGTTTACATTGAGGACTTCATTATGTGAGTAATATTACAGATGATATGAGGGTGCCAAATTGTTTATATTGAGAACTTCATTATGTGATATTATTACAATGAAAATAAATAGTCATTCACTTAGGAAAACCATCCTAAAAGTTTGATGAGCCCTGCTACAACTAAACTTCTTGCAATATAGCAGGTGCACAATTTAGACAGAAAAGTTATTTATGTGATGACGCCAACCCTGAAATACAACTCAAGCTTTGCACAGCTCTGAGGAGATGAACTATGAAGCTAAAAATGAAAGGAAGAAAATACATGGTCTGGGTCATTTTTTCCAGACACTAATATATTTGTTGTACCTTCGTGGCTCTCAAAAACCACAAACCAGAATACATTTGAAGATACTTGACCAGAAACTACATTGTCGTAGTTAATTATTTCACAAGTAGGATTCAGCATTGACAATGGAAGTCAACTAAACAATGATTTAACGGAGTTTAAGACAAATGAATTCCCTAAGCATTAATAATGATGCAGTATATAATATTTAAACTGCAGGCAACATCTAATGCATAAGATTTTCTGAACTGCTGGAGACAACTAACATGAGAAGGCCACTACTACCCATTTTTTATAGGGCAAAGGTCCAAATATGCCCTTGTACTATACGAAATTGAGCACATTTGCCCTTCGTTAATACTTTAGCTCAAATATGCCCTTACCGTCACATAGTTGGTCCATATATGCCCTTAGAGTTACACAATTGGCCCATATATGCCCTTTTCGAAACGGAATTCACCCAAACTAATTAGCTCTTTCGTTAATTTTATTAAAATGTATTACAACACTATTTCCTTTTTATTAGTACTTTTTTTTTCTTTACCTTTCTCTTTTCTTTCTTCTTTTTTCTTTTCCTTTTTCTTTCTCCCTTATCCGTTTACGATGTCTTCTCCATTTTTGTCACCAATTTCACTTGACAAAACTCATGAATTCTACTTACTAAGAAAATTCTCCCATAAGGTAATCAAGTTCTAATTTCACTGGCCCTCTAAATAAACGAAATTAAATTGTTCCAAAAATTATGGTTTAAACTTTAAAATAATAAAAACATCTCAACCTTCTCAAAAGACCAAAATATTTAAATTGTTTCCGGAAAGATAATTTAATGATTAAAAGCCTAGAGTTCAAGTTGTAGTGTTATAAATTTGAGTTGTTAGTCTTTTTTCATCTTTTTTCAGCTGGACATTTTCTATTTTTTTTTATTAACTATGTAAATTAGGGGTATACATGGAACGTGTTGGTTCGATTTTTATCAAAAGCAAACCAAACCAATTATATCGGTTTGGATTGTTCGGTTTTGTTGGATTTTTCGGTACATAAATATTATTTCAATCTTACTTTGTTAAATTTTTTAGAATTAAATATATGTTCAGTAAAAATTAAAAAATTGACAAACATATGATCAATAAAAATATTTTTATGGGAGAATTTATTAATTGGAATTCATGAGTTTTGTCAAGTGAAATTGGTGACGAAAATGGAGAAGACATCAGTAATGGAGGAAATCGGATAAGGGAGAAAGAAAAAAGAAAAAAAAAAGAAAAGAAAAGACAAAAGAAGAAAGAAAAGAGAAATGTAGAGAAAAAAAAGTACTAATAAAAAGGAAATAGTGTTTGTAATACACTTTAATATAATTAACGAAAGAGCTAATTAGTTTGGGTGGATTCCGTTTCGAAAAGAGCATATATGGGCCAACTGTATAACTCTAACGGCATATATGGACCAACTATGTGACGGTAAGGGCATATTTGAGCTAAAGTATTAACGAAGGGCAAATGTGCTCAATTTCGTATAGTACAAAGGCATATTTGGACCTTTTTCGTTTTTTATATATCAGAGATACTGAATATCCGTAGTTGTATACCTGAACTTGACAGTTGTGTGCCAAAAAGAAAAAAAAAACGTATCCAACATGCACATATATCACAATAAACAAAAAGCCCACTGTTATTCTAAACCAACAGATGTCAAGCAAAGACCAAAATAAAGTCGTAAAATTTCAGTGATCAGTAACATTTGGAATACCGACCTTAATCCCCCTTTTTAAGAACGAATGTCAAACATTTCTTACACCAATTTCACATGAAAAGAGAGTCCAGGAAATACCATCATACCATCATCTGATGGATTTAATGAATGGACTACATAAATAATATATTTTTTTCCGTGCTTCCTCACATGATACCAGAGCAACTAGTGAGAAATCCCCGTTGTGCGGTAACCAGTGAGTCCGGGACAGTCACCGTGCCTTTTTTCCGGTGAATTTCAAGTTGTTTTTGCGTCACCTCTTCTCCGGTGTTTTTTATTATGAAAAGTAACACCACCAGCAGGTGCAGAATTCACAGGCGACCAAACCCTAGAAAACCACACCGGAAGAACCTTAGCCACGCGCTTGAAGAAGCTCTGACGCCGGCGGCGCGTCAGACCCACGCGCTGGCGTGTGACACTTGTTCCGGCCATTTTTTGAAAAAATTTCTTCAGGTTCAGGATTGCTCTCTGATAATGGATCAGATTGTACCAATATCAACCCCTTTTCTTCCATTTATTCATTCCAAGGCAAAAAAGGATTTTCTAAATCATAGAAATATAATGAAATATACAATCAACGAATATTTATCGAATTGGAAAAAGAGTCCGAAGAAATCGTTCGAGCCTCTTATTTTGATTTCTCAAACCGAGAGATCCATGAATCGGGATTGTAGCTTGGCAAGGAAATTTTGAGTCGTGGGTACAGGACCCTTTACATGTAAGACCTATTGCTCATGCAATTTGGACCCTCATTCTGGTCAGACAATTGTCTCGTCTAGTAATTTCGACCCTACCCATACTGTTTTCTTTTTATTCCGAGCACTTTGAGATTTTTCCCACGACTACACTGATTTTCTAGCAGCTACATTAGTTTTTCCAGCAATTACAGTGTTTCCTTTGTCTGTTTCAGCGAGTAACAGTTGATTCAATCTGTTATTTGGTGATTTTGCTAGGCCTCTCTTCAATCCAATGATGTCTTTGGGATTTGATTTTTTGCGTCTAAAAACACGGGCCCTAAAAGTTCCAGTGTTATGATTACCTCAGAACCTTTAATGGGAAATTCAAACTACTAAGTTTGGGCTTCGTTTGTCAAGTTGTGGTATAAAGGTCAAGGTGTTCAAGATCATTTAACCAAAAAGTCTAGCGAAAGAGATGAAAAGGCCAAAGCACTTTGAAAGAAGATCGATGCTCAGTTATGTAGTATCATGTGGCAATCTATTGATTCCAAGTTGATGCCCTTGTTTTGTCCATTCCATACATGTTATTTAGTTTGGGAAAAGGCTCGCACTTTATACACTAATGACATATCTCGTTTCTATGATGTGATATCGCGAATGACAAATTTAAAGAAACAAGAATTAGATATGTCTACTTACTTGGGACAAGTACAGGCAGTCATTGAGTAATTTGAGAAGTTGATGCTAGTTTCTGCTAGTGTTGAAAAGCAACAAGAGCAATGACAGAAGATGTTTCTAGTTCTTACCCTCGCTGGACATCCTAATGACCTTGATACATTAAGCGACCAAATTTTGGCTAGTCCGGTTGTCCCCACAGTTGATGAAATACTCTCAATTACTTCGCCTTGCTGCAGCGCCCAGTCATATAGTGATCTCATCACGGATAACTAACTCCTCTGTTCTCGGATCCCAGACAGTGGAAAATCGAGTACCTTAGACTATGGAGAATAGAGGAGGAGGAGGAGGTCATTTTTGAAGAACTCGACCAAAGTGTTCTCATTGTAACACGCTTGGGCACACTCGTGAGGTGTGTTACTCTTTGCATGGTCGACCACCTAGAAATGCTCATATTGCTCAGACTGAGACTGTAGGTAACCAGGGGGTTTCTTTATCTGAAGGGGAGTATAATGAGTTCCTTCAGTATCAAGCAACTAAGCAGACACCTCCACAAGTAGCCTCTATCACTAAGACTGATACTTCTGCGGTAGGTAATTCCTTTGCTTGTGTTTTCCAGTCTACTATTCTTGGACCATGGGTCATGGACTCGGGCGCCTCTGATCATATTTCTAGTAATAGGACACTTTTGTCAATATTGTTTATTCACAATCTCTTGCCAACGTTACTCTAGCTAATAGAGTCCAAACAAAAGCAAAGGGAGTTGGACAAGCTAATCTCATGTCCCCTGTCACTTTAGATTCTGTTCTTTATGTCCCTAATTGTCCTTTTAATCTCACATTTGTTAGTCGTTTGACTCGTGCCCTCCGTTGTGGTATATATTTTATTGATGATTCTTTTATTATGCAGGACCATTATACGGGACAGCCGATTGGCACAGGGCGTGAATCACAAGGCCTTTAATACCTTAACTCACGCAATCTCTCTACAATATGTCAAATGTCAAACTACAGATACTCCAGACCTAATTCACAGACGTTTACGACATCCAAATTTATCCAAGCTTCAGAAGATGGTGTCTAGTTTGACTAGCTTGTCTAAATTAGTTTGTGAGCTGTGTCAACTTGGGAAACATATTCGAGCTACATTTTCACGTAGTGTTGAGAATCGTGCAGAGTCTATTTTTCCTTTAGTTCAGTCTGATATATGGGGTCCTAAAAGAGTCAGTTCAACCTTAGGATTTCGTTATTTTGTTAGTTTCATTTATGATTACTCAAGATGTACTTGAATTTTCCTAATGAAAGATCGTTCTGAGCTATTCTCTATATTCCAAAGATTTTGTGCTGAAATTAAAACTCAGTTTGTTGTTTCTATTCGAACTTTTCGTAGTGATAATGCCTTAGAATATTTATCCTCTCAGTTTCAGTAGTTTATGTCTTCTCAAGGAATTATCCATCAGACATTTTGTCCGTATATTCCTCAACAAAATATGGTAGCAGAGAGAAAGAATAGGCACCTCATTGAAATTGCACGCGCACTTCTCATTCAATCCCATGTTCTATTGCGTTTTTGGGGCGATGCAGTTTATAACTTAGCCCCCGAAAAAGAAAAATTAGCTCCTCGTGCTCTCAAATGTGTCTTCCTTGGCTATTCTCGGGTTCAAAAAGGGTATCGTTGCTACTCACCTGATCTTCGTAGGTATCTTATGTCAGCCTATCTCACGTTCTTTGAGTCTCAACCTTACTTTACTTGGGATGAATGTACAACTCCCATTATGCTTTTGTATCATCTTTATCAATTGTTTCCATTCCTAAGTCTACAGGTGAGGCACTATCTCATCCCGGATGGCGACAGACAATGATTGATGAGATGTCTGCTTTACATGCGAGTGGTACTTGGGAGCTTGTTCCTCTTCCTTCAGATAAGCCTACTATCGGTTGTCGTTGGGTTTATGCAATCAAAGTTGGCCCGGATGGCCAAGTTAATCGGCTTAAAGCTCGTTTGATTGCAAAAGAATATACTCAGATATTTGGGCTTAATTATAGTGGTATTTTCTCTCCCGTGGCTAAAGTCGCATATGTTCGCCTTTTCCTGTGTATGGTTGTTGTTCGTCATTGGCCTCTTTATCAGTTGGACATTGAGAATGCTTCTCCACGGTGATCTTTGAGGATGAAGTTTATATGGAGCAACCACTTGGTTTTGCTGCTCAGGGAGAGTTTAGTGGTCTTGTATGTCGATTACGAAAGTCACTTTATGGTTTGAAACAATCTCCTCGAGCCTGGTTTGGCAAGTTCAGCACAGTTATTCAGGAGTTCGACATGACTCGTAGTGAAGCTAATCACTCAGTGTTCTATCGACATTCTGCTCCTAATCTGCGTATTTATCTGGTGGTTTATGTCTATGATATTGTTACTATTGGCAATGATTAAGATGGCATTGCTAGTCTGAAACAGCATCTCTTTCAACACTTTCAGACTAAGAATCTCGACAGATTGAAGTACTTTCTAGGTATTGAGGTCGCTCAGTCTAGTTCCTGTATTGTTATTTCACAAAGGAAGTATGCTTTAGACATTCTTGAGGAGTCAGGAATGATGGGCTGCATACCCGTTGACACTCCCATGGATCCGAATGCTAAGCTTATGCCAGGACGGGGGAGCCTCTTAGTGATCCTGCAAGATATAAGCAGCTGGTTGGCAAATTGAACTACCTCACGGGGACTAGACCTGATATTTCATTTCATGTGAGTGTTGTAAGTTAGTGTATGGACTCTCCCTGCAATAGTCAATGGGATGCAGTTGTTCACATTCTTCGGCATATAAAATCAGCTCCAGGCAAAGGACTACTATTCAAAAATCGAGGCCATGAGCATATTGTTGGATACACAGATGTTGATTGGACAGGGTCACCTTCTGATAGGCGTTCCACATCTGGATATTGTGTTTTAGTAGGAAGTAATTTGGTCTCTTGGAAAAGCAAGAAACAGAATGTAGTTGCTCCGCCTAGCGCAGAAGCAGAGTATCGAGCTATGGCTCTTGTAACATGTGAGCTAGTTTGGGTCAAACTGTTGCTCAAAGAATTAAAATTTGGAGAAATCAGTCGGATGGAACTTGTGTGTGATAATCAGGCTGCCCTTCATATTGCATCAAATCCAGTGTTCCATGAGAGGACCAAACACATTGTGTTTGACTGTCACTTCATCCGAGAGAAGATTCTCTCAAGAGATATTGTTACAAAGTTTGTGAAGTCAAATGATCAACTTGTAGATATTTTCACCAAGTCTCTTACTGGTCCTCGTATTAGTTATATATGTAACAAGCTCGATACATATAATTTATATACACCAGTTTGAGGAGGAGTGTTAGAATTAGTTCATGTATAGTGTCCCATATTGGTATAGAAGGCTTTAGGTATATGTAAATATTGTATATAAATAGGGCTATTGTAAAACACTTATCAATAATATATTTTTTCCCGTGCTTTCTCACAGTTTTCCCGAGCGAGAACTTCGTGACCCAGCATAGGCTCTTGGTTATGGATTTGGAGATTAAGAGGGAGAGGAAGAAAAGGGTTGCGCATGGTCAACCCAAAATCGAATGTGGAGTGTTGACTAAGGACAAAGCTCGGGAGTTAGGGGAAGCTAAGGGGTATGGGGGCTTGCTTGAGTAGTGGGGATGCTAGTAGCATGTGCACCAAGACAGCGAATTGTATCGGGGGGGTAGCTAAAGAGGTGGTAAGGGTCTCTAAGGGCTACTCTATGAGGCACAGAGGAGACTAGGTGGAATGGAAAGGTTCAAGGGAAAGTGAAGGTCAAGAAGGCGGCGTATTTGAAGTTGGTAGGGAGTAGAGACTAGGTGAAGATGAGGACGAGCAAAAAAGTTGTACAAGACGACTAAGAGGGGAGCGAAGCTAGCAGTCACGGCAGCAAAGACAGCGGCGTTAGGATGCTTGTATGAAGAACTTGAAGGCAAAGGCACGGACAAGAAGATGTACAATCTAGCAAAGGCGAGAGATGTAGGCCAGTGATCTGGACCAAATGAAGCACATCAAAGATGAGGATGGAAGAGGTGCATATTAGACGAAGATGACAGACGTATTTCCATAAGCTCTTAAATGAGGAGAGATAGGAACATTGTGCTGAGTGATCTGGAGCGCATCGAGAGTCGCCAAGATTTTGAGTACTGTAGACGTATTAGGGTTGGGGAGGTGGAGGAGGCTATGCGTAAGATGAGCAGGGGTTAGGGCGACCGAGCCCGATGAGATTCCGGTGGAGTTTTGGAAGAGCGCAGACAGGAAAGGCTTGGAAAGGCTCACCGGCCTGTTTAATATTATTTTTAAGACTTCCAAGATGCCCGAAGAATGGAAGTGGATTATGATGATCCCGCTGTACAAGAACAAGGGAGATATCAAAAACTGCAATAATTATAAGGGTATCAAGCTGCTAAGTCACACTATGAAAGTCTGGGAGAAGGTGGTGGAGATGAGGGTGCGGCGAAAAGTATTTGTACCTGAGAACCAGTTTGGTTTCATGCCGGGGTGATCTACCACAAAGCCATTCATCTCATCAGGAAGTTGGTGGAATAGTATAGGGAGAGAGAGAGGAATTGCATATGGTGTTTGTCAATCTGGAAAAAGCATACGACAAAGTCCCAAGAGAGGTTTTATGGAGGTGCTTGAAGGTGAGAGGTGTCTCTATAGCATTAATTAGGGTGATTAAGGATATGTAAGATGGAGTTAAGACCAAGGTTAAGGCATTAAATTGCCTCAAATGTTTGAATTACTAAAAGCTTATAAACTCGATTTATGTTACATTTTCCATCGTTATGCTCTCCTCTTTGAAATTTATTTCAACTCTTTGAAATTTATTTCAAATGTTTAAGCTTTCATGTGTTTGCAGTTATGGCTATCCGATGTTTTAAATACATTTCTATGACTTTCGAAAATCCATGGCAAGTGAATGAAATAAAAGAATGGAGATGATATTTAGCCATTTTTGCCAAAAATGAGAATGATGATGTATGTCCAAAAGGTACAATGAAAAAGAAAGGTTCTATGAAATGCTTTAAAGAAATATTTTTGGGAGTATTGTTATGTAACCGAGAAGGTATAGGTTGCAAAGACCTATACCCGAAACTACACGTGCCGGTGTAGGAAGGCAATTGGGGACAAGTCCCCTTCGCACTATGATGAGATTATGACCTTTAATTGGGATGAATGTATTGCTAGCAAAGTCATGTCGATCCACACGACATTGTGGTGAGACGGCTTAGCCGATCGGGTCGAGATCGGACGCCATGCAGCGCATATATTGGTTATATGTTCCTATGTCGATAACTAATGATCTCCCCACTAAAATGTTAATGTTTATTTGAAGGTTTTACTCATGTTACACTTTTTCCTTATGCTTTAACATGTCATTTCCATATTGATTTTCTACCTATTTCCATGTGTTCTCTCCTTATGTTGACATTCCATTTCATGGGGGTACTTAGCTTTACATACTAGTACTATTCCATATGTACTAACGTCCTTTTGGCCGGGGATACTGCATCTTTAATGGATGTAGATGATACCTCAGCAGGCGGCACAGATTCCCGAAAGGAGTATACCCTCTCTTCAGCTGGTTGTGGTGAGCTCTACTCTACACCGGGGTCCTCATGTTGTATTTTGGTCTTTTTGTATATTATTTTGGGTATAGCCAGGGCCCTGTCACGGGCACTTCCTTACTTTACTCATGACGGTTTAGAGGCTCTGTAGACACATTGTGGGTCATGTAAGTATGGGGGAAATTATAAATGTCGTTGCCATTATGCTTCCACTTAAAACCATTGGGTTGTAATATTTTGTCAACTACAATGGGTTCCTGAAGTAATGGAAATCAATGTTGCATATTTCTATATTCTCGGTAGATTATTACATATTATTTCTTCTTAAATCATTCATGGACAAGGGTAGATAGTAGGCACCAGGTAGACTTACTTGACTGGTTATCTCGGTTGAGCACCGGTCCTGCTCCCCGACGTGATATGAATAATGGTAGAGTAAGGTCGTGTCCTCGGGTGGGGCGGGAGGCAAGGGTGATAAGGGAGCCTCGAGGTTGAGAGTTGAGTCTTGGAACGTAGGGACTTTGACGAGGCAGTCTATAGAGTAAGTGAAAATCCTTCAGAAGAGGAAGATTAGTATAGCGTGTGTCCATGAGACTAGATGGGTGAGGTCTAAGACACGGAATGTAGACATGTATAAACTGTGGTACTCGGGAAGTGGGAAGGGTAAGAATGGTGTATGTATTTTGGCGGATAAGGAACTCAGGGAGCTAGTAGTATAGGTTAGAACGGTGAACAACACGCTGATGGCTATTAAGTTCGTTGTTGGAGGGCTGACTTTAAACGTTATTAGTGCCTACGCACCTCAGGTAGGATTGGACGAGAAGGTCAGAAGGCGTTTCTGGGATGATATGGACGAGTTTGTGTGTGGTATTCCGCTTACCGAGAAGCTTTTTTATAGGAGGTGACTTCAATGACCACATCGGGACGACTTCCAGGGTTATGACGATGTGTATGGAGGCTTCGGTTTTGGGGATAGAAACGAAGGTGGAACTTCGCTGTTGGATTTCACTAAAGCCTTTGATTTGGTGATAGCTAACTCGAATTTTCAGAAGGAGGAGCACTTGGTTACCTTCCAGAGTGCGGTGGCCAAGATTGACTACCTACTCCTTAGGAAGTGTGATAAAGGTCTTTGCACGGATTGCAAGGTTATCCCGAATGAGAATCTCTTGATCTAATATAGGCTCTTGGTAATGGACTTGAAGATAATGAGGAAGAGGGATAAGAGGGTTGTGTATGGTCAACCTAAAATCAAGTGGGGAGCCGTGACTAAGGACAAAGCTTGGGAGTTGGGGGAGAAGTTGGTGGCTATGGGGGCTTAGAGGAGTTGTGGGGACGCGAGCGGTATGTGGATCATGATAGCGAACTGCATTAGGGAAACTGCTAGAGAGGTGCTAGGAGTCTCAAAGGGTTACTCTGATGGATAAAAGAGGGACAGGTAGTGGAATGGAGAGGTGCAAGGAAAAGTAGAAGCCAAGAAAGTAGCGAATTTAAAGTCGGTGGAGAGCAAGGACGAGGAGGAGAAGAGGACGGATAGGGAGTGGTACAAGAAGGCCAAGAAAGAGGCGAAGTTGGCGGTTACAGCGGCTAAGACTGCAGCGTTTAGACGTCTGTATGAAGAAATTATGAAAAAAAATGAGGACAAGAAGCAGTTTAGGCTAGCCAAGGTGAGAGAAAGGAAGGCCCGTGACCTGGACCAAAGGAAATGCATCAAAGACGAGAAAAACAGAGTATTGATGGAAGAGGCACATACTAGACGTAGATGGTATACATACTTCTATAAACTCCTAAACGAAGAGGGGGATAGGGAGATTGTTGTAGATGATTTGGAGCACTTCGAGAGTCGTCGAGATTGTTGTTATTATAAGCGTATTAGTATTAAGGAGGTAGAAGGGGCTATGCGTAAGATGAGCAGGGGAAGAGCGACAGGGCCTAACGAAATCCCGATGGAACTTTGGAAGAGCGCAGGAAGGGCAGGCTTGGAATGAGTCACTCGGTTGTTTAACATCATTTTTAGGACGAAGAAGATGCCTGAAGAATGGAGATGGAGTACGATGATCTGTTGTACAAGAATAAGGGTGATATCCAAAAGTGCAAGTTCCTGAGCCACACTATGAAAATTGTGAGAGGGTGGTGGAAGCAAGGGTGAGGAGGAGTGTCTATTTTCGAAAACCAGTTCGGATTCATGCCGAGACGTTCGACTACGGAAGCCATTAACCTTGTAGGGAGGTTGGTGGAGCAGTATAGGGAGAGAAAGAGGGACTTGCATATGGTGTTCATTGATCTAGAGAAAGCTTGCAACAAAGCCCCAAGGGAGGTTCCATGGAGATGTTTAGAGGCCAAAGGTGTTCCTGTTGCTTGCACTAGGGTGATTAAGGACATGTATGATGGAGCTAAAACCCCGGTGAGGACAATGGGAGGACTCTGACCACTTTTCAATTGTAATGGGGTAGCACCAGGGGTCAGCTTTTAGCTAGTTTTTATTTGCCTTGGCGATGGACACACTGACCCGCCACATTCAATGGGAGGTGCCATGGTGTATGTTTTTTGCGAATGACATTGTATTGATTGACAAGACGCGAGGCAATGTTAACGTGAGACTGGAGGTTTGGAGACAGACCCTGGAGTCTAAAGGTTTCAAGTTGAATAGGACCAAGACAGAATACTTGGAGTGCAAGTTCAGTGACGAGACCAATGAAGCAGACATGGACGTGAGTCTTGATACACGAGTTATCCCTAAGATAGTTTCAAGTATCTTGGGTCTATTATCCAAGGAAACGGGAGATTGACGAGAATGTTACACATCGTATTGGAGCGGGGAGGGTGAAATGGAGGCTTGCATCAGATGTTTTATGCGAGAAGAATCTACCACCTAAACTTAAAGGTAAGTTCTACAAAGTAGTTGTTAGACCGACTATGTTGTATGGGGCAGAGTGTTGGCCAGTTAAGAATTCTCATATCAAGAAGATGAAAGTAGTAGAGATGAGAAGCAAATAAATAGCCCACTTGTTTCTCGAGAAGAGATGGGAAACATGCTCAATATCATTTGATTGAATAGTTGACCCATCCCCTTGTTGTTTGAAGAAACCCTCCATTTCAATTGATATTTTTTCACGAAAAGCAGACATGGGATAAGAAATCCAGTGTTTCACTAAGATTTAGAATAGCAGTCCTGAATTCAAGTTGATTCTATTTCGACTCTTCCTCAGAAAAAGACGATCAAACAATTCCCGATCATGGCCCTTGCGGATCGGATCATCCATATAATATATAAAAAGAAACTCCAGATATTTGAGATCTTTCTCGTTGAATAAGATCTCATATCCAACGACGGTTTCGTTAGATATCTTACAACTAGAATCCCTCTTTTTTCCGATCCAGTTCCTCCACCAACGCGAATCCCAGTTAGATTCAGGCATGCTACACTTTTTAGTTATTGGGAGAACCCAAGTACTCTCTTTTGAATTCAAGTTAAGATGGATGTAAAGGCATACCAGGATTGATAAAATTAGAAATGAAGTTATTCGTGCAAGGGTGGGAGCGGCCCCGATGGAGGACAAGATGCAGGAAGCGAGGCTTAGATGGTTTGGGCATGTGAAAAGGAGAAGCACATATGCTTCGGTAAGGAGGTGTGAGAGGTTCCCCTTGGTGGGTATGAGAAGAGGTAAAGGTAGGCCAAAGAAGTATTGGAGAAACGTGATCAGACAGGATATGGCATTACTTCAGCTTACTGAGGACATGACCCTTGATAGGAAGGTGTGGAGGTCGAGAATTTAGGTAGAAGGCTAGTAGGTAGTCGAGAGTGTTTCTTGCCATACCAGTAGTAGTGTTAGTTTTGTATTCTATTATTGTTAGATTTCTATTACTACATGTTCCTTTCATTTTGTTTTCTTATTATCTTATTGTTGTTACCGATTGTTGCTACTGCATTTTTTTCATCTTCCCTTGAGCCGAGGGTCTATCGGAAACAACCTCTCTACCTCCAAGGTAAGGGGTAAGGTCTGCGTACACACTACACTCCCCAGACCCACGTGTCAGATTATACTGGGTTGTTGTATGAGAAGCTGCTTTAAGGACCAAAAAAAGCATAGCATAGATCATTCAACTATAGATCTCAATGCTCTATTAACGAGTTTAAATACTCGATATGCTCGCGGTTATTACCTATCAACAGACTCCCCATGACCTAGCTGACCATTTGTACCTCTTCCCCAGGAAAAGACATTCTGTCTTTCTGTAACAGCAAGTGTGTGCCTCCAACCGCATGAGATCAGAATTACTTTCTGCCATTTTAAAAAAAGTAAAATGTCAAATGTTTTTTTTTTGTTTCTTCAAGACCTCTCAGGTAAGGCGATAATGACAGCACATAGATGACAAAGACTAGAGCGCATTTCTGCTGAACTTACAAAGCAGTACCTGATCATGTGGAAATTTCACTTGTACAGGTGAACAATGATCAACATTGTCACCAACACCAACTTGTCCAAACTGCTCATGAGGAAAAACAAGACACCAACTCAATAAGATAAACCTATGCGAAGTTCTATCTGATACTAAAAGGATGTTTGCATCAAGCAACAGGTGATTGAATGCCGCCTTACGCAAAGGATATGCATGATCAAGAAAAACTGAATTGAGGACCAAGTAAAATGATTATGAAGCATATAAACAGATTTTCTCATTTAAATCAAGTTGATTACCAGGTAACAAAATAGGCTGAGAATAGTAAAAGTATGTCGGCCACATCTAGCAATTATAAGTATAACAAGAATAGACAGAGTTGAACGTGAAATGGTGTCTTCCATAAAGGCTTTATTACTTAGCATTAAATAAAACTGGCTGGAGGGAAGCGACAAAGAGTACATGCCAAGGCAAAAAAAAACACATGAAATAAGGCAACCGAGACGCCTGGAATGCAGTATGGACTATTATAACAGAAGGTTTAACAATGGAAAATGAGATTCCAAATATTAGCAATGATAATGTACAAGTGATATAGAATTGGAAAGGTAGTGCACTGATATTCTGGAAATACGTAGTTTTGCGTTTTCTTTTTCATATGTTTTGCACACAAGTCCCTTTGGGTGCCTTTCTACCTAATACATTTAGCTTTCAGTTATCCAACTGTCTGTAGCTTCCAATTGTGGAAAATAATTTCTCCATCAAAAACATTATAGTTGTGAGCCTAGTTCGTCTAAATATAAAAAGAAACTTTCAGGCTATAGCTACTTAGAACTCCGTATGAACACAACGAACCAAAACAGCATGAAGGAAATTAACAAATCATCACCCAATCCAAAAAAAGATACCACAAATTTGCATGAAGACATTAATGGCATGTTGATAATGCATGTGACAAACTCTATAAGAAATGTCCTAAGAATGCACCAAAAAAAAAGCCCTGAAAAAATTCTTTGGACTGATTAACAGAAAAGAACATGAGGAAGAATACTCCATTTCTGATAAGAATAAACTAAGAAATGAACACAGACAGCAAAGTGTAGACACAGGCAGGTAGTGCATTAAGTTGAAGTTGCAATGGACATGAGCGGCGTTTTTCAACTAAAAAAATAATGAAGCAAGGCTCAAACCTTGTTCCAACCCCAACCATAAAGTTCTCCATCAGCAGTAAGTGCCATGGTATGCCTCCAACCACCTGATATCTGGAAAATGAAAATTCTTACGAGATTTAGAGATATAAGAGCACATAGATACGTGCATTTTAGCACCTCTCAATGAAAAGCTTTAAGAAGTATTGTAAGGCTTGTCATGCCATCCCTTCAATAATTGCATCACTGGAAACAGTACCCAAAAGCTTAAATCACAGAATGCGAAACCTTTCTTAATCCTTGGCTTGCTAATTCCTCTGTTGCAAAACAAGTCATATTTCCTTCTAGTAAGTACTAGAATGATGTCAATGAAAAAAGAAATCTTTTAGCACATTTACTGTGATGAAATATGAACAAGTTTCCCAACAAATATGAAGCAACTTACATTATCAAAGCTCTCTTAATATCCACGTCAAGCCACAATGGAACATATAAGCTGGGAAAAGGGGGGGGGGGTAATTATCTAGCACAATTGACCCACATCATCTTCACCACTGTAATTACACCAACAAAAAGGATTCACATGACATTTAGCTTTTTTTAGATGGTATAGAAGTTGATGTCCCCTCAAAACATCTGTTCTTTTAAATTTGATAATTAAAGCATCTCATATTTCTTTCCTTCCAAGGATGTTTTGACCTATTGAACGCAATGAATTCAGTATATCTTTTTAGGAGGCCGTAAAATCTATCGATTAAACCTACCTAAGTTTTATTATACAATAGTTGGGTGTTCACGGCCTACCTGTGCATAATATCATCAAATGTGGGTATTATTGAAATAAATCACCCAATTCTTATTCTAAACCCATCTACATAGTCCAGTTGCTTCCTTCTGAGTTCATGTCGAAAGCAAAAGCCTACCAGGCAGCATGCACTAAGACTCTTTATAAAAGCGCGGATTAACTCGAACCTAGGAACTTCACGGAAAGCCATTTTAGTTACTTTTCTATAGGGTAGGATTTTCATTCCACCTATCAAAGCTAGAATTGGGAAAAAATCTCGTTAATTGAGCCTTCTATAAGAGGACACATAATGAGAGTTCACATAAGGACCAAAGCACAAAAAGCCTACTCATCTTAAAGCAAATTTTGCTTTCAGATGAATTCAAGTTAAAAAATCCAGAACAAGGAAAAAGCTAAAGTTGTCTAGACAGTGTAACTTAGGATAGCTTGCTGCAGTTTTCTTCATGATTCTCCACTTTATGATTCTCCACATTACATCACTCCAGTTGGTGAAGGCCTCTTTAAAGTATATGTTGCATTACCCATTGCAGACCAAACAACAGGCTACCGCACACAGTAAATATATTGTTGATTGACTTATTTATTAGGAAAGATTTGATTAAGATTAAGATTTGAATATATTCTGATTGATTGTAATTTATTTTCCTTCCTAAAATAGTCATAGGACTTAGTGTATAAATACATTTACTTAGGGATGTAAGAAATACACAGAAGAAATATAAGAAGCATTTTCTTCTTCTCAAAATCAACGTGGTATCAGAGTCATTGCTGCCTTTTTGAGGTGACTAATCTCCCTCGCAGCACTAGGGTTCCGTTTTTATCAAACAGGTCGAGTTTTCTCTCTTTTGGCGGCTGTCCACAACACAAACCCCTTCTAGTTCCGTCAAGACAGATTTGGTTTCCGGCGAGACAGATTATTTTTGAACAATTTTCTTCAATATGAGACATTCAAGGAGACGGTTTTTGGAGAAATCTTCTCTTCGGATGAAATTCAGCTTCTTCGTCGCCTCCTACCCAAACTTGACTCCGCTAATGTTGCCACATCCAATTATATGCAATCAGGTACTGCGTTTGCTGCTCACCTTAATTTTTGAATTGTTGATTCTGGTGCAAATAGACACATGACAGGCTCTTCTAAAGGCATTCAAAACTATTCTCCATGTCTCAAGGAGATAACGTTAACATAGCCAATGGTTCTTTAACACCTATCTCTGGAACAAGTTATGTCGTTTGTACTCCTAATATTAAACTATCATCCGTACTCCTAATATTAAACTATCATCCGTACTCCATGTCCCCAAGTTCCCTGTCAATCTTTTATCTGTTAGTGCCATCACCAAAGTTCTAAACTGTAAAATCGAGTTTTTTCCCGATCATTGTATTTTTTAGGATCTTCAAACAGGGAAAAGGATTGCAGTGGTAGATTGCATGATGACTTGTATATATTAGATGGAATTAAAAACTCTGGTCAAACCATTTTTAGGGAAAGTAAGGATGTCAAGCAAGAAATAATACAGCGGCATAGACGGTTAGGACACCCATCATTCTTTGTTTTGAAGAGGTTATATCCCGATTTGTTTTCAAGGACTCAATTTGAATCTTTGTTCTGTTATGCGTGTGAATATGCCAAGTATACTAGAAACTCTTATCCTGCAAGTGATAATAGAAGCACAACTCCGTTTATGACTATTCATTCTGATGTATGGGGTCCTACACAAACTGATTCTTTGTCTGGTAGTCGATGGTTTGTTACTTTCATTGATTGCTGCACTAGGATGACTTGGGTATATTTGTTAAAAGCCAAAAGTGAAGTTTTCTCTTGTTTTCAGTCATTTCATAAGATGATTTGTACTCAGTTTGATGCCAAAATAAAAATCTTGAGAACTAACAATGGCAGCGAATACATGGATAAAAGATTCGGTGCTTATTTGGAGTCCAATGGGATAGTCCATCAGACTAGTTGTACTTAGACTAGTGCACAAAATGGGGTCGCTGAAAGAAAAAATAGGCATTTATTAGAAGTAGCAAGATCTCTTATGTTCACCATGCATCTACCAAAACCATATTGAGGGATGCTATTCTAGTGGCTGCCTATCTTATCAACAAAATGCCACTTAAAACCCTTAAGTTCAAAGTCCTCTGGAAGCTTTAAAAGGTAAGAATGAATATATTATTCCTCCCAAGATGTTTCGATGTTTTTTCTTTCTCCACACTAGAAATTCTGGGAAACTTGATCCTAGAGTAATAAAGTGTTTTCATTGGGTATTCTCCGACACAGAAAGGTTACAAATGTTATCATCCTCCCTGTAGGAGATCTTTTGTTAGCATGGATGTTACTTTTTGAGAATCTGAGTCCTATTTCAATATTACCTCATAACCTCTTCAGGGGGAGAGCAGTAACGAGGTAGAGGTGATTCTACCTAGTTCCATTACTGGACCTCTTGATGACATTGTCACAGTGGAAAGTGAAACTAGAGAGAGAATTCGGGGGGGGGGGGGGGGTATTGGGCGTTTAGATAGGCCTGATTTGAAAACTTACTCAAGAAAAAATAAAGCATAAGAAGCCATCATGCAAACTACCGAATCTGAACCTTCTTCTACTGGTGAGTTATCTACATTTCCTAATGAGTTAGATGAACCTATTGCTCACAGAAAAAGAGTCAGATCTTGCACCACCAAACACCCTTTATCTAATTTTGTCTCCTAATATTCTTTGTCTCCCTGCTATAGAGTCGTTGCCTTGTCTATTTCTTCTGTGTCTATTACCCAGAATTGGAGGGAAGCTTTTGCAGATCCTAAATGGAAACAAGCTATGACTGAAGAAATGAAGGCCTTGTCAAAAAATGAGACTTTGATTTTGTTACTTCACCACCAGACAAGAAGTTGGTTGGCTGCAAATGGGTCTTCACTGTGAAGCACAAAGCTGATGGCTCGATTGAAAGATTCAAAGCAAGATTGGTGGCTAAGGGATTCACTCAGATTTATTGAGTGGATTATCAAGAGACATTTGCCCATGTTGCTAAGATGAACACTATTAGAATTCTTTTGTCTTGTGCAGCTAATCTTGATTGGGACTTGCAACAGTTTGATGTGAATAATGCATTTCTTCATGGAGACTTAGAAGAAGAGGTGTACATGGAGATTTCTCCTGGATTTGATACTGCACAAAGTCAAGAAAAGGTATGCAGATTGAAGAAAGCCTTGTACGGACTGAAGCAATCCCTTAGAGCTTGGTTTGACAGATTCTGCAAAACAATGATCTCCTTTGGTTACCAACAAAGCAATGATGATCACACTCTCTTCACAAGACATCATACGGGTAAACTCACTCTTCTCATAGTTTATGTTGATGACATAGTAATGACAGGAGATGAGAAAGATGAGATGGCCCGATTGAAGAAGTTGTTGGCACATAAATTTGAGATCAAGGATCTAGGGAAATTGCAGTACTTCTTGGGAATTGAGGTTGCTAGATCAAAATGGGGAATCTTTATTTCTCAAAGGAAGTATATTCTGGATCTCTTGAAAGAAACTGGTATGACAGGTTGTAGACCCGCAGAATCGCCCATTGAAAGCAATCACAAGTTATAAAGCGGAGTTGGAGAGTTAGTTGATAAGGAGAGATATCAGAGGTTGGTTGGAAGACTCTTTATTTCTCCCACACTAGACCAGACATAGCCTATTCAGTTAGCCTGGTGAGTCAGTTCATGCATGATCCCGAGATCCTCATATGTGAGCTGTCGTTCACATTTTGCGGTATCTGAAGTCTGCTCCAAAGAAAGGTCTACTTTTCTCCAAACATGAGCACCTCCAAATAGAAGCCTTTACAGATGCGGATTGGGCTGGATCTCTGGATGACAGAAGATCTACATCCGGTTACTGTACGCTCGTAGGAGGAAACTTAGTTACTTGGAGAAGCAAGAAGTAAAGTGTAGTTGCTAGATTAAGTGCGGAGGCAGAATATAGAGCTATGGCCCAGGGTGTTTGCAAATTGCTTTGACTACAAAAGCTACTAGAGGAATTGAGACTGTCTGAAAAAGGAAAAATTTTCTTGTACTGTGACAATAAGGTTGCCATCAGTATAGCTCATAATCCAATCCAGCATAACTGAACAAAGCATGTAGAAATTGATCGACACTTCATCAAAGAAAAAATTACAACTGGTGTCTTGAGTTTGTTTCATATGCCATCGGAAAAACAATTAGCTGGTGTGTTTACCAAGGGTCTCAACAAACGGACTTTTCATACACAGGTTTGCAAGTTGGGCATGTGCGACATCTTTGCACCAACTTGAGGGGGAGTGTTGATTGACTTAATTATTAGGAAAGATTTGATTCTGATTTAGAAGATATGATTCTGCTTAAGTGTTGATTGACTTAATTATTAGGAAAGATTTGATTCTGATTTAGAAGATATGATTCTGCTTAAGATTTGATTATATTCTGATTGATTGTAATAGATGGTAAATTGATTGTAATTTATTTTCCTTCCTAAAATAGTCATAGGACTTGGTGTATAAATACCTTTGCTTAGGCATGTAAGAAATACACAGAAATATAAGAAGCATTTTCTTCTTCTCAAAATCTACATATATATGTTTGCCATCATCTATACTGTAATTACCTATTACATCAGCTCATTTTGGGTCAGAAAAACCCAATGCATCAGTATCCAACTAAAGTAGCTCGTGCTGATAAGAGCCTATCTTCCAAATCAGCTTCCAGGGTGATGTGTGGATAATACTGTCTGTAAATGTAAATGCAAATGCTCCACACTTATCTCTGTTCTACCTTATTCTATCCTCTCTACGCTAGTTCATATTTACCTGATCTAGTTTCCCCGCTAAGACAATAAATTGTCTAATTTTCAAACTTCACAGTTCCTTACTAGGAGAATATCTCAGTCATTCATCTCTCTATACTCAACAATACTGGCAGTGGAAGCAGAACACATTTCAAAGAAAATAAGGACTTCCCTTTTAAGAATGCAGATTCCACGATGTGGGAGGAGTGTCGGGCAACGAAGCACTATCGCGCTACTGAGGCCACTATCGCATTAGAATACCTTCAGGCCCAGCAGGCGCCATCGCATAAGGATAGCGCCATAATGTGAGGACATCGCGTGAGGATAGCGCCATCACACAACAGCTCAAAAATATAACTATGCAATCACACACCTTATGCCATGATCACACTTCATTGTTTTCCGGGCAGAATTGCAAACCCTCCAATTAAGACCTTGTGGCCATTTAAGTAATAGCCATTAGGGCTTACTATAAATAGCTAATTGTAGGGTACATTTCATTTTAGCTTGTTTATGATATTGAGTATGAACTCCTTTGAGAGTATTGTTAAGGAAGAATTCCTTTGTTGATTTGAGACGTGTTAAGGTGGCTTTTAAGGGGATTACTTCCCCTTGAGGGTTATTCATATAACTTAGGGTGAGTTAAGTTTTAATTGGATCGAGTATTTGTGTTCTTTCAAGTTTTATTTCCAATTCCTTAATTTGTTTTTTGCTAAATTCTATCTTTATTTGCTTTCTTGTTATTTATGCTTCCGCGTTCGTATGAAAGAGGAAACTACGAGAGTCCTATACAGAGGCCAAAGATGGTTTAGGGAGTAACTTCTTGAAGCTTGAGATATGAAGCAAGTTGATGGGGTGCGTAGTAGATAAGGAATAAGAGGAAGTTGTGGTTCTTAACTTAGCTAGAGTTCGGTGCATCTATAGTGTATGGATTTACTTAAGAGAATTAGGAACATATGCA
Source organism: Nicotiana tomentosiformis (assembly GCF_000390325.3). NCBI lineage: Eukaryota > Viridiplantae > Streptophyta > Magnoliopsida > Solanales > Solanaceae > Nicotiana > Nicotiana tomentosiformis. The sequence continues at coordinate 59,657,624 of NC_090823.1, forward strand.
GAGATTGTCTGGATATATTATGCAGATGCAGTATGTCAAATATACCTAGGTTAAGATTTATGGGGGGGAGGTGGAGGTTATTCATGGTGTCAGTAGATGTTGAAAATGGCGAGCATGGATATAGATTATGGTTGTACCCAAAGTTCTGCATTAAGATATTACATGGGAATGGGGCCAATGGAGATAGCAAGAGGAGAGGGAGGTGGGAGGAGAAAGGAAAACAAGACAGAGAAGTGGGGAGGTAGAGAAGGCGAAGGGAGTAAAGGAGGAGGTTGGGGAACTCTTCTCGTTGGAAGCTATATTGGATTAGGGGTTAACCGCTAACGGGGGAGGAGGAGATATCAGGGAAGTCGAAGTAGCAGTAAGGAAAAAGAATATAAAGGAAAAAAGATGTGAAAATCCCTTGGATTGGTGCACCGGTACAGAGAAAAGAAATTCACTAACAGAACTAGTCCACATCCACACAAAAAATAAAGTAAAGCTTTATTTTAACAACGGGAGGCAAAGGGAATTCAGGGAGAGTGATTTTTGGTTTCATCTTTAATATCAATAAATCCCCACAACTGTCACCTACTACTTGAACTAGCTCCTCCAAACCATACATACAGTGAGAGACTACGTACTCTTATCCACCTTTGTTTTGCCAGCTGCTCTACCAACTGCATACCCGCTAGGGCATATTGAAGCAATAGATAGTTCCCTTTCCAGTAGTCCCCAACTTTCTTCATTGATTGGAGCTCAAATAAAAGGTGTTCTCTGTGAATTTCTATCACTTTGAGGCCCATGGAATTATTCAAGGTTTTTGCACTATGAGAAAGCACAGGAGAAAAATATATTATTGATATTTTATTAAATGTTTTAAAATAGCCCTATTTAAAACTATACACAATACTTATTCTATTCCTATTCCATGTGATACTAGGGTTACTTACATAACTATCTAACATTCCCCCTCAAGCCGGTGCATACAAATCATATGTACCGAGCTTGTTACATATGTAACTAATACGAGGACCAGTGAGGGACTTGGTGAAAATATCTGCAAGCTGATCATTCGACTTCACAAACTTTATAGCAATATCTCCTGAGAGTATCTTTTCTCTGACGAAGTGAAAGCCAATCTCAATGTGTTTAGTTCTCCCATGCAACACTGGATTTGATGCAATATGAATGGCAGCTTGATTATCACACACAAGTTCCATCTTGCTGATTTCACAAAATTTCAACTCCTTAAGTAAATGTTTGATCCAAACTAGCTCACATGTTGCTATAACCATTCCCCGATATTCTGCTTCTGTACAAGACCAAGCAACCACATTCTGTTTTTTGCTCTTCCAAAATACCAAATTACCTCCTACTAAAACACAATATTCAGACGTTCTACGTCTCAGAAGGTGTTCCTGCCTAGTCAGCATCTTAGTAACCCAACAATTTGCTAATGACCTCGATCTTCAAACAATAATCCTTTGCCTAGAGCTGATTTTATATGTCGAAGAATGCAGACAATTGCATCCCCGTGACTATTACTGGGAGAATCCATAAACTGACTCACCACACTCACAGGAAAGGAAAAGCTAGGTCTAGTCCCTGTGAGGTAATTTAATTTACCAACAAGCCGCATATATCTTGCAGGATCGCTAAGCGACTCCCCTTGTCTTGGCAGAAGTTTAGAATTCTGATCCATAGGAGTGTAAACACGTCTGTAGCATGTCATTCCCGTCTCCTCGAGAATGTCTAAGACATACTTCCGTTGTGAGATCACAATACCTAAGCTAGACTGAGCGACCTCAATACCCAGAAAATACTTTAATCTGCCCAGATCCATAATCTGAAAGTGATGAAAGAAATATTGCTTCAACTTAGTAATACCATCCTCATCATTGCCGGTAATAACAATATCATCAACATAAACCACCAGATAAATACAGAGATTTGAAGCAGAATGCCGATAAAACACAAAGTGATCAGCTTCACTATGAGTCATGCAAAACTTCTACATAACTGTGTTGAACTTACCAAATCAGGCTTGAAGAGACTGCTTTAGACCATAGAGGGACTGGTGCAACCGACATATAAGGCCACTAGACTCCCCCCATAAGCAACAAAACCAGGTGGTTGCTCCATATAAACTTCATCCTCAAGGTCACTGTGAAGAAAAGTATTTTTAATGTTCAACTGATAAAGAGAGGCCAATGGCGAAGAACAACCATAGATAAAAAAAAGGCGGACTAATGTTATTTTAGCCACGGGAGAAAAAATATCATTGTAATCGAGCCCAAATATCTGAGTATACCCTTTGGCAACAAGACGAGCCTTAAATCGACCAACCTGGCCATCTGGACCAACTTTGACTGCATACACCCAACGACAACCAATAGTAGATTTACTTGAAGGAAGAGGATCAAGCTCTCAAGTACCACTCGTATGTAAAGCTGACATCTCGTCAATCATAGCCTATTGCCATCCTGGATGAGACAGTGCTTCACCTTAGACTTAGGGATGGAAACAGAGGACAAAGATGATACAAACACATAATGGGTGATGACAGACGATGGTAACTTAAACCAACATAATGGGGATTAGGACTAAGTGTGGACCGTATACCTTTCTGAAGTGCAATCGGTTAACTAGGAGGAGACAAGTCCGCAGTATTAGCAGGGTCAGGTGCAGGACGTGAATCAGCTGGGTCAGGTGCAGGACGTGAATAAGCTGGGTCTGATGTTGCGCGTGGACGACAATGATAAAGTCAGGAGTGGTGGAGCTATAGAAGGTTGAACTGGAGTAGGTGATGGAACTGGAGCTATAGGTGATGGAGCTGTAGGTAGTAGAGCTGTAGGTAGTGGAGCTAAAGTTGTAGAGGAAGATGAATGGGAGATAGTGATTGAATCTCCAAAAGATAGAACTGGTAGCACCTCAAAAATATCTAAGTGATTACCTGGACTTGTGAAGCATCATTAGGTTTCAAAGAAGGTAATATCAGCAGACATAAGGTACCGCGGGAGGTCAGGTGAATAGCATCGATATCCCTTTTGCATTCTCGAGTAACCCGGAAATACGCACTTAAGAGCACGATGAGCTAACATGTCTTTTCCTGGAGTAAGGTTATGAACAAAACACATGCTCCCAAAGACATAGGTGGAAGAGAGAACAAAGGTGAGTGTGAAACAAGACAGAGAATGGAACTTGATATCTGAGGATGACATATGATTAATAAGATAATAAGATGTAAAAACTACATCCCACCAAAAACGCAACGGAACATGAGAATGTATGAGTAGGGTATGAGCTGTTTAATAAGATGTCTATTCTTTCTTTCAGCTACACCATTTTGTTGAGATGTGTACGAACAAGATGTTTGATTAATAATCTCATGAGAGTTCATAAACTGCTGAAATAGGAAAGACAAATACTCTAGGGTATTATCACTATGAAATGTGCGGATAGAAACCCCAAATTGATTTTGAAGTTCAGCGTGGAAGGTCGGAAAAATAGAAACAACTCAGATTGATTTTTCATCAAAAATATCCAAGTGCACCTGGAATAATCATCAATAAAACTGACAAAGTAGCGGAATCCCAAGGAAGAACTGACCCGACTAGGACCCCAAACATCTGAATGGACTAAAGTGATAGGTGACTCTGCTCGATTATCGGGATGCTGAGGGAAATGGGAGCAAGTATGCCTATCGAGCTCACATGACTCACACTCTAGAGTAAACAAGTGAGATAAATCAGGAACCATTTTCTGAAGTTTTGACAAACTAGGATGTCCTAGCCATTTATATAATAAATCTAGTGAATCAGTAACAGGACAATTTACTGAAGGAAGACAAGATGTGAGTCCATGTGATTTTGCAAGGATAAGGTAATAAAGTCCATTTGATTCATGTCTGGTATCAATGATCCCGTAATGCGTTCCTGTATACAAACAAGGTCATCAAGAAATAAAACAGAGCATTTAAGTGATTTGGCTAAGCGACTAACAGCTATGAGATTAAAAAGACTACCAGAAACATAAAGAACTAAATCTAAAGGTAAGGAGGGAAGTGGACTTGCTTGACCTATTCCAATTGCCATGGTTTTAGACTCGTTGGCCATTGTGACTGTTGGAAGAGATTGAGAATATGAAATAGTAGTGAAAGGAGATTTGTTACCAAAAATATGATCAGATGCACCTGAATCAATGACCCAAGAATTGGAGGATGAATATTGGGAGACACAAGTCACGTTATTACATGTTTGAACAACGGAAGCTATCTCTGAAGATGTCTGTTTAGATACTTTGTACTCAAGGAACTCAATGTAATCCGGTAGAGAAACCATCCAACTATTCATAGTATTGGATCCAATTTTGCTACAACCAATTTCTCAAATTCTTGACTAAAGGTTGTGTGGTTAACCTTGGAATGCCAAATCAGAACAAGTTTTTTCTTTTTTCGGGGAAAAATACTGTTCACACCAGAAAAAACACTATTCACGCCGGAAAATAAAAAAGGTTGTCGGAATTTGAAGAAACTTAAATGGAGAGACTCAGAATAACCTCCTAAGTAATCTGTCCAAAAGAAGCTTCGTCGGAAACGAGCCGAAAGGTGGTCCACGCGCCCACGCGTGGACAGATCTCGCGGGCAAAATCTCCCTTTGGTCAGCACGTGAGGGCGCGTTGATGGGAGTTTTCCGGTGGGGCTTGGTCGCAGCAGAGCGACGACCGGGGAGCGGGTTTCCACGGGAAAGGGGACATGAGACGGCCATGTCAAGGCACATCACGACCTACAAGCAACACCGGCGAGACCTACGAAGGCAACCCGATTGGGTATCAGAAGGGATGGTGGAGAACACTCCGGTGGTGTTGGTTTATGTACAACAACGATAAAAAATGATTTTGACGCAAACAGCCACCGAAAAAGTTGCACGGCGACTGTTTCTTCCCGGAATTGTTGGTAGATTGCAGAACGAGTATTTTCTCACTACCACTCTGATACCATGTGACAAGGCACGGAGAAAAATATATTATTGTAGATTTTTGAGAAGAAGAAAAGGCTTCTTGTATTTCTGTGTATTTCTTACATCCCTAAGCAAAGGTATATATACACTAAGTCCTATGACTATTTTAGGAAGGAAAATAAATTACAATCAATTTACAATCAGAAACAAATCTTTCCTAATAATTAAGCCAATCAACAATTATTGATAATTTATTAAGTGTTTTACAATAGTCATATTTATAACTATACACAATACATATTCTACTCATATTCCATGTGGAACTAGGGTTATTCACATAACTATCTAACATGCACCAATTTTTAACAATTCTTTAACAATGTGGCACCTGGATAAGCTTTTCTTGCATCATCAAAGCTACCCACAAGGCAACCAATTAGATAGTTTTTCGATCTCTCTAAGCTTTCTCATCCAATGTAATCCTATTAGCTGGACTATCTAATCTAATACTTTAATTTCTCTAATGCCCTGTTCTGGCAACATCTATACTGTTGCAGCCTCTGCACAGGATCGTTTGGGCAAGTTAGATTTTAGGTTCCTCTGTATTTTTGCTCTTCTACAGAAATCTGTGAATCTTCTCTGCATATTTCCATCCAACATTTTCTATTATTTCTGGAATAATAACTGCATTCTATACTCCCCAATCCATGCTTCATATCTTTCCTTCTAAATCTATTAAAGTTTTAATATACTCTAGACCCATAGACTGAACCTTACATTCCCATCTACGACATGCCTTATCAGATCCTTCAGAACCTGCCTTGGTAGATTGGAAACTCAACCGAGATTCTCTTCATCTATCTTAATTTTCATGTAGAGTTTCTTGTTGTCCTACCATCATGAACCAGTTTAGCCCGACGTTGCTGATATCAACGAGCTCAAAGGATTTCTCACCCACCAAGAAGTATGTTTCTCATATTGGAGTCAGTATTTTGAGTTTTATGGATTCTAGATTATTAAAAAAAAAGGCACATTATTGGGTTCTTGATAAACTATTTCTAAATATTTTTTTTGATGAAGTAATTTGTTCATTGGTGGCATCAAGAAGATGCAGCAGTACAAAAGATAATACAGAAAAATGAACTAAGTCAGCTCTAATACAAGAAATGCTAATCTAAGACCAAGGTGCTGACAAAGTTCAGAAAGCTATCAGGGGTGTCTACGGGGGACAATTTGTGCCAACTAAGAAGAAACATTAAGCACCTAGCCTTAATAGAGTGAATTTTTAGAGCTGACTTAGCTTGTAAGTTGAGAGTGAATTTCTAAATATTAAGCAGAATTTTTAACACAAATACAGGATCTGGGCCAAAGCTTGTAAGTTGAGCGGTACCTCCGCCCCTATCTCCATGCTTTTCATGTTCTTGAAGAACAAATCAACAAATCCACATATGTCTAGGCATAAGTCACTTTGTCAACAGGCTCCTTCTTACAAGTCAATAATGGTGATGGGATTTGTATTTTCAAAATAATATTTTAAGCACTTCTCTACCTAATCAATTTATCAGTCTTTCAAATATCTAATTCATGACTTTCACACAACTCAGAGTGGATCAAGTACTTTCTGACAAGGGAAATAAAATACAAATACGTTAAGATCGCAACAAGAAATATCCATGGAAAACAGTTATCCTTTAAGCAGTTATTCCAAGTGCAAATTGGGATATGTTAGGCACCTAAGCCATGACAAAAATCACTTGTTTTCAGAGTTTGGTTCCTTATCTCAGCATGCACAGAATATACCTGATAAAATCATACAATATAAGCAAATTATGGATACATTTTTTTTCCATTCAATGCCTTTCACTTGCAAACTCGTTGAGCATATGTAGTGTCTCTCTTCTTGGAATGCGACTCATGATTTCATTTGGCTGCCCATGTTTTTGCAGACTTTCATATGCCTTCCATCTCTTGAAAATTGCTGGATACCTAAAACCTATTACTGGACATGTTCCTTTATATGCAGCAATTACATTTTCTTGTTACTTCAATAGCTAAATTGTGAATAGAGAGTTTCATAGTTTTAACACTTCCTAGGTCACGAAAAAGTATTAAAAAAAATCTGAGAAAGTTAAAAATGGCAAATACCACACGGATAAACCAGCAGAAGTTAATAGCAAAGCACTTTAACAAAAGAGCATGTCAAATTTCAGTAAAAGTCTATGCAGGATATGAGAACATCTATACAAATATTTCCCAAGGAAAAAGACTTCAGTCAGGTAAATTGTTTGGATTAAGAAGCTATAAAGCATAAAAATACAGATTATAAAGAGGTCAACAATTTTCACTGCCCGGAAATGCAGAAAATAGAGTAAAATAGTTACTATAAAAACTTCCCATCTTTAATCTTAGAAACGTATGCCAGAAAGTTTTCATACAAAAGAATAAGTACCTGAGAAGTAAAACTGTCATGCAAAGCTTGAACCTTATGAGGGAAAAGATGATCCTCAAAATCACCGTGTCCTAGTTGACCATATTTGCTCCAACCATATGTATACAAAGAACCAGAAGAGGAAACACAGATAGTGTGCCGCCAACCGCATGCAACCATGAACATCTTTTCTCCCTGCAATTCTAGATATCAGGTAAATAGACAAGGGGGCTAAAAACAGAAACAAAGATTAGATCAAGCGCCGGCAGAGTGCAGGCAGTTGTATATAATATTTGTACAGAGCGCAGCTGAATACCTATCTCAAGAACCAAAGCCAAACAGAATATTATCTAAAGTTGTAAAGAGAAAATTCAATATTTTCAGCTCAACAAGTTGAGAAAATAGAGGTCCATTATCGATATTATGCATGTAAAAGCCAAGTGAAAAAGGGGAAAAGAATGGAAAACAGACAATATACCTTAGTACAAATTGTTTGCTTAATGTTACAGAATATTGTAGAATCGTGTAAAGATATTCTCTTGCCTTATACTAGCTAAATCATAGGAGAGATTTGTAGGATATTTACTAACCTTTGATAGAGCCTCTTGTAATTGTATATATACATGTACTCCTGAGATTGTGAAATACAAGTTATTCCCTTGAATTTCATGGTATCAGAGCCTAGGGCTCAAGATCTTTGTCCAGCAAAATCGAAACTTTTCCTGGCATCTTAGGAAAAGGCTTCGGCTACTTGGGTCAAAGCTAAGAAGTGAGTAGTTTATCTCACCACCACTGTATGAAGAGAGGGAAGGAGGTTTCCAACCGGAAGATTCATCTCCGGCATCTGGGTGGGCAGCGAGTGAATCTCACGCGCCACCTATACCTTGTGACTGTCTCTCACTCGCCTGTGCGTGGGGTCCGTGGTCCGGCAAAACAGATCTTGGCTTGTTACTCCGGCGTCGTCCTTTCATTCATGGTACTCTTCTCGTGTTGAATCTCTACTTGAAGGTGTGTTGATTCATTTTGTTTCCATCGTAAGTATTCTGCAATTGTACACTTATTGTTTGGGTAGGGTTCTGTTATTTCTAGGAAGGAGGGTTTTGCTTCAATTGTGGAGTAGTCAATATTTTCGCATTAATTGAAAATGTCTGAAGATAAAACTTATGTTACTTATGGGGTGGATTATTCCGACACTCTCTCTGGTGGCCAACTCACTTTTGTTCGCTTGTTTATTTAGCTAGCTGCTTCTGAGAATTGGCCACTACATTAGTTGGATATCAAGAATGCATTTTTTCATGGTGATCTCCAAGAAGAAGTGTATATGGAGCAACCTCCCAGTTTTGTTGCTCAGGGGAAGCATGGGAAAGTCTGTCACCCCGATGAAATCCTTGTATGGTTTGAAACAAAGTCCTCGTGCTTGTTTTGGAAAATTTAGTGAGGTAGTTCAGGAGTTTGGGCTTACAAAGAGCAAATGTGATCACTCTTCTACATACAATCAACGGTTGGAATTATTCTTCTTGTTGTATATGTTGATGATATTATCATCACAGGAAGTGATTATGCAGGGATCTCTTCTCTCAAATCATTCTTGCACACTAGGTTTCACACGAAAGACTTGGGACAGTTGAAATACTTTTTGGGTGTAGAAGTATCTAGATGCAGGAAGGGAATATTTTTGTCTCAAAGAAAGTATATCCTTGACTTGCTTGAGGGAACTGGAAAGTTGGCAGCCAAGCCTTGTAGTACTCCAATGGTTCCTAATGTGCAGCTAACAAAAGATGATGGTGATCCCTTTGACAATCCAGAGAGATACAGAAGATTAGTTGGAAAATTAAACTATCTCACCGTAACTCGCCCGGATATTGCTTCCGCAGTAAGTATTGTTAGCCAGTTCATGTCCGCACCAAACATTGGACTGCTTTGGAACAAATTCTGTGTTACTTAAAAGGAGCCCTGGATTTCGCATATTATATAGTAACCATGGGCATACTCGTATTGAGTGCTTTGTGGATGCTGATTGGGCTGGATCTAAGATTGATAGAAGGTCTACTACTGGATACTGTGTTTTTGTAGGTGGAAATTTAGTATCATGAAGAAGTAAGAAACAGAATGTTGTGGATCCAAATTAGTTCTTCAGGTTCAAAATAATTACACGAAATCACCACAACGTCATTCGTCCAAAGAAGGAAGTCTCTCAACGTCCATAGCAGAGTCTGCTTGGCATTAGCTATATGTACAATACAAAATATTTACAGCCTTCATGCAAACAAAATCCACATATACAGATTACAGACTCAAGGTAAACATTTCAGGGCACTATGTTTCTCTCCTATAATCCTTTTGTTTGAAGCCCAAGGCATAACTCAAAGTGAATACAACAACCTAACCATTTGACACGCTCAATATACTTCTGCGGATATTCATTTTTTTACCTTTTCCCCAGTTTCCCCTAATCCAGAAGAACTTATAAATCTGCAGATTAAACACTTCTGACACAAAAAGAAAATTGAAAACAAACATTAAACTTTGTGGTGCATATCAGCAATACATCTTTTTGAGCAATAACAGATGCACATTATAAAAATTATTCCATACCACAAAACAAAGTTTTAAGCCCAGTTATACGATGTGGTTGCAGTAAGTAAAAAATAGCCTGATAGTACAACAACAATAACCCAGTATAATCCCACTAGTGGGGTCTGGGGAGGGTTGTGTGTACGCAGACCCCTTACCCCTACCCTGGGGTAGAGAGGCTGTTTCCGATAGACCCTCGGCTCCCTCCCTCCAAGAACTCCCACCTTGCTCTTGGGGTGACTCGAACTCACAACCTCTTGGTTGGGAGTGGAGGGTGCTCACTACTAGAGCAACCCACTCTTGTCAAAAAATAGCCTGATAGTAATCAACAGAATTCCACACGAGATGCCTACCACAGTAGCTGAAACTTTTACTGGAACCAAGCGATCATTTCGGTCACCTAACCCCAGATTACCATATCGACCCCAACCCCAACCATAAAGTTCACCATCTTCTGTAACAGCAGCTGTATGTTCGGCACCAGCAGCAACCATTTTTACAGGTATTCCCTGCAAAAGCGCGTTGTAGTCAAGTAAGTTTCAGATATTCTGACACCAAATCAAATATGATGTGCAACCAAAGAAATTCAAATTCTTATCAAGTCATTCATCGAGAAAGTTCCATGGATAACCTTTCAAAAAAACCAAAAAATTCAATTACAAAATCAATTATTGTCCACCCTTGGATAACTAACAAAGCAGATGCATATCTTCTACACCAGGTTTGGGCTGGAGTACTTACATATCTTTGCAAAATGAAAGCAACAAAGGTTCTTACATCACAAGTATTCCAAATGATGCACTCAAAACCGAGTAGTTTTAGAGAATATTTTCTCATTATATGAGCTATTTGAAGTTTATCACCAGTATATGAATAAAGCTATTAATTTATTGGAATTCAAACATATAAGCTAAGTGAAGCCTTGAGAGTAAGGATCCTTTACACCATCTTTTTGATAAGTCACCAGGAATGTCACAGAAGAGTGTGTGAAAGAACAAGATAATAACTACATAAAACGTAACAAACAATTAGGAAGCAATACCTTGAAAGCTTCAATCTTTTGAGGCACAAGAGAGTCCTCTGTGGTGCCAAGGCCTAGTTGGCCATTTTGATTTCTCCCCCAACTAAAATTGAATTGATAACAGTATAAATAGTTGGATTCAAATTGTCAGATGAAAAAGAAGCAGCTTTAGAAATAATAAAATCTTATATCAAGAAAGCAATTCCAAGTATGCAAACCAGATTTCTATATTTTATATTCAGGGAAAACTTAAAATGTGATCCTACTAGTCAGAGAAAGAGACAGGATGATAATATAAAAATTACATAATATAAAAGAATGTGGAAGGAAGTGCTTTTTATCCTTTGTTTGGTTTGAGCAGAAAGTGGAGACAAAAGGAAATAAATATGTCACTTTTTTGGGGAAGACTGAATTGTATTCTTTCCATCTTTCTAAATAAACATAATAAGCCAAAAAGACTTCAAACATTCTCTTTCCGTAGTTGATAGTTTATTGAGAACCCTACCATTTTGGATAGTGGTTCTTACTTGTTATATTCATCAAATAAGAGAGCTTCATGTCCTTCCAAAACTTCAGTGTCATGTTTCACTTTTCATGCTTCAAATCTATATTCAAATCTTTAAGTTGGAAATTTGTGGCTGCTATATGTTGGATTCTTTCTGTACAACTTTTAAACAATGTGGTTTCTAAGCATCCAAATTTTGCCATTAAGAAAAAATTAAACACCTTCATTTTCATTCTGGAACTGGCCAAATCATAGCAGGCAATTAACAATTTTGAACTCAAACTAACAACAAGTGACAGATGAGAGCCACAAATTTTTAGAACAAAAGATTGCCTCAAGTTTGCAGAAGTAATGTTCGAAAATAGAAAGATTGATGAACGACCAATTTACTTTAAGAAAAAAGATGAATAGAGAAATGAGAGAAGTCTTAAGAGTTAAATATCGATAGAAGATTGATGAACATGGTAAAATTACAGATGCACCTAATTTAGATTGGACAATGTCATAACAACACTGGTTAAGGAGACAAAACAAACATATTTATCAAAAGAAAAGAAGAGAAATGAGCATAAGGTTTAGCGGATCCACCAAAACAACAGCTCAAGAGCAGCAGCAACCAACCTCTGCACTTCGCCTTCCATTGTCACAGCAAGACAATGGCTGTCCCCACATGCAATCTGCTTAATGCATATACCATGCAGTGCTTTTATTGGTTGAGGAGTGAACAAGTCACTGGAGTTTCCATGACCCAATCTCCCAAAATCACCCCTACCAAATGAAATAGAAACAACGCCTGCTGATTTGATCCAAATGCATGCTGACACAATCATTAAAAGTACATGCTGCATAGAAAGTTAATGTTCTTCATGTTCTTTCATCGCAGAAATTATTCTTGGTAGGATTCAAGCCACGTATTATGGTAAAACCCAAGCAGAATACTCCCATTTGTCTCAGTGAAGACCATGGGGAGTTGCTAAGATTGCACTGATCATGGGAAACTAAAAGCAAGTTCAATGATAAGACTCAATATACATAGGGCAAACACTCATAACGAATCTACATATATTGGATAAGATGGCTGAAAAAAGTGAGGACTACAGGAAATTAGAGATGTTGAATTTTGAACCCAAAAAAAAGGCTTCATTTCTTGACCATACCATTCTTCGAATAAATTGTCACCACCAGCCAATGCACATACAATTTCAAGTACATTATGAGTATCGAATTTATTTTCAAAAAGCCTGAATCATCATTTGATCAAGATGTAGAAGTTGGTCTAATTGAATATCTAAACAAGGAAGTTGTATCACATAAATTGGGATGGATGGGAGTATCAATCACAACTAAGGGTGACTAGTGAAATTTTACAACCAAAGAACAATACTCTAAATTCTTTTTTGGCTGGATACATATGCGACCCCTTAAATTTGTCCGGTTTTTTAATTTTATTTAGACACATAAACTAAGCCTTGTTCCTATTGAACACCAGAAGTGAAAATAAAGTGTGTTAATTAGACACACAGTGCTTACATGGCACAGTGTGTGCAATACACTCATTTAAGGCGCATGAAAGGCAAAACTTTTGAAGGAAAAAAAAAGAATTTTTTTCTCACTTCTTCCCATTCTCTCTCCTACCACCACCTCCTCTGCCATGCCAGCACCACTTCCCCTTCTACCCCTTCTCTCTTTTACTACTCAATACACATTACACACACATACAAAAAACAATGCACACAATTTTCATCGGAATACACTAGGCACACACAAACACAGAGACGACACTCACAATCTCAAATTCACTCGAACCCCAGTAATTCACCACCAAAGCCGTTGTACCCCCACTATAGCACCTCCATCGTTTTGATTTTATAAACTTCACGCTGCCACTAGGCTCCTTCGCCTTATTACTGCTGTCCGACCTCCATAATAACCATCGTCTGCCGTATCTCCATCCAAATGCCGCCACTGAAAACCCAGACTCCTTTATCACCGCCATTCCTACCGCCACAAGCTACTGAAAAAAACTCAAAATAGAGTGAAATGGAGTTACGGGAAGCCGTTATATTTGATAAAAACATAGTGAAATGGAGGTTGGTGTTGCCGGCTATTTAATTATTAATGTTATGTAGCGATGAAGGTTAAAAATGGTGGCCGTTCTGATGGTGGGTTTGTGGTCGTCGAGGATGATGGTTAACAAGAGTATGATGATAGCATGATTTTAGGTGGAGATGAAATGGAGATAGATTGTGAGCAATGGTAGTAAACTGGATAGAATAAGATGGTGTTGGATATTGTTTGTGGCTTTTGCTGTGAAAAGTGCAGGGGTGTAGTGGAGAAGCTGTAAGGAATTTATGGTGGCTGTGAATGATTTTTTAGAGGAAGGAATAGAGGCTTAAGTGAAAGTTCTTTCTTTATTTTTTAGGGAGTGTGAGGGTGGTTTTAATGGGGAGCTCTGTTGGCCAACCATGGCAGTAATTAAGAATGGGTGGAAGAAGAAGACTTTTCTAAAAGAAATTTTTTTAAATATTTTCCACTTGTCACATTTTGATTTGCTCTTTTTGCCACATACGAAGCATTTAACAACACACGCTTATATTGTTTCGCAGATTGTGAAAATTGTGTCTGATAGATATACTTAGGCATGAGTTCAAGTGTTCAATAGGAACAAGGCTTAGTTAAAGTGTCTAAATGAAAAGATTGGGCCAGTTTAAGCGATCGCGTATGCATTCAGCCTTCTTTTTTTATGAATAGAACAAGACTCTTAATTCTTGAGACTACAAGAACTCGAGGAACGCCAAGAATGATAGAAACTCAAGCAAAGATGGGAAAAGCATATCCTCAAAGAAATTATTTCATGAAAAATTGAACAGGTAAAGCATTAAGAAGTGAACTGTTTTTTTCAGGTGCATGCTTGTACAACACGGTTTTCTATTAACAAAAATTAGTTTACAAAACACACAAAAATGTATGTTTACCGAGGTAACGTGACTGAAAAGATAATAACTTATTTCGAACCTATAAGAACAAAAGATATTGAGAAGCTACAAAACAGTGGAAGACTTCAAAGTCAACTCAATTAAAGCAGCACTCTCAAAGCCAGAGGTCTAATACCAGCATCTACCACTCTTTGCTTCCTACATCATTCAGTTGCCGCATGTTGTCACATCTTAATCAAGCTCCTAATTCATCAGCATTTGTATTTGCCTCTTCGTGCTGTTATAATCTCTTTTATGTTCGCTTTGTTTCTAAAAGTTTAGAGATTTTTATCACATTGGCCAACTTTTATGTTCGAACTACATTAAGCAGATTTAGGATCTCACCTCTAACGTTCCATTCTTCGGCATGCTCAAAATAAAACTGCAATATGTAGAAGAGGTAGCTTCACGAATTGCTTCCTCAAGTTGCGTATAAACAGGTTTTGGGCAGTTTAGAAAAGGGACTAGCTAAGATAAGATCTATTAACATACAAACCACAAAAGTATCAAGAATTCTCAGGTTTACTAAGAGCCAAATTCCTGAGATAACATATGTTTAATACTAGCTAATATCAAGAACTTACCAGTTATCATAACTTTAACAAAGATTCTGAATAGAATAATCTTTTAATTAGAAGTATTTAATGGAATGAAAACCTACCATCCCCAGCTATAGACTTGCTTGAGGGCCTCAGAGTAAGCAGTTGCATGATCAGCTCCACAAGTAACAGATACTATTTGCTGCTCATCCAATGCACTCACCTGAGTTGGAGAAAATCGATCTTCAGCATCCCCAAGGCCGAGTTGTCCATCCTCTCCCCTTCCCCATGAGCAAACGACATTTGCAGCTGCAAGTACATGAATTACATCAACTATCCATCACGCCAAAAAGCTTAATAGTTGAGCTGACAGCTGAAGTACTGAATCGAGCTCCTCTTGTTCAGTATTGCATACTCCAAGTTCAAATTTCCATATAAGGTATCATGCAACAAGACTTAATAATTGATTTTGCGAGTTGTTGTAACAACATTTTGGACCAGCTCAAAGTCAAATAGACATGTTTGCAATCCAGTTTGAGTCAATCTAACTTAATTAAGCATGGGTTACACAGTGCTCCAGAAGAAGCTATCTGAAGCTAACAGTTGCAGTCAAACACCAAGTCATCCAAGTACAACTTTTAAGATCATTTTGTCTAAGAAATTAAGTTACATACACATACACTGTAAAGATTTTTCACAACACTAGTGTAGTTTAACCTACAATAGCAGGTTAGATACCACTTTTATGCTGTAACCAATTAATGCTTATCATAGACCCTAAAACATATTATAACAAGTTTCATCAGTTGAATAATTATTAAAAAGAAACTGGGAAACCTGGTTATCAAAAAGAGATTAACCCTAGGGCCAGCACTAGACACGTTATTAACAATGCTTCCAGTCTCTACTGGGGCCTTAGCAAAGCAAAATACCTAACAGAAGTCGCAAGGAGGGATGAACTAAGTTTAGACTTTACAGTATATGAAGGTAGCCAGAACAGGTGAAGGTTCAAGTTGTGGAACTACACAAATTCAACACACAATATCGTAGCTATATGAGAAATGAAAGGAGAACAAAGAGAAAGAGGAAGAAGAAAGAAAGAGCAGAACTAGGGTTTAATTCTCATTAAACATGCTTGGCAATTCCAGTACAATATAAGGGAGCAATGCTTCTGACAATTCCCAATAATCTCAACGTCACTGTTATCCAAACGACGAAATTAACTAACTCAGGACTCAATTGGAAAAGGGCAAGACTTAAAGGGATCAAAGGAAAGTTAAGAAGCTATTAGTAAAGCTCAAGGGGAAGCCCTAGATGGACTTTACAAGAAGCTAGTGACACGAAAAGAGGAGAAAGAAATATCTGAACTAGCTCGACTGAGAGAGAGGGAAAGGAAAAGCAAAAAGTTTTGCGTTCGTGCTCCACATTTATGAAGCAAAGTTCACATTTTCCAAATTTTGCCTAGACAAGATATGCCTTATTACACATTTACTCTTTTCCTTATTAAAAAAAGAGATATGCCTTATTTACAAGATGGAAGATCTGTTGATACGGCCTTTAACCCATTAGGAGTACTTTCACGAATGGATGTAGGGAAAAAAATTTAATATTCATTAGGGTTAGCAGGGAGTCTATTAGATAGGCATTAGCGAATAGCAACCTTTTGATGAGAGATATAAACAAGAAGCTTTGAAAAAAGTTTGATAAGTGCATTTTACCTGATTTTAAGCTCCCGTTTGTCCATAAGGTTTTTTCACTTTTTTTCAAAAATATTTTGAAAACATTGTTTGGTTATAAAAAGTGACCAGATTTTGGGCCCTTAGTTACCTTCCAGAGCACGGCGGCCAAGATCCAAATCGATTATCTCCTTCTTAGGAGGTGTGATAAAGGTATGTACACTGATTGCAAGGTTATTGTAGATTTTGAGAAGAAAAAAAGGCTTCTTGTATTTCTGTGTGTTTCTTACATCCCTAAACAAAGGTATTTATACACTAAGTCCTATGACAATTTTAGGAAGGAAAATAAATTACAATCAATTACGATCAATCAGAATAAAGTCAAATCTCAATCAGAATCAAATCGTTCCTAATAATTAAGTCAATCAATACTCCCCCTCAAGTTGGTGCAAAGATGTCGCACATGCCCAACTTGCAAACCAGTGTATGAAAAGTTTGTTTGTTGAGACCCTTGGTAAACACATCAGCTAACTGTTTTTCTGATGGTACATGAAACAAACTCAAGACACCAGTTGTAATTTTTTCTTTAATGAAGTGTCGATCAAATTCCACATGCTTTGTTCGGTCATGGTGTACTGGATTATGAGCTATACTGATGGCAGCCTTATTGTCACAGTACAAGGAAAATTTTCCTTTTCCAGAGAGTCTCAATTCCTTTAATAGCTTTTGTAGCCAAAGAAGTTCGCAAACACCCTGGGCCATAGCTCTATATTCTGCCTCCGCACTTGATCTAGCAACTACACTTAGCTTCTTGCCTCTCCAAGTAACTAAGTTTCCTCCTACGAGCGTACAGTAACCGGATGTAGATCTTCTGTCATCCAGAGATCCAGCCCAATCCACGTCTGTAAAGGCTTCTATTTGGAGGTGATCATGTTTGGAGAAAAGTAGACCTTTCCCTGGAGCAGACTTTAGATACCGCAAAATATGAAAGACAGCTTGCATATGAGGATCTCGGGGATCATGCATAAAGTGACTCACCAGGCTAACTGAATAGACTATGTCTGGTCTAGTGTGGGAGAGATAAATGAGTCTTTAAACCAACCTTTGATATCCCTCCTTATCAACTGACTCTCTACCTCCGCTTTGTAACTTGTGATTGCTTTCAAGGGGCGATTCTGCGGGTTTGCAAACTGTCATACCAGTTTCTTTCAAGAGATCCAGAACATACTTCCTCTGAGAAATAAAAATTCCTCATTTTGATCTAGCAGCCTCAATTCCCAAGAAGTACTACAATTTTTCTAGATCCTTGATCTCAAATTCATGTGCCAACTTCTTCAATCGGGCCATTTTCTTTTTGTCACCTCCTGTCATTACTATGTCATCAACATAAACTATGAGAAGAGTGAGTTTACCCGTATGATGTCTTATGAAGAGGGTGTGATCAACATTGCTTTGTTGGTAACCAAAGGAGATCATTGCTTTGCAGAATCTGTCAAACCAAGCTCTAGGGTATTGCTTCAGCCCGTACAAGGCATTCTTCTGAATACCTTTCCTTGACTTTGTGCAGTATCAAATCCAGGAGGAATCTCCATATCTCTTCTTCTAAGTCTCCATGAAGAAATGCATTCTTCACATCAAATTGTTGCAAGTCCCAATCAAGATTAGCTGCACAAGACAAAAGAATTCTAATAGTGTTCATCTTAGCAACAGGGGCAAATGTCTCTTAATAATTCACTCCATAAGTCTGCGTGAATCCCTTAGCCACCAATCTTACTTTGAATCTTTCAATCGAGCCATCAGCTTTATGCTTCACAGTGAAGACCCATTGCAGCCAACAAACTTCTTGTTTGATGGTGAAATGACAAGTTCCCAACTCTCATTTTTTGACAAGGTCTTCATTTTCGATCATAGCTTGCTTCCATTTAGGATCTGCAAAAGCTCCCCCCCCACCCTCAAATTCTGGAGAATAGACACATAAGAAATAGACAAGGCAAAGGTTTTATAGGAGGAAGACAAAGAATTATAGGAAACAAAATTAGATAAAGGGTGTTTGGTGGTGCAAGATCTGACACATTTTCTGTGAGCAATAGGTTCATCTAACTCATTAGGAAATGTAGATGACTCATCAGTAGAAGAAGGTTCAGCTTCGGTAGATTGCATGATGGCTTCTTCTGCTCTATTTTTCCTTGAGTAAGTTTTCAAATCAGTTCTATCCAAACGCCCAATACTCTCTCCCTGAATTCTTTCTCCAATTTCACTTTCCCATGTGACAATGTCATCGAGAGGTCCAGTAATGGAACTAGGTAGAATCACCTCTTCCTCCTTGCTTCTCTCCCCCCGAAGACGTGATAAGGTAATACTGAAATAGGGCTCAGATTCTCGAAAAGTAACATCCATGCTAACAAAAGATCTCCTAGAGGGAGGATGATAACATTTGTAACCTTTCTGTGTCGGAGAATACCCAATGAAAACACACTTTATAGCTCTAGGATCAAATTTCCCAGAATTTCTAGTGTGGACAAAGCAAACACACCCAAACACCTTTAGAGAAACAGTATATTCATTCCTGCCCTTTAAAGCTTCCAGAAGACTTTGAAAATTGAGGGTTTTAAGTGGCATTCTATTGATAAGATAGGCAGCCACTAAAATAGCATCCCCCAATAAGGTTTTGGTAGATTCATGGTGAACATAAGAGATTGTGCTACTTCTAACAAATGCCTATTTTTTCTATCAGAGACACCATTTTGTGCACTAGTGTAAGGACAACTAGTCTGATGGACTATCCTATTGGACTCCAAATAAGCACCAAATCTTTTATTCATGTATTCGCTGCCATTGTCAGTTCTTAAGATTTTTGGTTTGGCATCAAACCATCGACTACCAGACAAAGAATCAGTTTGTGTAGGACCCCATACATCAGAATGAATAGTCATAAACGGAGTTATGCTTCTATTATCACTCACAGGATAAGAGTTTCTAGTATGCTTGGCATATTCACACGCATCACAGAACAAAGATTCAAATTGAGTCCTTGAAAACAAATCGGGATATAACCTTTTCAAAACAAAGAATGATGGTGTCCTAACCGTCTATGCCGCTGTATTATTTCTTGGTTGACATCCTTACTTTCCCTAAAAAAGGTTTGACCAGAGTTTTCAATTCCATCTAATATATACAAGTCATCATGCAATCTACCACTGCAATCATTTTCCCTGTTTGAAGATCCTAAAAAATACAATGATCGGGAAAGAACTCGATTTTACAGTTTAGAGCTTTGGTGATGGCACTAACAGATAAAAGATTGTCATGGAACTCGGGGACATGGAGTACGGATGATAGGTTAATATTAGGAATACAAACGACAGAACTTGTTCCAGAGATAGGTATTA
This sequence comes from Nicotiana tomentosiformis, assembly GCF_000390325.3. Taxonomy (NCBI): domain Eukaryota; kingdom Viridiplantae; phylum Streptophyta; class Magnoliopsida; order Solanales; family Solanaceae; genus Nicotiana; species Nicotiana tomentosiformis. The sequence continues at coordinate 59,677,671 of NC_090823.1, forward strand.
AACAACCATTGGTTATTTTAACGTTATCTCCTTGAGACACGGAGAATAGTTTTGAATGACTTTAGAAGAGCCTGTCATGTGTCTATTTGCACCAGAATCAACAATCCAAAAATTAAGGTGAGCAGCAAACGCAGTACCTGATTGCATATAATTGGATGTGGCAACATTAGCGGAGTCAAGTTTGGCTAGGAGGCGACGAAGAAGTTGAATTTCATCCGAAGACAAGGTTTCTCCAGAAACCGTCTCCTTGAATGTCTCCAGATTTTCTACCCAATCAGAAGGAAATCTAAAGAAAATTGCTGTAATATAATCTGCCTCGCCGGAAACCAAATCTATCTCGACGGAACCAGAAGGGGTTCGTGTTGCGGACAGCCACCAAGAGGGAAAACTCGACCTCTTTGATAAAAACGGAACCCTAGTACTGCGAGGGAGATAATTCACCTCAAAAAGGCAGCAATGGCTCTGATACCATATAGGTTTTGAGAAGAAGAAAAGGCTTCTTGTATTTCTGTGTGTTTCTTACATCCTTAAGCAAAGGTATTTATACACCAAGTCCATTGACTATTTTAGGAAGGAAAGTCAAATCTCAATTAGAATCAAATCTTTCTCAATCAGAATCAAATCGTTCCTAATACTTAAATAAATCAACAGTTATCCCGAGTGAGAACCTCGCGACCCAGCATCGTGATGAGGAGGAAGAAGAGGGTTGGGTGGGGTCGATCGAAGATCAAGTGGGGAGCTTTGACTAAGGACAAGGCTCAGGAGTTGCAAAAGAAGTTGCTGGTTGTTGGGGCTTGGAGGAGTAGTGGGGACGCGAGTGGTATGTGGACAAGGACGGTGGACTACATTAGGGAGGCTGCGAGAGAGGTGTTAGAGGTATCGAAAGGTTACGCCGGCGGCCACAAAGGAGACTGGTGGTGGAATGAGGAGGTCAAAAGGAAAGTAGAAGCTAAGAAAGCAACATATTTGAAGCTAATAGAGAGCACGGACGAGGAGGAGAAGAGGATCGTCAGAGAAAGGTATAAGAAGGCTAAGAAGAAGGAAAAGCTGGCAGTCACGGAGGCTAAGACTGCAGCGTTTGCTCGTTTGTATGGAGAACTGAGGGATAAAGGCGGGGACATAAAGTTGTTTCAGCTGGCTAAGGTGAGAGAGGGGAAGGCTCGTGATCTGGACCAAGTGAGGTGCATCAAAGACGAGGAGGGCAGAGTTTTAATGGAAGAGGCACAGATCAAGCAAAGGTGGTAGACTTACTTCCATGAACTCCTGAATGAAGAGGGGGATAGGAACATTGTGCTGGGCGATTTGGAGCACTCCTAGAGTCGTTGTGATTATAAGTATTATAGGCGCTTTAGGTTTGAGGAAGTCGCGGGGGCGGTGCGTAAGATGAGCAGGGGCAGAGCGACCGGGCCAGATGAGATCTCGGTTGAGTTCTGGAGGTATGCGGGAAGGGCTGGCTTGGAGTAGCTGACTGGGCTAATTAATGCTATTTTTAGGACAAAAAAGATGCCCGAGGAGTGGAGATAGAGTACGATGTTTCCGTTGTACAAGAACAAAGGTGATATCGAAAATTATAACAATTATAGGGGTATCAAGTTGCTTAGTCACACTATGAAAGTTTAGGAGAGGGTGGTGGAAACGAGGGTAAGGAGGACTGTTTATTTTCGAGAACCAGTTCGGTTTCATGCCGGGACGTTTGACTACGGAAGCCATCCATTTTGTTAGGAGGTTGGTGGAACACTACAGGGATATGAAGAAGGATTTGCATATGGTGTTTATTGACCTAGAGAAAGCACACGACAAGGTCCCTAAAGAGATCCTTTGGAGATGTTTGGAGGCTAGAGGTGTTCCTATAGCATACATTAGAGTGATTAAGGACATGTATGATGGAGCTAAGACTCGGGTGAGGACAGTGGGAGGAGACTCGGAACATTTTCCGATTGGGATAGGGTTACACCAAGGATCTGCGCTCAGCCTGTTCATATTTTCTTTGGCGATGGATGCACTGACACGTCATATTCAAGGGAAGGTGCCATGGCGTATGCTATTCGCTGATGATATAGTTCTGATTGATGAGACGCAAGGCGGTGTCAACGAGAAGTTGGAGGTTTGGAGATAGATCTTCGAGTCTAAAGGTTTCAAGTTGAGTAGGACTAAGACGGAGTACTTAGAGTGGAAGTTCAACGACGTTACGGGGGAGCAGATATTAGACGTGAGGCTTGATTCGCAAGTCATCCCCAAGAGAAGAAGTTTCAAGTATCTTGGGTCAATTATTCAAGGGAACAGGGAGATTGACGAGGATGTCACACACCATATAGGGTCGGGGTGAATGAAATGGAGATTAGCATCCGGCGTCATGTGTGACAAGAATGTGCCATCAAAACATAAAGGTCAATTCTACAAGACGGTGGTTAGATCGACTATGTTATATGGGGCAGAATGCTGGCCAATTAAGAACTCCCATATCCAGAAAATGAGCGTAGCTGAAATGTGGATGTTGCGATGGATGTGCGGACACACTAGGTCGGATAAGATTAGGAATGAGTATATTAGGGAGAAATTGGTCGTGGTCCCCATGGAGGATAAGATGCGAGAAGCGGGACTTAGATGGTTCGGGCATATGAGACGGAGAAACCTAGATGCCCTAGTGAGGAGGTGTGAACAGTTGGCGCTGGCAGGTAGGAGAAGAGGTAGAGGGCGAACTAAGAAGTATAAGGAGAGGTGATCAGGCAGGACATGGCGCGACTTCAGCTTACCGAGGACATGGCCTTAGGAGAGTATGGAGGTCGAACATGGCGCGATTTCGTTATTTTGTTAGTTTCATTGATAATTACTCAAGATGTACTTGGATTTTCCTAATGAAAGATCGTTTTGAGTTGTTTTCTATATCCTAGAATTTTTGTGCTAAAACCAAAAATCAATTTGGTGTTTCTATTCGCAGTTTTCATAGTGATAATGCTTTAGAATACTTATCTTCTCAGTTTCAGCAGTTTATGACCTCTCAAGGAATTATCCATCAAATATCTTGTCTATATTCCTCTTAGCATAATGGGGTAGTAGAGAGAGAATAGGCCTCTCATTGAAACTGCGGGCACACTTCTCATTCAGTCCCACGTTTCACTGCGTTTTTGGGGCGATGCAGTTCTTACAGGTTGTTACTTGATTAATCGGATACCTTCATCTTCTATGCAAAATCAGATTCCACATTCAATATTGTTCCCTAAGTCACCCTTATACTTTTTTTCTCCTCATGTTTTTGGAAATACATGTTGTGTTCATAACTTAGCTCCTGAAAAAGATAAATTAGCTCCTCGTGCTCTCAAGTGTGTTTTCCTTGGTTATTCTCGGGTTCAAAAGGGGTATCGATGCTACTCACCTGATCTCGTAGGTATCTTATGTCAGTTGATGTCACATTTTTTGAGTCTCAACCTTACTTTATTTCTTTTGATCATCTTGATATATCTGAGGTCTTACTTGTACCTACTTATGAGGAATCCACAGCCACAGCACCACTACTACCTATACAAACTTTTGAGGAGTCTACCGTTGATCCTCCTACATCCCCATCCATAAGGCCACCACTCTTGACTTATCATCGTCATCCACGTCCAGCATCAGGCCCAGTTGATTCACGTCCTGCATCAGATTTTGCACCTACTGCAGCCTTGTCTCCTCCTAGTCCGCCAATTGTACTTCGAAAAGGTGTACGATCCACACTTAATCCTAATCTCCATTAAGATACACTCAAATATTTGGGCTTGATTATAGTGACGCTTTCTCTCATGTGACTAAAGTAGCATTTGTTCGCCTTTTTCTATCCTAACTGTTGTTCGTTATTGTCCTCTTTATTAGTTAGATATTAAGAATGATTTTCTCCACGGTGATCTTGAGGAAGAAGTTTTTATGGAGCAACTACCAGATTTTGTTGCTCAGGGGGAGTCTAGTTGTCTTGTATGCTGATTGAGCAGGTTACTCTACGGTTTGAAACAGTCTCCTCGAGTCTGGTATGGTAAGTTCAGCACAGGTATTCAGGAGTTCGTCATGACTCGTAGTGAAGCTGATCACTCTATATTTTATCGACATTTTGCTCCTAATATGTGTATATATCTGGTGGTTTATATTGATGATATTGTTATTACTGGCTATGATCAGGATGGTATTACTAATCTGAAGCAACATCTCTTTCAGCACCTCCAGACTACGGATCTGGGCAGATTGAAGTATTTTCTAGGTATTTAGATCGCTCAGTCTACCTTAAGTATTGTTATTTCATAGCGAAATTATGCCTTAAACATTCTTGAGGAGACAGGAATGATGGGTTGTAGACCTGTTGACACTCCGATCCGAATGCTAAGCTTCTGCGAGGACAGAGGGAGCCTCTTATCGATCATGCGAGATATATGCGGTTGGTTGGCAAAATAATTACCTCATAGTGACTAGACCTGACATTTCCTTTCCTGTGAGTGTTGTAAGTCAGTTTATGGATTCTACTCCAAGCAAAGAACTACTATTCGAGGATCGAGATAATGAACAGATTGTTGGATACACAGATGTTGATTGGGCAGGATCGCCTTCTGATAAACGTTCTACGTCTGAATATTGTGTTCTAGTAGGAGGTAATTTGGTCTCTTGGAAAAACAAGAAATAGAATGTAGTTGCTCGGTCTAGCGCAAAAGCAGAATATCGAGCCATGGTTATGGCAACATGTGAGCTAGTTTGGCTTAAACAGTTGCTCAAGGAATTGATGTTCGGAGAAATTAGCCATAGCTGCTCTTCATATTGCGTCAAATTCAATGTTCCATGAGAGGACTAAGCACATTAAAATTGACTGTTTGTGAAGTCGAATGATCAGCTTGTAGATATTTTCACCAAGTCCCTTACTGGTTCTCATATTAGTTACATTTGTAACAAGCTAGGTACATATGATTTATATGTATCGGCTTGAGGGGGAGTGTTAGATAGTTAATAATGTATAATGTCCCACATCGGTAAACAAATATTTGGTATTAAGTAATCATTGTATATAAATAGTGCTTGTAAAACACTTTAGTTATAATTCAATGAGACTTTATCATGCTATATTTCTCATAGGAATAAGGGTCGAAAAAGGAGAGATTTCCTTCCATGAGGAAGTCCAATTTGGATCCTAGAGGAGATGGGCCTTTTGAACTCCTTAAAAGAATGGGAGACAATGCTAATAAACTTGATCTCCCGAGTGAGTACTAAGTTACTACACATTCAATGTTTCTGACTTTTCCTTATCTGACGCAGGTTCAAATTCGAGGGCGAATTCTTTTCAAGAAGAGTGTGTGATAGCATCCATGGAAGTCTAACTCCATTAGTAACAAATGATGAAGTTTCTAGACGATCTATGACAAGATCTCAACCAAATAAACTGCAAGACAAGCTAATTAGGATTCAAGTGCAACTTAGAAAGTGCCTTGTGATAGAAAAAGAACTCAAGCCCATGAAATATCAGCTCTCCAAGTGTTATAATCATTTTATGACCAAATTGAAGTCCACAATGATGTAGATTAGGGGATAATTAAAGAGCACCAAGTAGGCACTGAAATCAGCCTATTTGGAGACAATTTAGACGGCTAAAAGGGCCAAACTTGGCGCCCAAGGCACGCCAAATCAGCCTTCGAATGTTTCCGCTACGCTCCTATTTTCGGTCTGTTTCCTACTTTGTTAGGATTCCATTCCATGTTTTCCTAGTTACAAAACCTTTATTTCCTTTCAAAATTTGTTGGGATTTCTTTTCGTGTTGTGTTTTTACCAAGCTAGTTAATTCCTAATTCATTATTTTGTTGGGCACTGGACTATATTAGGTGCCCAACTCCACTCCTATAAAAAAGGAGTGCTTTTTCTTTGTTTTTTACTTACATTATTCATTCATTCAAGACTTAATATATTGATAGTTCAATATTTTGTACATTTGTGTGCAGTTCTTCTTGGGGTAGATCTTTCAACCTTGCAAGTTCATACTTTGGAGGTAAAGGTATTTCGTTTCTTGATATCGTTGATTACTTGTAGGTATTCTAAAGAAGGTAATTGGTTTGATATACCAATTGTCTTTGGTTGTTCTTTAAAGGATCAAGATCCGATATAGCCTATGTTGCTCGAACTTGAGTGTGGGTGTCCAATACGGGTACGGATCAGAGGTGCAGATCCAGGTATAGATACGGGTGCGAGGATTCGTCAAAAAATAATTCAAATATCTAAAACTAGAGTTATAAGAATATGTCTAAATTATGAGATAATATGTACAGAACTCACAAGGTATTCCAAGAAGGCCAAAATATTGATCAAGAGGAGAATCCTAGAAGGAGATAAAAGAAAAAAGACTGACATAGAAATTTCTACAAACAAAGTAATCCATTTTCTTTTAATTTTACCTTAGCTTTTGTTTTAATTTCAGATATCATTGTATCTGTCCCGAATTTCTCCGTCGATTTTGGTCAAATTACCCAAAATGGATTGACCAGATCCGGTAATAATCTCACACCGACGTCGTGTCGACACGGGTGTAGCATCAAAAGTGAAGAGTCCGAACAACTTATTATATAATCCTTTTTGATTTAATTTCTCTAGTAAATGGTAAATGTTCAATATACATTTTTTTGTTACTAGGTATTTAACAATACTTTAGATCTTATCTTATAATATTGAATTTTTTCTTGGATTTGCATAGATCTGTAATTCTTATTCTTTCTTTTCTTAATTATTTCTTAATTAGCTTCTGCAATTCTTTCATATTTTTTCTTAGCCTTCCTCGAATACTTTAGTTGGTTGTTATCACCAGGTCACCCTCAGACAGATGGTCAAACCGAAGTTGTTAATAGAAGTGGGAAACATGCTTAGGACTATGATTAAAGGAAAATATACTTCTTGGGAGGAGCATCTACCATTGGTAGAGATTGCTTACAGTGCAACTGGGCATTTTTTTAGTAAGTCCCTGTAACTTTTTAGAAGAATCATTCTTTATAAATCAAATACCATTCAAACAAAAGATGCATTGCCTGTTTGAGTGAAAAAGAGGTAAGCTTTGAATAAACACTCTTGAGCCATGTTTGTTGCCCTAGGCTTGCCATTATTTCATTACATTTTATTGATTGGTTCTAACTCCAAAGAACATATACATAGAGCTATGTCGACTTACATACGTCTTGTTAACTAAATGATCAGTTTCTATTGGTATGTCTTCATTTGAGGTTGAGTATTATTTTATTCCTCTTGCACCTTTGGATCTACACTTTTGGCTTAAGATGTTGGCTTAGATTTCAAAATAAGAGTTGAAGCTACGATGAAGATTCATAAGCAAGCAAAGAAGCAATTTGAGAAGAGGAATAAGTGGACAACAAAGTCAATAAAAGAAGGAAGAGAGTTAAATTCCTACAGGAAATTGGATTTGGGTTCATTTTGAAAAGGAAAGGATTCCAATCAAAAGGAAGAACAGCGTGCAACGGCTGAAAGTCGTTGTTGCTTTAGATGATGCTAGGAGGAGAAGGGCTTTTTCAATTTCTTGAGAAAATTAATGATAACACTTATAAAGTAGATTTGCCTAATGAATTTCAAGTGCACAATACTTTCAAGTTAGTGACTTGACTTCTTTTAATGTAGGTGATCCCTTGAATTCGAGGAGCAATTCTTTTCAACATGCAAGAATGATAACCATCATGGAGCTAAAGAGTCCATTACATCAAAACCATTCATAAGAAGTCAAGCCAAGGAACTAAGAGATCTTCACTTGTCCCTTTTGAAGATGGAATATTAAAAGAACCTTTGGGAGAAGCCATTCAGGTCTACAATATTGCACAAATGAAGCCCAAGATGACGATCAAGACTCAAGTTCCATTGAACAAGCACTATAGGGAAAAAGAGGACTACCACAAGAGGGTGGAGATTGCTCCATGGTGGCAGCCTCATAGCACCATGGCCATGGTTTCTCCGCAATAGAGGCATGGTTGATCACACTAAGCTGGCTAAAATATTATGCTAAGGAGTATTGAACACTACTATAAGTAGGCTATTAGGTGCTTTTAGACTTACTTTGATAAATTGTATTCCTTGCAATGATAAGGTTTTACCTTTGGTTGCCTAAAAACTCTCCTTGGTGCTTGCTTGAGGATTCTTTCCTCTTGAAGGTTCCAGATAGCTTAGGGTCACTTTGATGATCAATAGGAGGTATTTGGTTCTTACCATTTGTTTTCTACTGTATTCTAATTCAAATTGTGTCTTCTTTAGGAGGTCTTTAGTGATTATATACCATTGGTGGCGTGTTCCGTTCATTGCGAATCAAGTTTCTAATTCTCTTTCCTTATCTAGATCTATTTAGTGTTTCTTGTTGATTACTTCCTCTATTACACACTTTCTTATCCATCCTCCCAGATTTTCTCCATCAAAATCTGGAAATTGTAGTTTGGCCTTCAGAGGCTTTGGATTGAAGGTTGGCTCAATAAGGTGCGAGGGACAAGCAGTGTGGGTGGTTGTGGTTTGTTACTATCACTCCAAAGACGGGTAATGTCATTCCTCTTTCAAATAAAATAAGGTTGGAAGGGGTAGAAACTACTTCAAACTCTTGAAGGTTATCTAACATCAACCATAGAATTCATATTACCTCGAGGTATATACCAATAAATTCTACCAGCTTCCGTCTGGTTCAGCATAATTTGCACAGTTCTCGTGAGACTCGTACACCTCCTTTAAGCATAGTCATAAACCAGTTTTGAGCCTATCTTATCCAGCTTTTTGATGGTGTCGATCGTGAAGGGCTGCAGTTTAGTTTCAATCTTCTTAAAACTAACCTTTAACTTTTTGAATATTGGTTTTCAACCATTGTACAATCTAAGAAGATATAAGTAGCTCTAATACCAATATAGCAGATAGATTAGTTGTTGGACCAAGAAACGAGAGAGAACGGAGAGAAAGGGAAAGAAGAAGGAAAGGGAGGAACTTAGGAATTCACTCTCGTTTAACATGCTTCCAAATGGCAATCCCAGCACATTATAAGGGAACAATGCAATTGATAATTCCTAATAACCTCCCTCACCCTTAACCTAACAAACAACGAAATTATCCAACTTGGCACTCAATTGGGAAAGACAAAAATTAAATGGGACCAAAGTGTCCAATCAAAAGCTTCTAAATCTCATATCCAGCTAAATGCTAGAAGAAATCGAAGGGGTTGTTTGATACAATGGTGGGATATCCCATGGGGTGGGATATCTCATGGGATTAGTGATCCTACCTTCTATATAGGATAACTAATCCCACCATTTTAGTGTAAAAGTTATTCCCGGATTAGCTAATACATCAAACCAAACATAGGATAAAGTTAATCCCAAACTTTATCCCGAAACTATTTTTTTTTTATGAAGTAAGGGAATTTCATTAAAAGGCATCAAGAAACTACTTCAAACTCTTGAAGGTTATCTAACATCAACCATAGAATTCATATTACCTCGAGGTATATACCAATAAGTTCTACCAGCTTCCGTCTGGTTCAGGATAATTTGCACAGTTCTCGTGAGACTCGTACACCTCCTTTAAGCATAGTCATAAACCGGTTTTGAGCCTATCTTATCCCGAAACTATTATCCTTATCCCATGTACCAAACGACCCCAAAGAGTGCAACTTTAGAAATAAATCACTTATACTTGGCTGAATGTTATTCCGAGAACCTTTCATCAATCCACCTTAGAAGCTTCAGTTTATAAAGTACCTGACGCCCATCCAGTAACTTGTACTACCGTCTAAGCATAACAGTAAATGTCACCATTCAAATGTAAATGTTTGTCTCCATCATAAAGGATAAAACATTCATGTGACCAGTAAGTATGGCAAGAGATTCGAGAGAAAAATTGAATAAGAAAAAGAAAAAGCACTTCTTCATTTTCTCTTTTGCCAGTATATTTTTCACGCCCTAAGCATCAAAGGAATTTAATGGGAATATTTTACTTTCAAGATATAAGCAAAAATAAAAATATCACCAATAGAACTTTAACTATTTTCCCAATATATTGATTCATCTAATCTTACAAATTCTTACAGCCTTTTACTTTAGAAATTACATAAAACTAAAAAGATAATCTTTTTTGATTTACAAATTACAAATGAATAAAGATCAACGCCTTTAAGACGCTTTGGCTGGGGAAAATAACAGAAATTGTTGTACTTGTACATACATCAAATGAAGGGCCATAAGAGATGTGATAAAGGTGGGAGACCAGATTACCATTTTACCCATGGCAACGTGGAGCATTTTTGTCCATGCAAATTCTAACAACGCCTTAACCCCTTTACCCCCTCCCCTCCCCTGCCCCCTCAAATGCCTCTTTCTTCCCATCTTTGTCTGCAGAAACACATACACACACATGTTTCCACAGACCTACTTCACACTAATCAGGCCTCTTATATGTTATTATATATATAAGATGCAGTAGGTCGTATTATTCCCTTTCCTTTAATTTCCTTTTATTCATGATCTATAAGCAAAAAGAGAAAGAAGTAGAAGAAGAAGAAGAAGAAGAAAAAAAGGTGTGGGCAAATGTTAAACGTACATAGAAGAGCAACGGAATGACTAGCACCAGCGGAGATGAGAAGCACTTTTCGACTCACTGCTCTTTCACTACTCCCGTCAGCAGCCATTTTTTTACCTTTGCTCTGTGTCTCTGAATTTTCAGGGAAGAAAAGGTTGAAAATAGATAGTAAGCTTCTGGTTCAGTAATATGGAGAAAATGAAAGAGATAAACAGAATTGGAAAGATGGGTACAAAGAGCGTATTTATAGTGATTGAGACGGCACATGTGCCTAACTCGTGTCCTTGCAGACACACACTCATGTTTTAAATAGTGCAGTTGGAGCATTTTCCACATTCAATAGTTTTTTATTCCATAATACTTAGCTGTTTTCATCTTCTTTGTTTTTTGGCACTATTATTTGCAAAATTATGGCGTGTTATCAAAAAATATTTTTTAATTTTTTTATGTTTGTTTGGTTTAAATATTTTAAAAATTTATTTTCATTAGAGAAAAATAATTTCCTTAATAAAAGTAGAAAAAATATTTTCTGAAACTCTCCAACCTTGTCTTCAAATGTCCTCAAACCTGCTGTTACATCTCGCGTTTTCGTACGTTAAAGTTTCGTCTTCAGTTAATCGACGTAGACTCGGGGATAAGATTATCTTGAGGTTAACGTATTTATGCTATTTATAACAAGCGATAAGTAAGTGACATGAAGAGTAAAGGGTACACGAATTAAAGGAAATGAGTTTCGATTGAAGATTATCGATTTGGGATAAAATACGGTGCGAGCTATAATACTCGGTATTTATGGACTCGTACCATACAAGGTACCATATGACCGTGATAGTATAATGTATAAAGTATATTAAAAATGAGTAGTATTTTAAGTAATTTGAGATAATTCTTAATTATGTGGGTGATTGGTTAATTATCGGGTAACGAAATATTACCAAATTAATTAATAAATTAGTGGATAAAGATTAAAATTCCCACCCCACCCCCACGTGGCAGCAATCCACTTCCTCAAGACATGACTCTTAGTCATTGTTGATTAGGTGGCAAACAAATGTGTTAGTTACAAAGATATTTCATCTCTAACATCTTCAATACAAACTACCTTACAATCAGATGCATGCTAACTTCATTCTAACATTTTGAATACAAAGATACTACAATCAGATGTTAATTTCATTTCTAATATTTTGAATACAAAGACTACAATCAGACGTTATCAATTCCTACAAGTTTTTAACAAAACTTCTCGCAACCAAACAATTCTAACGGGAATTATTAGCACCTTAGCAATATAAAATTTTACGGTTCTAAAGGAGTACGGTGCAACCTTTTCCAAGAACATCATACAGATTTTTCCCTATTCCATGTATGTTAAGGTCATCCCTTTTTTCTTTATGGCATGATCCAAATAATATAAAAAGAAATGAGCAAACGCATAATTTTCATAAACGACTCTATTCATAGAAATACTAGGGGTCTCTATATTCTTGATTCCCTATGTGACATATTATTATATCTTTTGTTCATGGGTCTCAGAATGATACGCAGTTGATAAAGTTTATCCGAAAGGAATATTGAGATTATTGATATATTTTCATGCATTTCATTCATTTATACATGTACATTGACCCATGACTAGATGGCGTTATATACGCATATTTATATGTATACATATGTATATGAGATATGGAAAAAGGTTACGGTGTTATATACGCACCACCACCTGATTAGTTGGCCTATGTTGATGATTTTGCCCACAGTGGCCGAGATGATATGATGGGATACCCTCAGAGGCTTGATGATGTTATGTATACCTATACCCATGCATGACACGACATGTGTACGCACGTGTATGACATTATAAATGTTTCAGGATTTACAAGTTATTTAGACTTCCAAGCGGAATTCTTTATTCAGTGTTTCATCTATGTCTTCTATGTACTGATTTTCATGCCTTACATACTCAGTACATTATTCGTACTGACGCCCTATTTCCCGGGGCCTGTGTTTCATGCCCATAGGTGCAGGTAGGCAAGCAGACAGTCCCCCTTCTTAGGATCCTTTATCAACGAGAGTTGGCGTGCTCCACTTGATTCGGAGCTGCTTTTGGTTTTAGTACGATATGCTTGTATACATGTATGGGTATGACATGGCCCAATCCCGTCCTTGTACAGTTGTATATTCTATTAGAGGTCTGTAGAGTATGTATAGTTGGATAGTATGTGGACTTGCCGGCTTCCAGTTTTGGATATGTAGTTGTCTATAGCAGCCTTGTCGGCTCGCCCCACGTGTTCCGCATGTATATGTACATATGTCTTTTGGGCAAGTTTCCTTCATGTATGTTATTCTCATAATTTAGCAGATGTTATTCAGGTTTATATCTTAGATGAATGCTTAGGGGTGTTCGACAGGTAGGACTCGGGCACCCGTCACGGCCCATCGGTTTGGGTCATGACAAAAGTAGTATCAGAGCAGTTCTGTCCTAGGGTTGTCTACAGACCGTGTCTAGTAGAGTCTTGTTTATGGGTGTGTTGTGCACTACACTTATAGACAGGAGGCTAAGGACATATAGGATGTTATCCTCTCTTTTTATCTTTAGATCGTGCGATATAAGAATTCATGTTCCTAACGATATGTTACGTTTTCAGCGATGCCTCCGAAGACTATAGCCGCCCAGAAGGGAAAGTCCGTGGTTGGTGAGACTACTAGTCGAGCGCCATGAGTTACCAGGGCTCGGGGAGAGTCTCATAGTGAGATTCCATATCAGACTTCACATACCCTGCCCTCTCCAGAAGGGCTCCGAGGAGCACCAGCTCCAGCGCCCGCCCCTGTACATTCAACCCCTCAGCCAAATGCACCGGGTCAGGAGATGAGAGATGTTATTCATCTGTTAACTTGATTAGTAGCCGCATAGGCTCGGCGTCAGGAAGTAGGTATTGGTCATGCAGATAGGTCCGTCAGTGTGAGAGTTCGTGATTTCATTAATTTGGACCCTCTGGTATTCACTGGGGCAGATCCAAATGAGGACCTTCAGGTATTTATCGATAGAATGCAGAGGACTTTGAGGGTAATGAAGGCCACTATAACTGAGTCAGTTGAGCTAGCTTCCTATAGACTCCAAGACGTTGCAGTTAATTGGTAGGAGTCTTGGGAATTGTCCAGATGTGAGGATGCCCATCCAGCGGTATGGCAGGAGTTTACAGAAGTTTTTCTTCATCATTATCTGCCACCAGAGCTTAGACGGGCCAGAGTTAATAGGTTCTTGACCTTTCAGCAGGGTAACATGAGTGTTCGGGAGTGCAGTCTTCAGTTTGATTCGTTGGCTAGGTATGCTCCCACTATTGTGTCTAAGATGGAGGATCAGGTTCACTGGTTCGTGATGGGGTTAGAGCCGTACTTGCTTAACGATTGTATGTCGGTCTCACTTCAGGCAGACATGGATATTTCTCGTATTCAGGCATATGCTCAGGGTGTAGAGGAGCGTAAGAAGAAGCAGAGGGCCGATCGTGAGCATAATACGGCCCAAAATAAGAGAGCGAGGTCTTCGGGTCCTTCTGGTGAGTTTCGAGGTGGTCAAAGACAACAATACCTGAGGTATCCAGCCCAGCCATCGGCTAGCGCGCCCTCTCAATTTGGCGGTAAGATATTTGATCATTCCACATATTCAGGGCCTGGTCAGAATTCAGGGCCTCAGGTTCTCAGTATAGGGGTGAGTCAAGTCAGATGAGGCCGCCCTTGCCATGATGTGCTCAGTGTGGTAAGCGGCATGCCGGGCAGTGCCGTATGGGGTTGGGTGTTTGTTATACTTGTGGTTATCTGGGCCACGTTATGAGGGATTGTCCGACGAGAGGTGATGTAAGCATAGCTCAGCCAGCAGGATCTGTAGCTGGTTCGTCATCATCAGTACGCCCCCTAGGCAAGGATCACAAACACCAATAAGTCGTGGTAGAGGTAGAGGTGGAGCATTTAGCTTGAGCGATCCTCAAAACCGCATTTATGCGTTGGCAGGACGACAGGATTAGGAGTCATCGCCTGATGTTGTTACAGGTACATTATCAGTCTTCTCATATGATATATATGTACTAATTGACCCATGTTCCACCTTATCATATGTTACTCTGTTGGTTGCTAGTAAGTTTGAAATAAAACCTGAATTGGTTAAAGCTTTTGAGGTGTCCACACCTGTTGGGGACTCAGTAATAGCTAAGCGAGTATATAGAGGTTGTATAATAGTAGCTCATAGTTGATCTACCGTAGCGGACCTAATCGAGTTAGATATGGTAGAATTTGATGTTATAATGGGTATGGATTGGTTGGCTTCTTGTCATGCCAACGTTGATTGTAGATCGAAGATAGTCCGATTTCAATTTCTAGGGGAGCTTGTTTGGGAATGGAAAGGTAACACAGCATCGCCGAGAGGTAAATTTATTTCCTATCTCAAGGCAAGGAAGAAGATCAGAAAGGGCTATATTTATCACTTAGTTCGGGTTCGGGATGTGGAAGTAAAGTCACCAACCATTCAGTACATCCCTGTGGTTAATGAGTTTCCCGATGTTTTTCCCAATGAGCTTCTGGGTCTTACGCCAGAGCGAGAAATTGAGTTTGCTATTGATCTACTACCAGATACTCAACCAAATTTCTATTCCTCCCTTTAGAATGGCCCCCGCAGAGCTGAAAGAGTTGAAGGAACAACTAAAGGACTTACTTGAGAAAGGCTTTATCAGACCTAGTACATCACCGTGGGGAGCACCAGTGTTATTTGTGAGGAAAAAAGATGGTTCCTTACGGATGTGTATTGATTATAGACAATTGAATAAGGTAACGATCAAGAATAAGTACCCGCTCCCGAGGATTGATGATTTATTTGATCAGTTGCAAGGTTCCAAGTGTTTCTCAAAGATAGACTTGAGGTCCGGGTACCATCAGGTAAGGGTTAAGGAGAAAGCTATTCTGAAGACAACATTCAGGACCAGATACGGGCACTTTGAGTTTCGTGTTATGTCGTTCGATTTGACCAATGCCCCAGCATTATTCATGGATTTGATGAACCGTGTGTTCAAACCCTTTTTAGATCTGTTCGTAATTGTATTTATTGACGATATATTGATTTATTCTCGTTTAGAGGCTGAGCATGCAGATCATTTGTGTACTGTGCTCAGAGTTCTACAAAAAGGGAAGTTGTATGCAAATTTCTCTAAATGTGAATTCTAGTTGAACTCTGTAGCCTTCCTTGGGCATGTCATTTCGAGTGAAGGTATCCGGGTTGATACACAAAATATTGAGGCAGTAAAGACTTGGCCTAGACCCACGATACCGACGGAGGTTCGTAGCTTTCTCGGTTTGGCAGGTTATTACAAGAGATTTGTAGAGGGATTTTCTTCCCTTTCAGCACCTTTGACAAAGTTGACTCAGAAAGGAGCAAAGTTTCAATGGACTGATGCTTGCGAACAGAGTTTCCAAACATTGAAGGACAGATTGACTTCTGCACCAGTTCTAATGCTCCCAGAAGGGACCGATAGTTATGTTATTTATTGTGATGCTTCGAGCGTTGGATTGGGTTGTGTACCGATGCAGCATGGTAAGGTTGTAGCTTATGCTTCTAGACAACTAAGAAAGCACGAGAAGAACTACCCGACCCATGATTTAGAGTTAGCCGCGGTGATTCATGCACTAAATATGTGGAGGCACTACTTGTATGACAATCATGTTGATATCTATACGGATCATAAGAGCCTCCAGTATATCTTCAAGCAAAAGGAATTGAATTTACGTCAAAGGAGATGGTTGGAGCTACTTAAATATTATGACTTTTATATTTTATACCATCCGGGGAAGGCGAACGTGGTAGCCGATGCCCTCAGCCATAGATCTATGGGTAGCCTGTCATATTTACAACCAGAAAAAAGGGGAATAGCCTATGAGCTTCATCATCTAGCTAGTCTTGGAGTTTGGTTACTGGACTCAGGTGATATTGGAATTACTATTCAGGATACGGCAACATCCTCATTAGTAACTAAAGTGAAGGAACGCTAGTACGAGGATCCTGTGTTAGTTCATTATAGGGATACCACCCCCCAGAAGGAGAAGACACCGTTTGAGATTACAGAAGATGGGGTCCTCAGATATCGAGGACGATTATGTGTACCTAATGTTGCAGGGCTGCATCGGCAAGTTATGGGAGAAACTCACTATTCTCGTTATTCTATCCATCCAGGAGAAACCAAAATGTATCATGATATCAGGGAAGTATATTGGTGGGACGAAATGAAAAAGGATATAACGGAGTTTGTTGCTCAGTGCCCTAACTGTCAGCACGTCAAGATTGAGCATCAAAAATCTGGTGGATTATTGCAGGCTATAGAGATTCCGACTTGGAAGTGGGAAGTAATCAATATGGATTTTATTGTAGGCCTACCTCATACCCAGCGTAAGTTCGATTCTATATGGGTGATTATTGATATGCTTACAAAAGCAGCCCATTTTCTGTCCGTTAGGACTACATATTCTGCAGAGGATTATGCAAGGCTTTATATTAAGGAGATAGTTCGCATGCAGGGTATCCCTGTATCTATTATCTCGGATAGAGGAGCTCAATTTGTAGCTAATTTTTGGAGGTCCTTCCAAAAAGGATTGGGGACTCAAGTAAGTCTTAGTACATCATTTCATCCCCAAACAGACGGACAGACTGAGCGTACTATCCAAATACTTGAGGATATGTTACGACCTTGTGTGATAGACTTCAAAGGTAGCTGGGATGATCATCTGCCGCTTATTGAGTTCGCATATAATAATAGCTACCATTCTAGTATTCAGATGCTCCATACAAAGCTCTTTATGGATGAAAGTGTAGGTCTCCTATAGGGTGGTTCAATGTTGGGGAAACTACGTTAGTAGGACCATAATTGGTACAACAGGCAATCGAGAAAATAAAGCTTATACAGGAAAGGCTATTAGCAGCTCAAAGCCGTCAGAAGTCTTATGCGGATAATCGACGGCGAGATTTGGAGTTTTAGGTTGACGACTGAGTATTCCTAAAGGTATCACCGATGAAAGGTGTTATGAGGTTCGGTAAGAAAGGAAAACTTAGCACTCGGTACATTGGACCATATAAGATCATACGCAAGATAGGTCAGGTAGCATATGAGTTAGACTTGCCTTCAGACTTGGAGTCTGTACATCCAGTCTTTCATATGTCTATGCTCCGTAAATGTATCGGAGATCCTTCTAGAATCGTGCCAGTTGACGACGTTCAGGTCACAGACAGCTATCATATGAAGAAACTCCCATTGCTATATTAGACAGACAGGTTCGGAGATTGAGAACTAAAGACGTAGCTTCGGTGAAAGTACTTTGGAGAAACAACAATGTGGAAGAAATGACTTGGGAGGCCGAGGAAGACATGATGTCTAGATATTCCTACTTATTTCCTCCTCCAGAGAAGGGTCCGACTGAGACATCACAACCTTAAGGTACGTGTATGGATCCTTGTGTTAGTTATTGATGATTGTGGTCCTATGTGGCGTTGAATCATTGAGTTTCTACAGGAAGCGTTGGTAGTAGTATTGTTACAAAGGCGACTCTGCCAAAGTTATATAGATCCCGGGGAGTTAAACATTCGAGGACAAATATTTCTAAGGGGGGAAGGATGTTACATCTTGCATTTTCGTATGTTAAAGTTTCGTCTTCAGTTAATCGATGTAGACTCGGGGATGAGATTATCTTGAGGTTAACGTATTTATGCTATTTATAACAAGCGATAAGTAAGTGCCATGAAGGTTAAAGGGTACACGAATTAAAGGAAATGAGTTTCGATTGAAGATTGTCGATTTGGGATAAAATACGGTGCGAGCTATAATACCCGGTATTTATGGACTCGTACCATACAATGTACCATATGACCGTGATAGTATGATGTATAAAGTATATTAAAAATGAGTAGTATTTTAAATAATTTGAGATAATTCTTAATTATGTGGGTGATTGGTTAATTATCGGGTAACGGGATATTACCAAATTAATTAATAAATTAGTGGATAAAGATTAAAATCCCCACCCCACCCCCACGTGGTAGCAATCCACTTCCTAAAGACATGACTCTTAGTCATTATTGATTAGGTGGCAAACAAATGTGTTAGTTACAAAGACACTTCATCTCTAACATCTTCAATACAAAATACCTTACAATCATATGCTAACTTCATTCTACCATTTTGAATACAAAGACACTATAATTAGATGCTAATTTCATTTCTAATATTTTGAATACAAAGACTACAATCAGACGTTATCAATTCCTACAAGTTTTCAACAAAACTTCTTGTAACCAAACAATTCTAACGGGAATTATTAGCACCTTAGCAACATAAAATTTTGCGGCTTTAAAGGAGTACCGTGCAACCTTTTCCAAGAACATCATACGGATTTTTTCCTACTCCAGGTATGTTAAGGTCATCCCTTCTTTATTTTTGGCATGATCCAAATGATACAAAAAGAAACAAGCAAACACACAGTTTTCATAAACGACTCTATTCATAGAAATACTAGGGGTCTCTATGTTCTTGATTCCCCATATGATATATTATTATATCTTCTGTTCATGGGTCTCAGAATGATACGCAGTTGATAAGTTTATCCGAAAGGAATATTGAGATTATTAATATATTTTCATGCATTTCATTCATTTATACATGTACATTGACCCATGACCAGATGGCGTTATATACGCATATTTATATGTATACATATGTATATAGGATATGGGAAAAGGTTACGGCGTTATATATGCACCACTACCTGATCAGTTGGCCTATGTTGATGATTTTGCCCACAGTGGCCGAGATGATATGATGGGATGCCCTCAGAGGCTTGATGATGTTATGTATACCTATACCCATGCATGACACGACATTTGTATGCATGTGTATGACATTATAAATGTTTCAGGATTTACAAGTTATTTAAACTTCCAGGCGGAATTCTTTCATGTTTCATCTATGTCTTCTATGTACTTATTTTCATGCCTTACATACTCAGTACATTATTCGTATTGATGCCCTATTTCCCGGGGCCTGCGTTTCATGCCCGCAGGTGCAGGTAGGCAAGCAGACGGTCCCCCTTCTTTGGATCCTTGATCAGCGAGAGTTGGCGTGCTCCACTTGATTCGGAGCTGCTTTTGATTTTGGTACGATATGCTTGTATACATGTATGGGTATGACGTGGCCCAATTCCGTCCTTGTACAGTTGTATATTCTATTAGAGGTATGTAGACAGTATGTATAGTTGGATAGTATGTGGCCTTGCAGACTTTCAGTTTTGGATATGTAGTTGTCTATAGCAGCCTTGTCGGCTCGCCCCACGTGTTCCGCATGTATATGTACATATGCCTTTTGGACAGGTTTCCTTCATGTATGTTATTCTCATAATTCAGCAGATGTTATTCAGGTTTATATCTTAGACGAATGCTTAGGGGTGTTCGACAGGTAGGACTCGGACACCCATCGCGGCCTATCGGTTTGGGTCGTGACACATGCATATCTCACCCCACTTACTTTGTCATGCGCACAACCCACACTAACCCCTGCCACCCCCACCTCCCGGTAGAGCCAACTCCTCACTCCCAACACCCAACACCCACATAACCCTAACCATCCTGACAACCACTGCTAACCTTGAGCCTACCAACCTCGATTGATAATCTGACCCCGACTCCACCTACAACCACATCGACCTGACCTCGATCCTTGACCCATAAGCTGACCTTGACCTATAACCCTCACCCTCGACCCGACCCTGACCCCCTCGCTAACGAGCCTGACCCTTGACCCCCTTTCGACCCTCATCCCCTACCATCGAACCCTAACTCGACCTCCAATACCCGATACGACCTCGACACCGGACTGCGACCAAGACCTAAACCCCGATCACGACCCGTATCCAAATCTCACCATGTCGTGATAGCACTTAACCCAACCCGATAGGTGAATCAACCAACATCAAACACAATTCACAATTTAATAAAATAAAAACACGAAATTGTCACGACCCAAAATCCAATTAGTCGTGATGGCACCTAACCCAACCCGCTAGGTAAGCCAATTAGCAACAATCCAATTCAAATGAGAATTACTGAGATAATAAATGATGAAATAGCTGAACTTTTATACACTTCCCAAGGACTGGTAGTACAAATCATGAACTTCTAAGATTTAGAGTTTACAAGGTCGGTATGAAATAAATACAACATCTGTTTGAAATATACATGAACATATTAATAATTCTAAAACTACCAAGAACAAGTTGCATCTATGAACGGAATGCAGATACGTCTTCAGTGCCAGCTCCCACTATACATAGCAATATCAACATCCAAAATCTACACGCAAGGCGCAGAAGTGTAGTATGAGTACAACCGACCCCATGTACTCAATAAGTAACAAACCTAACTTTAGGTTGAAAGCAGTGACGAGCTTGGATAACGGTCAGAGTCCAACACCAACAGCCAGAAAAAATTCGTAACAATATAAATAAAGCAGTACAAGTAATAACTCAAAGGTGTGATGCTCAACTCATTCACAGTTCCGAAAAATAGGCATGCTTTTCAAGTATACCAGTAAAATCCAAATCTTTCACCGAAATCGCCAAAACAATGAGTAAATCTGAAAACTGTGATTTTTTTCCAAAAACTTTCAACAACAGATAAGATGTTTCATTATCAGATTGCATGATGAAAGTACATCTCTATGCCTACATGTAAATGTGCATGTGAAGTCATGAATGTCACAATGTCATACATGAGGAAATGCATCTCAATGCCTACATGCCAAGTATGCATGCCTGCTGTAATGCAACGCAGTGATAAAACCATATGCATACTCTCTGAGTATCAATTTGCTCAGTCCTCCCAGTCACTCAATCCTCACAGTCACTCAGCCCTCACAGTCACTCAGTCCTTACAGTCACTCAATCCTCACAGTCAGTTAGTCCTCCCAGTCACACAATCCTCCCAATCACTCGGCACTCACGCTCGGCACTCACACTCGACACTGAGTAGGTACCTGCGCTCACTACTGCTATGTCAGACTCCGGAGGGACAGATCTTGCCCAAGCGCTAATATAAGCCAATCATGGCATGAATCAATAAAAGCTTGTTGCGGTGTGCAACCCGATCCCATAAACTTCCTCACAATCAGACCATCGACCTCACTCAATCATTAATCTCTCCAATCTCACTGATGTGAGACAAATGATAACATAGACTGAGATATGATATGCAATGAATGAGTATGACTGAGTATGTAATTGTAATTTAAGCAAATAACTCAACAGCATAAATGACCTCAGTGGGTCCCAATAGGATAAGCATATAGCCTAAACATGGTTACTAATATGGATCACAACTCAATTACTCTAGCACGTAGAAATTTCATGGATAAATACAAGATTAGGTAACTACACAGTACCATAGAATCAACCGAGTCATAATTCACACGGTGCACACCCATACGCCCGTCACCTAGAATGTGCGTCACCTCAACACCAAACACATAACACATATATTCGGGGTTCATACCCTCAACACCAAGTTTAGAAATGTTACTTACCTCAAACAAGCCAAATCTAATACCGAGCAAGCCAAATGATACTCCAAAAATGTCATCCTGCACGTACTGACCTCCTAACGGCTCGAAACTAGCAAAAAACAACTCAAGAATATCAAATAATGCCAAAGGAAATAATCCCAATCGATAAAGGTAGAATCTTTAATCAAAAGCCCAAAGTCAACCAAAAAGTTAAACCTGTGCCCGCACCTCGAAACCCGACAAAACTCGTAAAATTCGATAACCCATTCAATTATGAGTCTAACCATACTAGTTTCACTCAAATCCGACTCCGAATCGATGTTCAAAACTCGAAAATTTACTTTATGAAATTTTGGACAAAAACCCCAATTTCCCTTTTGAAATCATTAACCAAATGCCAATAGGGGTAGGCGTCGGCCGGTTCGGTTCGATTTTCATGAAGTTCGGTTCGGTTTGTTCGGTTTTCGATTTTCTATTTGGTGCACCAATAACCGAACCAAAATTAGTTCGGTTTCTTCGATTTTTGCTAATTCGGTTCGGACAATTTTCTGTTCAATTTGATCGATTTGGTCTAGTCGTGTTGAGCTTTTAAATAAGACTTTTTTTACTAAAAAATATGACTAATTTCATGTTTTAGTGCAACTAAAACTCGAAAACGTGATCCTTATAGAGATTTTTACATTTGTTGGTCATTAATAAAAAGCTATTTTAATAAAGAGCAGCACCTTTGATTTATTTCAAAAATGATAGATTTATTAACATTTATAGCATCTTCAAGATTGTTTACGTGCAAACAGGTTTTAAAGTTAAATAATGATCTCAAATTAAGGCATCAGTTATCCTTATCAATTTATTCCCAATTCTCTCTCATAATTTAATTATCACTCATTTTCTTTCACCATTACAGTATCCTTACCATTGTACGTTTTATTACTCAAAAATTCGGTAGGATTGGAAGAAGTGTAATTATAGGATTATAACATTCAATTTTTTTTTTTAAAAACCCAGATATATACTCACAAATAAATGTGTAAGGTATCAAATTATACATTTAATATTGTATTCCAACAATTTTTGTAAATAAACTGTATAATAGATGTGTATACATTATACCACTATTATATTATTTATTTAACCAAATATGCTTATTAATTATGCAATATTCTAGAATTATTCCAAAATATACAAGCAATATTTATTTGTGGGACTTTATTTGTGTTTGGGCTTCAAATTTTATAATATAAATATGTGAAAAAGTTGGGCTAGACAACTTAAGAGGATCCCGGAGGCTAGGACCCATATTAGAAAACTTCGGTTTTTTTGTTTAACCGAAAACTGAAGTTGTAAAACTGAACACCGAATCGAACACCGAAATTATAGAAAACATAAATCGCAAACCGACCGAATAATCCGCAAAACCGAAACCGAATGAACCGAAGTTAACGGTTCGGTCGGTTTTTTCGGTTCGATCGGTATTATGCCCACCCCTAAATGCCAAAACCGAGGATAGATTCATGAAATATAATCAAAACTGAGTAGAAAACATTTACCCCAATCAATATGGTGAAAATTGTGTAAACAATCACCCAAATCTGAGCTCCTAAACTCAAAAAATGACTAAATGAACAAACCCTCGATATTATATGCTTCTGCCCAGCTATTCTGCCTCGTTTCTTATGTCAAACGATCCCGAAACTCTCTTTTGATGCCTCCAATGGATTTCTCGTAAAATTCTAGTCAAGTTAGGCTTTTGAATAACTTCATTTGACCTTATAATGAAGGAGATATGTTGGTTTCAATATTTGGAAATAGTGCAGATTTTTAAATACGAATTCAGTGGCAATTTCGTAATTAATCTAAAATATCTCACAACCCAATTATTAGTAAAATGACCATAAATTTCTCATACGATGTTGAAACTTGATGATTCCAAAATTACGATATGAATCTAATACTTCAATCAAAACAGAAATTGGAGCTCATTTGCTTAATGTGGTACCATTTATGCTTGAAGAAACGACGTCGAAACATCAAAAACGAGCGCAGCACAACCCAAACCTATCCGAAACTCACCCGAGCCCCTCGGGACCTCGTCCGAACATACCAAAAAGTTCCATAATATAACACGGACTTACTTGAGGCTCAAATCACGCATAAAAATATCAAACCCACAAATCGCACCTCAAATCAAACTTAATGAAGTTTGAATCTTTCAACTTCCAAAAATCGTGCCGAACCTTGTTAAATCAACTCGGAATGGACTTAAATTTTACACACAAGCCCCAAATTACATAACGAAGCAGATATCATCAAAATCACAATCCGAACCAGATATCATCAAAGTCATCTCCCGGTCAAACTTATGAATATTCCAAACCTTCAAATTTCCAACTTTTGCCAATTAGTGCCGAAACCTTCTAGAAATATTCAAATGAATTTTCGAGCATACTCCCAAGTCCAAAATCACCATTCGGACCTACCGGAACCATCAAAACTCCGATCTGGGGACAAATACTCAAAAGTCAAACTTGCTCAACTCTTTCAACTTAAAGCTTCAAACATGAAATTCATTCTTCCAAACAAATTTCGAAACACCTGAAAACCAAAACCGAAGATTCACATAAGTCATATTACATCATATGAAGCTACTCAAGACTTCAAATAGCTGAACGGAATGCAATTGCTCAAAACGACCGGTCGGATCGTTACATTCTCCCCCACTTGAACATATGTTCGTCCTCGAACGTGCCTAGAGTCATTCCAAAGCCATCAAACCGGCGTGTAACCTTACCATACACATACCCGGGGGTGATCCCACGTCACCCCAACCCATACAAGTCTGACAATACAACATAACTGAACATCCTTAATTCAACCTTAGCTCATAAACCTTAAAACCCAATTTCCAACATCCAGGATTCCTTGTAAGACTCGAATCTTTCATCTACACATTGTATAAGTCTGAACAAGTTGTATCAAGCAATAAACCTAACCCAAGATGTAATCACATAATATATCACATAACTCGTATACTCGTAGAAATAATTCTCGATCACAGTAGCTGCTCAAAACAAATCTAATACCGGTAATAAACCTCATATCAAGTAAAACCTCATTCCAAACATTCGTACACTGCCAATGATGAAATAAACATGCAGAAACCCATAACCACTTATCAGATCAACAGGTTCTGGAGCCCTTTCTCATCCGACAAAAACCCAAGCCAAATCCTAAGCTGACTTCCAATATTATTCTTTCAAGCATACCGTAATCAAATCCGATAGTATCCATTCTAGGTCCAATGACCTTTTCTCATCAAACATAACTATTCTATTGACATGCCACACCAATACAACCTTAAGCCACAAACCGTGCAATCTGTACACCAATACGTAGCAATTCAAATGCACCCAAAAATGGAAAATGATTCAAATGAGAGAACTGTCCCGCAAGCTCAACAAGTACCACCACAACCACAATGCTATGAACCCATCATACATAGTACAACCAAGACACATGAATCTAACACCAAGGAAAATATCCCAACATCGCCCCGCTGCAATGTGTAACCCATCCAAACACCGGTCCAGATAAAATACCTTAAGCCACCATGCTCAAAATCAACAACTACATGCAATTCGACATCAAATACACGAAGTGCATGACCATAACCATGGAGAAGAAATAACGCAATATACCACAGCCTGGAGAGAACATAACTAAGGCACAGTCAACCATTCAACACCCCAATAACCATCTCGCTCAAATTTCACTATAAGGCCCGAACAGAACCATATCATGTGTGCATATAAACAACAAATCACAACCCCTCGTAGCATAAAAGAGTAACACATATCACATATCAGAATACGAACAAGCTCAACTCTAACCGAATGACACACCTTTCAGCAATAGTGGTGTTGAGTCAACAAATTCAACCCGGTGTAGAATACACATCCTCCTCGGGCCTACCAATGGGCCCCCAAATCAACTCTAGTCTTCCCCAAATGGATATATAGCCCTCCAAAAGTCCACAATGACCTAACCATAGCACGTACTACCATCTAGCTAACTTTGGCCACATTTTCACAGTCCACAACCCCGAAACAGTCTACTTCTGAGATCTCCTAGTCCCCAAATCCATAGAATACATGAATCACCATAGCCGATCCCAACTCCGCCACTCGAATGACTAACACATCTATCATACATAATCATCCCCACGAGAAATACTTCTATAATTCTTCCATGCTACATAACAAAATCTGAACATCAACAGTCGATCAACCAGGCGAGTACCGCAATACCAATGAAACATCCATAAGTCAAAACTCAGTGCGCCTTCTGAATGTACACTCTTCTCAGTTAATACCAAGTGTTAATAGCATTCATCTAGTCATCTGAAACTGTCCATGTTGTCTAACCAAGCCATCAGAACTGAATGTCTCTAACTCAACCAAGCCACGCATGTCACAAAACCCAAGAGTATTGCCACAAAATACCTATAGAGACTCACCACATCATAAGTACCCAAAGAACCGATCATATCCACTGCCGTATTGATCTAACCTACTACCAAGCTGTCCTATTTTCTCCGAGTTCCTTCCAAATTACCCTCAAATTGACACTTCTCCTTGCCAGAACACCACGATCCTTACTCAAAGCTCACTATAAGAGATCCTAGCATAAAACAACACCGCCCTAAGGCCCATAAATCGATGTATCCTCTCTTAAGCACCCCAAAAGTACCACAATCGAGACACCCACCCTGAAGAGACCTTCTGTGAATTTAAAGCTGTTCCTTTTTACCTTTATAATACTGAAATACCGCAAGTCCCGACACCATCCAATGTAAATCTTAGATTCTAGCCATGTACAAATCCGAAAAAATTTCCAATTGCTACATATAAATATTGAATCCATTAGAACCTTCTCGAGAGTCATCCACTCTGCTCAAATCTCAATTGCACCACCCCAAACAGACCGAACGACCTGTGCCTCATTAGCTCAATAACACCCAAAGAAGTAATCTACACCTCTAAGCAACCGAGTGAATCCCTTTTCTTAGTCCAAAACATCTACCACGAACAATAAACCCGAATCATTCCAAGATTACTATATATCCATAATGTGTAGTATATCCCGTATCCAGAAATCTCCTTACTCGAGTCATCCTCGATCTCAACCTCTGCAAGTCATAACTGACTCACAAGTATGCCTCACATCAAAACCGATACAACACATAACAATGCAATCAAATCGCAGATGGTAGACTCCCCCCACTTGGCTCAAATCCACAGAACAAAACATCCGGTAACGCACAATACCTATACTTTATTACTTCCATGATACCGCAGTAATATTCAACTAAATCCTTCATAAGCTCATGTAACACAAACCATATAATACCTCAAATCATCTACTAAGCTCGCATTCATCCTTGTGTCGGTCAGGTCAACTTTCTCAACCAATCTAAACCCAAATCGCAACACCTATATCCACTGGTAGAAAAGAAAGCCTCTACACAATATCATAAGGATCATACATCCATAGATTACCCCGCAGGTGATAACCCACCTGCTTAGCCTCAAACTGACACCTCTCTATACCCTTTTACAGTCACAACTACTATGCAATTACTTAATCTTCCTTAGTCTGAACTCATCAAAAAAAAGGCATGAAAATATACTTCGTTCCACAAATGAAATAACACGAAAAAATCTCTAAAAAACCTTCATAACTCAAGATTGTATAGCAAATCCACAGAAATTGAGCACCCAATTGTCCTTTTCACATCTCAAGAAAACTCTTCTCGTCACATTCAAACCATCTAAACACATCCCGTAGTCACATCCTGCTAATCATATAGCCATCCACCCACTCACCGAGCCACCAGTCCCACTCATAGGGACACCACTGGACATAGAAGTTCAAAAGCACATACTCACACAACTGAAATCACCGTACCTAAGCTGCGGTCAAAACCCGGCATTAAGTCCTCTAGACTGGCCCATCACCAAAACATAAAAAACACATCTCGCACTTCATCCATGGAACTACGAGCCATCGATGCATAGATGATACTGAGCGCTCAAATGCGCATATGAGTGAGTGGAAGGAATTCAAAGAGATACCCTTCAAGCTGAATCAATGCCGCACGATAAGGAAATAAAGATGGAAAGTTTATCCTAAATGCCATGTAGCCTCTCGAAGATAGGTATGGACGTCATCATACCGATCCGCAAGACTCTACTAGATACTTGCTCATGACTTGTAGAACCTATGAACCTAGAGCTCTAATACTAGCTTGTCACGAACCAAAATCTAACTAGTCGTGATGGCACCTAACCCAACCTGCTAGGTAAGCCAATTAACAATAAATCAATTCCAATGAAATTTGACGAAACAATAATGATGAAATAACCAAACTTTTATACAAAATTCCAAGGACTGGTAGTACAAATCATGAGCTTCTAAGATTTAGAATTTACAAAGCTGGTATGAAATAAAATACATCATCTTAAAAACTGTGATTTTTCCCAAAAACTTTCAACAACAGGTAAGATGTTTCATTATCAAATGACATGAGGAAAGTACATCTCTATGCCTACATGTCAATGTGTATGTGAAGTCATGAATGACGCAATACCGTACAACATGAGAAAAATGCATCTCTATGCATGTATATCAAGTGTGCATGTTGATTGCAATGCAACATAATGATAAAACCATATGCATAGTCTCAGAGTATCAATTCACTCAGTCCTCCCCGTCACTCAATCCTCCTAATCACTCAGTCCTCATAGTCACTCAGTCCTCACAGTCACTCAGTCCTCCCAATCACTCGACACTCGCTCTCGGCACTCGCGCTCGGCACTCGCACTTCGCACTCAGTAGGTACCTGTGCTCATTGCTGGTATGTCAAACTCCGAAGGGGCAGATCCTGCCCAAGCGCTAATATAAGTGAATCATGGCATGAATCAATAAAGCATGTTGCGGTATGCAACCCGATCCCATAAACATCCTTACAATCAGGCCATCGACCTCACTCAGTCATCAATCTCTCCAATCTTTCGGCCTCACAAATCTCATGCCAATCGGCCCAAATAATGATCATATGATGTGAGACAAATGATAACAGTGACTGAGATATGATATGCAATGAATGAGTATGTAATACAACAGAAATGACCTCAGTGGGTCCCAACAGGATAAGCATATAGCCTAAACATGGTTACTAACATGGATCACAAGTCAATTACTCTAGCACGTAGAAATTTCATGGATAAAGACAAAATTAAGTAACTACACAGTACCACAGAATCAACTGAGTCATAATTCACACGGTGCATGCTAACACGCCCGTCACCTAGCATGTGCGTCACCTCAACACCAAACACATAACACGTATATTCGGGGTTCATATCCTCAGCACCAAGTTTAGAAGTGTTACTTACCTCGAACAAGCCAAATCCAATATCGAGCAAGCCAAACGATACTCCAAAAATGCCATCCCGCATGTACCAACCTCCGAACGGCTCGAAACTAGCCAAAAGTAACTCAAGAATATCAAATAATGCCAAAGAAAACAATCCCAATCGATAAAGGTGGAATCTTCAATCAAAAGTCCAAAGTCAACCAAAAGGTCAAACCCGGGCCCGCACCTCGGAACCCAATAAAACTTATAAAATCCGATAACTCATTCAATTATGAGTCCAACCATACTAGTTTTACTCAAATCCGACTCCGAATCGATGTTCAAAACTCGAAAATTCACTTTATGAAATTTTGGACAAAACCCCCTAATTGTTCTTTTGAAATCATCAACCAAATGCCAAAAACGAGGATAGATTCGTGAAATATAATCAAAACCAAGAACAAAACACTCACCCCAATTGATATGGTGAAAATTGCCTCAAAAAGCACCCAAATCCGAGCTCCCCAACCTAAAATATGACCAAATAAACAAACCCTCGATATTATATGCTTCTGCCTAGATGTTCTGCCTTGTTTCTTATGTCAAAAGATCCTGAAACTCTCTTTTGATGCCTTCTATGGATTTCTCATAAAATTCCAGTCAAGTTAGGATTTTGAATCACTTTATTTGACCTTATAATGAAGGAGATATGTTGGTTTCAATATTTGAAAATAGTGCAGATTTTTAAATACGAATGCAGTGGCAATTTCGTAATTAATATAAAATATCTAGCAACCCAATTCTTAGTAAAATGACCATAAATTTCTCATACGATGTCGAAACTTGATGATTCCAGTTGCTATGGTTCCAAAATTTTGATATGGATCTAATGCTTCAATCAAAATAGAAATTGAAGTTCAATTTCTTAATGTGGTACCATTTATGCTTGAAGAAACGACGCCGAAACAAAAAAAATGAGCGCAACACAACCCAAACCTATCCGAAACTCACCCAAGCCCCTAGGGACCCCGTACGAACATACCAACACGTCCCATAATATAACACGGACTTACTCGAGGCCTCAAATCACGCATAACAATATCAAAATCACGAATCGCACCTTAAATCGAACTTAATGAACTTTGAATATTTTAACTTTCAAAAATCGTGCCAAATCTTATCAAATCAACTCGGAATGGACTCAAATTTTACACACAAGTCCCAAATTACATAACGAAACTATTCCAATTTCCGGAACCACAATCCGAACCCGATATCATCAAAGTCAACTCCCTGTTAAACTTATGAATATTCCAAACTTTTAAATTTCCAACTTTCGCCAATTAGTGCCGAAACCTTCTAGAAATATCCAAATAAAATTCCGGGCATACGCTCAAGTCCAAAATCACTACCATCAAAACTCCGATCTGGGGTCAAATACTCAAAAGTCAAACTTGGTCAACTCTTCCAACTTAAAGCTTCAAACATAAAATTCATTCTTCCAAATAAATTCTGAAACACTTGAAAATCAAACAGACGATTCACACAAGTTATGTTATATCATATAAAGCTACTCAAGACTTCAAATAGTTGAACGAAATACAATTGCTCTAAATGACCGATCGGGTCGTTAGAGAAATTTAATACAAACTACCCCAAGAATTGGTGTCACAAGTCATAAGCAACTAAGAACAGAAATACAACGTTGATATGAGAAAGTATACCATCTATTTCAATATACATAAACAGAAATACAAGATCCTAGGCTACCATAATTAAATGGCAGCTATCAACTGAAACTCTGATATATCTGCAATACTCGATCTCAAATTCTACAACAACTCAGCTCTAAAATCTGCACACAAGATGCAAAAGTATAATATGAGTACAAGTGATATCATGTTCTTAAAAAGTATCAAGACCAATCTTAACGAAATAATGATGGGGTTTTAGTCAAAAGATACTCACTTTACATAACATGTGCAGTTCATAAGCATACACAATAACAGAAAAATACCCAAGAAATAGCGGATATCAATAATAAGGTGCACAGTCAAAGACGAAGATGTTAAGTATGCTTTTTTGGGGTAAATAACAAGGTCAAAAATATATATAAATGCACCAAATTCGCATGTAAAGGATATATACAACAAATAGCATTAATTCGAATGCTTCTACATGAGTCTAGAATATCTATGCGTGATAAAGACGCAAACCTTACACCAATCTGACATCCTCCAAATGTCCAATTGTTAACAAGTCCCATACATATGTAAAATGCATGAATATGCATGTATAGATAATATGCATGAATACTCCTATATGAGTTTAGAATACCTATGCATGATAAAGATAAGAACTTTACAACAATCGGCACTCCCGGTGGCTTGATACCCCCAGTGTCGAACCGCGTGTATGCCACCAAAAGAGAAACATTGGAGGGAGACGCTAGGGAGATGTATCCTTATCCACACGTAAAACAGAAACGTGACCAGCACGCCCAACGTATGGGCAAATCGCGTGCCATGATCATCTCAACTTGCATGGACAATTTACGTGTCATATTTATCTCAACTCATACAGATAACTCACATGCCACAACTCACTCAATATAGAATTACCGTATGCATGAATGTATGCAAATAAGCAAGAGATAATAGTATCTATATGATGCATATGAACAAAAGAGATAAACATACAAGGGTATATGTATATATACAATGTATAACTATAAATATAACATGTAATCTAACATACGAATAGCTGTCATGTCCAGATAAAGTATAAAAATCCTAGTTATGATCTCTAACATGAATAAGAAAGCTCAAGTAGTCATACGAATAAAAGAATATGTTACAAGAGAACATGAATCAAACAAGGCATGAAGAATCCTAAAATCTACCCCCAAACATGGTATAACCTTGGCGCGTGCATATATGCTTGTCACCTTGCATATACGTCACTCCCAAACACGTAGTATTTAGCTGTAATGACCCGGTCAGTCGTTTTGTATATTTGAGCCATGTTTCCCCATTTGATGTTTCCGTATGCTTGTTTGTTATTTTGGGAGTTGCGGGGATAGTTGGTTTTGTCCCGGGGAAGGTTTGGAGTGAATTGGAATACTTAGTTCCTTTGTTGGAAGCTTAAGTTGTAAGAGTTGACCTAAGTTTTACTTTTATGTAAATGACCCGAATTGGTGATTTGATGGTTCTAATAGGTTCTATGGTAATTTTGGACTTAGGCGTATGTTCGGATATGGATTTGGAGGTTCCTAGGATATTTTGGCTCTTTTTGCCGAAAGTTAGAAATTTAAAGGTTTGGAGAGTTCCTACGTTTGATCAGAAGTTGACTTTGATGATATTGGGTTCGGATTATTATTACGAAAGTTGGGATAGGTTTATTTTGTCATTACTTATGTGCAAAGTTTGGTTGTAATCCGGATTGGTTAAGCTTGAATAGATGCTTGGTTTGAAGTTGGAAGTTTTTGATCTTAAGAGAAGTTCAACTTGTGTTTTGACCTTTAATTCATTGACGTTATGTTATCATATGTTTTTGGAGGCTTTATATAAGTCGGAGTAGTATTTATGGACTTGTTGAAGCAATTGGACGAGATCCCGGGTTGCTAGGGTTTTGAACTACCCGGAGCATTATTGGTATTGCAGAATTTTGCTGGTGTCAGGTCCTTCATAGCATTTGCGGGCTCTACATCACGTTCGCAGAGAGTTATTTTGGTGTTGGGCAGGTGTTTTCTTCGTGTTCGCGAAGGGGAGATGAGAGCTGGAGTTTTGGTCTTCACGTTCGCGAAGGTTTGGCCGCATTCACGTAGGGAGGCAGAATTTGTGCATCGTGTTAACGAGGAAGGTTCCGCGAATGCAATGGGTATTTTTGGGTTAGAAGAAGTTGTACTTTGCAAATACGAGGCACGTGCCACGTTACCGAAGGGTACCTTTGTGCAGTGCTTTTAAGTGATGAATTTTGGGATTTTAGCCATTCTTTCGTATTTTTGAACCCTAGACTTGGGAGAAGCGATTTTGGCTTGGAGATTCTTATACAAGACTTTGGGGTAAGTAATTTCTACTCAATTTTGGTATTATTTCAAGAATTTACATGGATTTCTACACCTAAAAACATAAAATTTTGAGGAAAATTTGGGGGTTTTCCCTATAACTTAAGAGAGTGAAAATTGAGAATTTGAAGGTTGATTTAGACGTGGTTCTGGAAAATAATCACATATTTGGACTCGTGGTGTTATGAGTAGTCGGGATCTACCCCTTGACTCGAGTTTTGACCTTGTGGGATTGGGTTGACTTTTGTAGACTTTTTGGGAATTGAATAAAGATTGAAGTTTTATTATTTGTAATTGATTCCTATAGCTTTGTTTGATGCTATTGAGCTATTTTTGGCTAGATTCGAGGCGTTTGGAGGATGTTTTGCGAGGGAAGGCATTTTTGGAGTATTGATTTGGCTTGTTTGAGGTAAGTATCTTGCCTAGCCTTGGTTTGAGGTACTAGTTGCTTGAATTGTTGATGATGTCTACATGCCGAGGGTGATGCACATGCAGGGGGATGGGCATATGTGCGTGCACCAGATTTTATCCATGTTCAAGGTAGTCCTTAGGTTGTGTTATGCCTTGTATTGGATGCTATTCTTCTTTTTATCGTGCTTCATATGTCTGTACCCCTTCATGAGCTTCTTGATTCACGCTAGAGATCATGTGTAGGTTAGTTTCCTGTTCAAACATAATAATTGCTATTTTGTGGCATATCCGCCTAATTTGAGCTGTGGTAGCACACTTCACACATGCATACACCTTAAAATGTTACTTTTTATCAGTCCATGAGTATGTGATTTGATATCCATTGTTTGTATACATGTATTCCGATATATTCTTTCTGTGTAATATGGACTGTTGCATCCTATTTTGCACAAGTCAAAATAACATATAACTTATAGTACTCTACAAGATATTTAGAGTTTAGAGTCGCCACCTAGTATTAAAGGTACACTAGGACACCTATACTACACTATGAATGTACACTTTGATTGTGATCTGTGAAACCATTGAGATTCTAGGTAAGAATTTAAATTATCTCTAGTGGAAGATGTTAGACATCCCTCAAGATCCACAAGATATGGTTCCGAGGACTTAATTAAATAAATGAGGAAAGGTTCACAAGAATGATATTTATTCACAGTAAAGCATGAAACTTGAAATAAAATATGTAATTGAGTATGCACAAGAAAGTAGAGAAAATATGTGAGAAAGGTGGAAGCTTTGAGGAAGATATACATTTAATTAATAAAGAATAAAAGGTTATATTTTGACAAATAAAATTATTTTGATGGGGGTTTGAATCAAAAGTAAGCTTATGAGAGTTGACTTATGATTAACAACTTTAAAATAGAATATGTGAAAGAATATTTGTTTGAAGTAGTCTTGAAAAGAATTATAAAAGAATTTTTAACAAGTGCATGGCCAATAAAGAACCGGTCAAGAAATATAGACAAGCACAATGAATTATATTCACATAACTTTGATGGATATACAATGTGGTAAAATATTATGGACTTTGAGAGAATTTCACACAAAGACAACTAATTGTGCAAAATTATATGTAAGCTAATCACGTTAAGTGTTATTCATAAAAAAGGTCAGTTATCATGGATTTGTACAAGCATGTATTTATTTAAAGTGAGGTGGTTAAAATAAGTAATTTATAAATAAAGTGACCTGAAAGTACAACTAAGTATAATAGCACACATGTGAGAAAATATACAATTATTTGATTAGAAAAGAATGTTATGCTTATGTAGTGAAAAGCTTGTTTAATTAATTAAGTTCGTTTCAATCCTAGTCAATTAAGCACGCTACAAAAGCGTATCCAATAATCTATTTATAGATGCAAGCTACACACTTATTTCACACACATATTGAATATTTATTATTTAACTAGATGCATTTTGTCCTAAGTGTTGTCATATGTAAATAAACATCAAACAAGCATAAATAAATATTATATATGACATCTATCCACGATTCTACTATACTTGTATTTTTAGTACATCCGACAACGGGCACGAAGCGGGGTTTTGACGGAAATTTGTCTTTGATTTTCTCCGGTGTCGTATTTTGAAAGCGACTCAGTGTGATAATACCTCACAAGATAACAGAAGTAAAATTATTACTGAAATAATATAAAAATAAAAATGATTTAAATATGACATAGTTTGAAATGATTTTTGTTTGAAAATGTTTATAGAATTTTTTTTTTGAAAATGTTTTTTGGAAATTGTCTTTGAAATTGTTTTTGAAAATTATTTTTACTAAAAATGGTTTGAAAATGTTTTTGGAGAATAGTTTAAAAATATTATAGGAGGTTAATGTGACGACTCGATAGGTCATTTTGAGTTCGTGTTCTGAGACCTCTATTAGCTCAATTTGATATTTCTTGATTTGCGTGCATAGTCCGTGTTGCTTTTCAAAAAGCTTTTATGTGAAATTCGGAAGAAAATGAAATTTTTGACTAAGAATGAGGCTAGAGTTGACTACGGTCAACATTTTGGGTAAACGACCACAGATCAGTATTTTGACGATCCCAATAGGTGCGTATGATATTTTTGGACTTGTATGCATGTTTTGTTGGGGTCCGGGGTGACCCAAACGCGTTTCGGTGCGTTATGTGCGAAATTGTGAAAATTGAGTTTAAGTTGATTTTTTTTGAGTTTTGAAGATCAATTCTTGTTATTTGATATTAGTTTGATAATTTGAGGAAGCAAGCATAATTGTATAATGTTATTACATTTGTGTGCATGTTCGGTTTGGAGCCCGAGGGGCTCGAGTAAGTTTCAGGTGTGTATTAGATGAGGTTAGTTGGCTTAAGGATTGCTGGTGCAAAACTACTGGTGTCTCAGGTCTCCATCTGGCTCGCATTTGTGAGAGCGCTTTTGTGGTTCACTGGCTGCATTTGCGATAAGGGACTGGTGGATTGGTGTTTCGCATTTGCGAACATTAGATCGCATTTGCGGACTCTGGGAGTTTGCATTTGTAACCTTTGAGTCGCTTTTGCGACTAGGGGCTAGACAGGCAACTTTGCAAATGCGAAGCTTAGCTCGCATTTGTGGTCAGTGGGCAGATCGCATTTGAGAGGTTTTTGTCGCATTTGCGACGTTGCGTGGTGTGATGCATTGATCGCAATTGCGATCCGTGTGTCACATTTGCGGGCATCGCATTTGCAAATAAATGTTCGCAAATGCAATGCCTGCAGCGGGGTAAAAGGAGAAAAATCGGGACTTAGATCATCTTACACCATTTCTCAACTCCAAACAGTCTAGAGGCGATTTTTGAAGAACTTTTTCTTCCCAAATTCATTGGTAAACAACTCTAATACATTTTCTATCAATTCCCCATTGTATTTCATGAGTGTTTAACATCAAATCTTTGAATTCCATGGTAAAAATTAGGAATTTTGGGTAGAAATTAGGATGTTTTGTAAAATTGATATTTAGACCTCAAATTGAGGTCGTATTTCGAAACAAATCACATAACCAGGCTCGGATTAAATAGATAATTGGATTTTGGTCAGAATCTCAAATTTTCGACCAAACGAGCCCGAAGTTAACTTTTGTTGACTTTTTAAAAAATGATTGAAATTGAAACTTTTTCATTTGTGGGTAGTTTCTAAAGCTTATTTTTGAATTGTTTGGTCGATAATTGGCTAGATTTGATTGGTTTGGAGGCTTGTTCAAAGGGCAGGGCCGTGGTGGATTGATTTGGTTGCGGAGTGAGGTAAGTGTCATGGTTAACTTTGACTTGAGGGAATTAGGATTAGTTGGTCTATTTGCTACGTGTATTATGTGTGGGGACGATGTATATGTAGGGTGACGAGTATATATATATGTTGTCATGGGTTAAAGCATGCAGGAGGAATTTGTTTTATTCGTATCTTGTGGTTACACTTGCTATGCCTTCCATGTTTTAATTAACCTGTTTATTCGTTAAATTGTTAGTTTCTGTTTAAATTGCTTACTTTAAAGTTGTGGTAGTAGTGAAAGTTGAAATTGATCATTTTTGGCACCACGGTTGAAGTGAATTGTTTCTCACCTTGCTTAACACTTTAGGATGTTACTGTTACTAGGTGAGAAAAGGGTGAAAAGCACGAAGGGTGTTGTCGTGCCATATATGTATATTATTGTCATTGATTGAGTGATTGTGAGGATTAAAGCAGGAAAGGTGATACCGTGCACATGATTGCTTCATTACTATTTATCTTTACTATTTATCATCATCATATGAGGATGAGAGTAAAAGCACGCAGGATGATGCCCTGTCATTTCATTCATTATATTACATGATGAGGATGAGAGTAAAAGCACGAAGGGTAATGCCGTGCTATTGCATTTATGATATTATATGGTGATGATGAAAGTAAAAGCACGAAGGGTGATGCCATGCCATTGTTGATTTCGTTGCGTTATTTGACTATCAGATTGGTGATTTGATCGGTTACATCATTATTTATTTCGGAGAAAGGCTACCTGGTGATTTGTGTACTTGTCGTTCATATCTTACTTCCCATTTTACATGTCCCCTCCCTGTTATTATTTTAAATGCTCTACTTGTTATTTCTGTTGCTTTATGTATATATCTACGCAGGATTTTAGTAGGTGTCTTGTCATAGCCTCGTCACTACCTCGTCGGGGTTAGGCTCGACACTTACGGAGTACATTGGGTCGGTTGTACTCATACTACACTTTCGCACTTTTTGTGCAGATTCTGGAGTTGATCCCAGTGGCGTTTAGTGGAGTTGCTGCTCGAATCACATATGCATTTGGATACTTGAGGTAGACCCGCATGACGATCGCAGCCCTTGAAGTCCCCTTCTATTCTATCTTTACTGTTTATTCTATTTCGAACAGTTGTAATTCCTTCAGACATTTGTTGTAGTACTATTTAGTATGCTCATGTACTTGTGACACCAGATTCCGGGTTTTGGCTCGTCAATGTTGGAGTTATTATATTTACTTTGGAATTTTACAACTTTAATTCTTATCAAACTGCTTTCAATTGTTTAACAATGATTAATTGGGTACTAATATTGGCTTACCTAGCAAGTGGACGTTAGAAGCCATTACGATCCCGTGGTTGGAAATTTTGGGTCGTGACAAGTTGGTATCAGAGCACTATATTGCCTAGGTCTCACGAGTCATGAGCAAGCTTAGTAGAGTCTGGAGGATCGGTACGGAGACGTCTGTACTTATCTTCTAGAGGCTATAGGGCTTTAGGAAAATTTCACTTCTTTCTTTCTCTATCGCGCAACTTTATCTTATCACTGAAGTTTGAACTATTCTATTCTTGTTCTCTCTCAGATGGTGAAGACACACAGTATCCATGGCGGGTCAGGGGCCAGATCCCCAGGTTGCAGCCACTGCCAGAGGTAGAGGTCGGGGTCGAGGTCGAGCAAGAGGCATACGCAGGGCAGAGCTCAGCCTAGAGCATGTGCAGCAACACCTATTGCAGAGCCTTAGTTCGAGCAGGAGGAGGAAGTCCCTGTTCAGACTATGCCAGTTGGACCAGCTCAGGCCCTAGAGGGGTTTATCGCTAGCCCAGTACTTCAGGACACTCTAGTCCATCTGGTGGGTCTTATGGAGAGTGTGGCCCAGGCCAGTGCATTTCCTGTAGCACTAGCTTTCTCTCAAGCTAAGGGAGGAGCCCAAACTCCTGCTACTCACACACTGGAGTAGATGGATCCCATATATCAGACTCAATGATCCCAACAATTGGAGTAGTTCAGTCTGTCATTGCTACTCAGCCCATGGAGAGGCCCGTGGTGTCTTCTGAGGGGTAGAAGAGATTTGACAAGTTCACTAAGTTATTTCCTATTCGCTTTGATGGCACACCTTCTGAGGATCCACATGATTTTATTGACCGTTTCCACGAGGTGTTGTGCAACATGGGTATAGTGGAGTCCAATAAAGTTGACTTCGCGGTATTTCAGATACATGGCTCCACCAAGAGATGGTGGGAGGATTATGTTCGAGGCAGACCAGCGGGATCACCTCCACTCACTTGGGATCAGTTCTCACAGCAAATTTTGGAGAAGTTCATTCATTTTTCTCTAAGAGAGGAGTACCGCAAACAGTTTGAGCGCCTCCCGCAGGGTAGCATGATTGTTACCCAGTATGAGACTAGATTTGTGGACTTAGCTCGCCATGCAGTTGTTTTACCCCCTACTGAGAGGGAGAGAGTAAGGAGATTCATTGATGACCTTACTTTTGGTATCTGGCTACAGATGCCCAAGGGGAATAAGGATGATATTTCTTTCCAGCAGGTTGTAGAGATTTCTAGACGGAACGAGAGGGTTTGTGGTCAGGGTAGGGAGGCGGTATCTAAGAAGAGGCCTCGTCATTTTGGTGGTTTCAATGGTGCCTCGTCTGGAGGTAGGGGTTCATTCGGTAGAGGCCATCCGTCCAGGCCGATTTAGTCAGCGCATCAAGTATCTCACGGTGATTCTGGTAGTCATTGTTCTTATGGGTCTCATCTTTAGCAGCTAGCCTACAGTGCACATTCAGCTCTAGTTAATGCACATCTGATTCAGAGTTATCAGGGTGGTTATTCAGGCCGACAAGGTCAATTTTAGGGTCAACTGTCACAACAGCTGAGGACTTATTATATTTGTGGAGATCTGAGGCACGTCGCGAGGTTTTTCCGTCGATCAAAGAGCAGCATACCATAATAGGGTACTCGTTCCATGGTTCCGGCACCGATTGCTCCACCTCCCACTCAACCAGCTAGAGGCGGGGGTCAGGTAGCCCGTGGTGGTAGTCAGGCCATTAAAGGTGGAGGCAAACCAGGGAGAGGCTGTCCAAGAGGTGGAGGTCAGAGTGGTGGGGCTCAGCCCCGTTTTTATGCATTTCAAGCTAGACCTGTGGTATAGTCATCTGATGCGGTCATTGCAGATATTATTCCTGTTTGCCATAGAGATATATTCGTTTTATTTTATCCGGGCTCTACTTATTCCTATGTGTCATCCTATTTTGCTTCATATCTGGATGTGTTATGTGATTCTTTGAGTGCTTCTGTTTATGTGTCTACACCTTTGGGAGATTCTATTATGGTAGACTGTGTTTATTTTTCGTGTGTAGTCTCTATCGGGAGTTATGAGATGAGAGCAGATCTTCTTTTAACTCATCATGGTGGACTTTGATGTTATCTTGGGTATGGACTAGTTGTCACCATATCATGCTATCTTGGAGTGTCACGCCAAGACTATGACCTTAGCCATACTGGGGTTACCTCGATTGGAGTGGAGAGAGACTCCTGATTATTCCACTAGTAGGGTCATTTCTTATGTGAAGGCTCTGCTTATGGTCGAGAAGGGATGTCTAGCATAGTTGGCTTATATCCATGATCCTAGTGCGGAGGTTCCTTCCATGGATTCAGTATCAGTTGTGT
This sequence comes from Nicotiana tomentosiformis, assembly GCF_000390325.3. Taxonomy (NCBI): domain Eukaryota; kingdom Viridiplantae; phylum Streptophyta; class Magnoliopsida; order Solanales; family Solanaceae; genus Nicotiana; species Nicotiana tomentosiformis. The sequence goes on from NC_090823.1 coordinate 59,718,658, forward strand.
GCAAGTTTCCAGAGGTGTTTCCTTCAGATTTGTCTGGGATGCTTCCCGACTGGGATATCGATTTCTGTATTGACTTGGTTCTGGGCACTCAGTCCATTTCTACTGCACCATACCGTATATCCCCAATTGAGTTGAAAGAATTGAAGGAGCAGTTGTAGGATTTTCTTGATAAGGGATTCATTGGACCTAGTGTCTCGCCTTGAGGTGCACCGATGTTGTTTGTAAAGAAGAAGGATGGAACGTGAGCATGTGTATAGATTATTAGCAGTTGAATAAGGTCACTATCAAGAACAAGTATCCGTTGCCAATGATTGATGACTTATTTGATCAGCTTATGGGTGTCAAGCTGCTTTCGAAGATTGACTTCAGATCTAGCTACCATCAGTTAAAGATTAGGGCAGCAGATGTCCCTAAGACAGCCTTATAGACTCGATATGGTCACTATGAGTTCCTAGTGATGTCATTTGGCTTGACTAATGCTCTAGCAGCCTTTATGCATTTGATGAACCGGGTGTTCAAGCCCTATTTTGATTTTTTTATGATCGTCTTCATTGATGATATTTTTGTTTACTCTCGCAGTCGAGCAGGAGGATGAGCAATATCTGCGGATCGTACTTCAAATTCTGAGGGGTCGTTAGTTATATGCCAAGTTTTCAAAGTGTGAGTTCTGGTTGGACTCAATTGCCTTTTTAGGCCATGTTGTATCTTCTTAGGGCATTAAAGTGGATCATAAGAAGTTTGAGGCAGTTTAGAACTGGCCTAGACCTACTTCAACCACAGAGATTCGGCGCTCCTTGGGTTTGGCGGGTTATTATCGTCGGTTCGTGGAGGTGTTTTCTTCTATCTTAACCCCATTGACCAAGTTGACCCAAAAGGGTGCTCTTTTAAGATGGTCCGACGAGTGTGAGTTGAGCTTTCAGAAGCTCAAGACTACATTGACTACAACTCCAGTGGTTGTGTTGCCTATAGGTTCAGGATCTTATGCCTTGTATTGTTATGCATCACGTATTGGGATTGGTGCGGTATTGATGAAGGATGGTAGGGTGATTTCCTATGCATCTTGGAAGTTGAAGGTTCATGAGAAAAATTACCCTGTTCATTACTTAGAGTTGACAACCATTGTTCACGCGCTGAAGATTTGGAGGCACTATCTGTACGATGTTCATTGTGAGGTCTATACCGATCATCAGAGTCTCCAACACCTGTTTAAGTAGAAATACATTAATTTGCGACATCAGAGATGGTTAGAGTTACTGAAAGACTATGATATCACCATATTATATCATCCATGGAAGGCCAATCTAGTGGCAAATGCATTGAGTAGAAAGGCTGAGAGCACGGGCAGTTAGGTAGATTTATCGATTATAGAGAGGCCACTAGCCATGAATGTTCAAGCTTTGTCCAATCAATTTGTGAAATTGGATTTTCGAAGCCCATCCGTATTCTTGCTTGTGTTGTCGCACTCGCTAGTTTGATGATCCTCACTTGTTGATGTTGAAGGATGCAGCGCAGCAAGGTGGTGCTAAAGAGGTTGTGATTGGAGATGATGGTGTTATGCGGCTTCAATGCCGGATTTGTGTTCTAAATATTGATGGGTTGAGAGACTTGATCCTTGAAGAGGCTCACAGTTCATGCTATTCCATTCACCCAGGTGTCACGATGATGTACCGTGACTTGAAACAACACTATTGGTGGTGAAGAATGAAGAAAGGCAATGTTGCTTATGTATCTCGGTGTTTGAATTGTCAACAGGTGAAGTATGAGCATCAAAAATCGGATGGTTGGACACAAAGATTGGAGATACAGGAGTGGAAGTGGGAGCGCATCACTATGGATTTTGTGGTAGGCTTACCACGGACCTTGAAGAAGTATGATGCAATCTGGGTTATTGTGAACCGGTTGACTAAGTCCGCACACTTCATTCCAGTGGCAACTTCCTATTCTTAAGAGCGCTTGGCTTAGATTTACATCCATGAGATTATCCACCTGCACGGTGTGCCTATTTCCAATATTTCTGACTAAGGCATGTAGTTCACATTGCATTTTTTGAGAGCCGTGCAGCGTGAGTTGGGCACGAGGGTCAAGTTGAGCACATATTTCATCCTCAGGGACGGACGGTCCGAGCGCACTATTCAAATCTTGGAGGACATGTTACGTGCTTGAGTTATGGATTTCAGAGGTTCATGGGTTCAGTTTATACCTCTAGCAGAGTTTGCCTACAACATCAGTTACCAGTCGAGTATTAAGATGGTGCCATATGGGGCCTTATATGGGAGGAGATGTCGTTCGCCGATTGGTTGGTTTGATCCTGGAGAGGCTAGGTTGTTGGGCACTAATTTAGTCTGTGATTCTATGGAGAAGGTTAAAGTAATTCAGGAGCGACTTCGCACTGCCCGGTCCAGATAGAAGAGTTATGCGGATCGGAAGGTTCGAGATGTGGCATATATGGTGGGTGAGAAGGTTCTCCTTCGAGTATCGCTTATGAATGGCATGATGCAGTTTGAAAAGAAAGACAAGTTGAGCCCGAGGTTTATTGGGCCATTTGAGATCTTAGATAGAGTTGGGGAGGTTGCTTATAGGCTTGCATTACCTCCTAGCTTAGCAGGGGTACATCCGGTAATTCACGTGTCCATGCTTAGGAAGTACCATGGAGACATCTCACAAGTTTTGGACTTCAGCACGGTGCAACTTGATAAAAATTTAGACTATGAGGAGGAGCCGGTGGCTATTCTAGCCCGGCATGTTCGAAAGTTGAGATCTACGAGTTTTCCTTTTGTGAAAGTGCAATGGAGAGGTCATCCAATCAAGGCAGCTACGTGGGAGTCCGAATACGATATGCGAAGTAGATAACCCCACCTTTTTACCAGTCCAGGTACTTTTCTATGTCCGTTCGAGGACGAACATTTATTTTATAGGTGGAGAATATGACGACCTAATAGGCCGTTTTGAGTGCTACCCTCTATTTTCATGTTTCTAGATTTTTATTAGCTCCATTTGATGTTTCTTGATGTCCTTGTCGCTTTTCGAAAAGCTTTTATGGGAAATTTTGAAGAAAATGAAAGTTTTGACTAAGAATGAGGCTAGAGTTGACCACACTCAATATTTTGTGTAATAGACCACAGATCGGTATTTTGACGATCCTAGATGTTTTTGGACTTGTATGCATGTTTGGTGGGGGTATGGGGTGACTTGAATGCGTTTCGGCGCATTATCTACGAAATTATGAAAATTAAGTTTAAGTTGAAAATTCTTGAGCACATTTGTTGACCATGTTCGGCACTTTAGCTCAGGCGGGATTGATCCCCATTGCACTAGCTACATCTCAGGCTGGGGGAGGAGCTCAAACTCCCGCAACCCATACTCTAGAGTAGTGGGTTCATATTGATCAGGTTCCGGGTATCATTCCGGCACAACCCATTATTCCAGCACAACCCGTTATTCCGGTTCAGCCTGAGGTCATGCCAGAGGCATCTGAGGAGGAGTAGAGGAGACTTGAGAGGTTCAAGCAGTATGATCCTCCTACTTTCAGTGGCACAGTTACTGAGGATGCACAGGGTTTCCTAAATAAGTGCCACCGTATTCTCCGCACCATGGGTATTGTGGATGTGAGGGAGTTGCCTTTACTTCATTTTAGATGTCAGGGGAAGCATACAGGTGGTGGCAGGCTTACGAGGAGGGTAGGCCAGCTGATGCGGCCCCACTCACTTGGACTCAATTTTCAGATATGTTTTTGAGGGAGTTTGTTCCCCAGACCCTCCGGGGATGCATGGCGCACATAGTTTGGGAAGCTGCGTCATAGGACTATGACAGTGTCAGAGTATGCCATCAGATTTGTCCTAATATGCACCTGCTTTGGTTTCTACAGTTAGAGAGCAAGTCCGCAGGTTTATCGAGGGGCTTAGTTATGGTCTTAGATTCAGCATGGCTCGAGAGTTGGAGACGGATGCTCTGTTTTAGCAGGTTGTGGGGATCGCTCGGAGGATGGAGCATATGTGGGGCTAAGACTGGGAGGATAGGGAGTCCAAGATGCCTCGAGATTCTGGAAGATATAGTGGTGCCTGCGCTCCAGTTTCAGCCCGTCATGGTAGAGGTTATGTGAGTTTACCAGTTTATTCAGCACTTCCAGCTACTCGTAGTGCTCCGGTTATTCGGAGGTCTCAGGTCGCCCATTATGCACAATCACTTTCTAATGCACCTCCTGCATATGGCATCTTTAGCTGTCAATCTAGCCGACCAGGTCAGGTTTAGTTTCAGCAGCCACGCCCACAAAGGGCTTGTTTCGAGTGTGGTGATACTAGGCATATGGTTGTCGCGCCCCGTTTTCTCGCGAAAGCAGGTTTCGACGTGTGACAACTCTTTTAAATGGGTATTAAAAGAGAAGAGTTGTCACCTAACGATTTTAAGGTGCGTTAGGGAACTTATTTGCAAATAACTAGGTTTGACTAGTCTACGTCACCAATGATCGGGTAAGGGATCAAATTACCTCGAAGGGAAGGTGTTAGGCACTCTTCGAGGTCCATAACGGTGGGTCCCGACCGATGTTTATGCTATGTGGATTATTGAATTATAATTAAGCTAAGTGATCAATTAAGTGAAAAAAAGATGTGGAAGTTGAAGGCTCTATATAAACAAGTGCAAAGAAAACAAAATAAGAATTGAACTTTATAAATAATCGGTACAAGTCTTAGAGGTTACAGGGATACAACTGCGCTGGTCTATATTTGATGACTAAGTGTGAATAACAAGCATATAAAGGGAAGGGGGGGCCTAAGTTTTTTTTGCCTAAAGGATCACCCCGTACAACATAAATAATACTTCGCAACTCCCATAAGGGTCGTTTGGTATGAGGGATAAGTAAAAATAGTGCTGGGATAAAACTTTAATACTACCTTATACCTTGTTTGGTTACCAAACTTGGGATAAGTTATCCCGGGATTAAAATTAATACCGGGATAACTTATACCTCATAGGAGGTGGGATAATTAATACTAGGATTATAATCCTAGGACAAAATAGTGAAATTCACAAAAATAGCCCTAAGGTCCTCAAACCCTTTTTCTACATTAATTTTCCCATTCTTTACCCAACATTGGTAAAGCAACGCCGCTACAAATTTCTCTGCTCTTGGAGAAGATTTCTTCTCTTCTTTAGTTGCAGAAGCTATGTTGTAGTGATTGAAGAACAACTTTGACATTATCTTCCATTTTGCTTTTCTCACAAGGTTAAAACTTCTATCAAAACCTATTTCTCTTATTCTTTCTTGTTATCATTTAAAAGTTCTCTGTTGCATAATTTGGGTACAGTCCTCTTCTCTACCAAAATAGTAAAAATCTGAACGCTTTTATGAATGCTACGTAATTGTTTTGCTGAATTTTATTTAGCAAATAATTGAGAAAAATCATAGCCTTTCAAGCTCAATATGTAGTGCCGAAAGAGCTGAAATATATGAAAGAGTACTAGCTATATGTGAAAGAGCTGCAATATGTGAAAATCTCAGTTGTGGATTGTCCACTGCCATTTATTAGCCCTTCTCTCTTATGTTGACGATGAAATCTTAGTTTAGCCTCTTTCCAAATATTCGTTGGGTTCATTTGTTTCTCTTTATGTGCTTGAAAATTATAAACTTTTGCTCATAAATTCCTTTTTCTAATTGAAATTTTTTGTATATTAATTCTTTTCATTTTTATTATGGCAAAATTAGGTTTTCTTATGGATCATCAACTATTGTCTGATATTGAATGCATTATTATCCTTGAGGAGATATTGTGCCAATAATTTCTTGTTATGTTTGTATTTCTTTTCATGACTATTTATGGTCATTCTATAAGAAGACAACATAGAAATAGGCATGTGATTAGGTACCATATGAGTGTTCGAATTCCTAAAATTATGTCTCATTTGAATTGTATCATACATGACAGTGATATTGCATGTATTGATAAGTTAAGAATGGATGAAAATTCCTTTCACACTTTAGTTCTCTTAACTAAGGAAATTGGAGGTTTGACTGATAGTAAAAATATGTCAAGTAGTGAAAAGTTAGCAATGTTCTTAAATATCTTGGTTCATCATGAGAAGAATAGATCGATTAAGGTTGACTATGTTAGATCGGGTTGGAGCATAAGTTAAGCTTTCAATAAATGCTTGAGAGCTGTTCTCAAACTAACTCCATTGTTACTTGTTAATCCCAAACCAGTGCTTGAAGACGAGATTGAAGATCGATGGAGATGGTTTAAGGTATGTGAAATTTCTTTTGAGCTATTTATGTAAAACTAAAAAAATATAATCATACGAAAAGAAATTAATAGTTTGAAATAATCTATAATTGATTTTATAGGGATGTCTAGGTGCACTGGATGATACTTACATTCAAATTAGAGTTTCATCCGAGTTCAAACCAAGATATAGAACATGAAAGGGAGAAATATCAACTAATGTACTGGGAGTTTGTGATAGAAATCTTAATTTTACTTATGTATTACCTGGTTGGGAAGGATCTACTGCCGATGGTCGTGTATTACGAGATGCTATAGTTCAAACGAACGGTTTGAAAATCCCTGAGGGTATGCCATACATATGCTTATACACTCAAGTTATATCACAAAAAGAATGCTACATAAAAGTAACTAAATTTTATGTTTATATTAAAGGAAATTATTATTTATGCGATGGAGGATATACAAATGGAAACAATTTTCTTTCACCTTACAGAGGGTATAGATATTAGTTAAGGGATTGGCAAGGTGACAATCCGCCACCTCGATGTCGAGAAGAGCTTTTCAATATAAAGTATTCTAGGGCTCGTAATGTTATCGAAAGAGCATTTGGTCTCTTGAAAGGGTATTGGGGAATTCTTAGAAGCTCTTCGTGGTACTCAGTTAAGGTTCATAACAGGATCATTAGTGCTTGTTGTTTGATGCACAACTTTATTCGTAGAGAGATGGAAGTGGATCCCTTAGACATTGATATGGAAGAACAAGTGGAGTATCAACATGACAACATTAATGTTGTTGAATCATCTGAGGAGTGGACCACATGGAGGGATGAGTTGGCTCAATCAATGTGAAATGCAAGTCTAAACAATTGATCGTTTCAAAACGTTCCATGCTTGTATTATATTTTGTGGTGTTTGGGTATATTTCTCTTTAGTTTTTTGTATGATTGTAAGGTGTATCAACTTTCAGTTTTTTTTTATTATAAGAAATAGTTACTTACTTTAATTTTTGTGAAGATTACTTATGTTTAGTTAGCGTTTCTTTTGTGATAGTTTTATACTTCCTATTTAATCTTTTTTTATGTGTAAAGTATATGAATTTTTATTTTTGTGATGCTAAGTAATATTGGAGATACTTATACTTCTTGTGGTGGTAACTAATACTTATGATGATTTATTTCACAAGATTATACAGATAAAATGAATAGACAGGCAGAAAATTCAAAGCTATTGTCAAAAAGATCAAGAAAATCAACACCTTCTTCTCGAAGGATCTGGACTCCAGCAGAAGAAAGTGCTCTTTTAGATGGTTTAAAAAAAGTGTGTGCTGATGGTTGGCGAGCCGATAATGGAACCTTTAGGCCAGGATACTTGATGGAATTAGAGCACTATTTTCATGAACGTCATCCTAGTAGTCAATTGAAAGGTGAACCACATGTTAATAATAAAGTAAAAGCATGGAAGAAATGTTATTCAAGCATAAGTTTATTAAAGAGTCGAAGTGGTCTGGGATTTCAATATAGTGATGGAACCATAATTGTTGATGATCCAAAACATTGCGATGAATTTTTAAGGTAATTTATACTTTGCTTAAGTTATTAGAATATTGTTACTTCATATAAGAATTTTCCTGAGTTCGCATCATAGTTTATAATTGACGCATATGTCATTACTTTGTTTCTTTCCTTATTTTTTCTAGATTGATCCAAAACAAAAAAGCATGAATACTAAGAAATGACCAATGTTTGAGGATTGGGAGGAACATTTTGGCTAGGATAGAGCGTCGGGAGAGTTCGCAGAAGGGCCGCTAGATGCTGCTGAGGATATTCTAAGGAGTCAAGCTTCAGGACTTTCTAATGACATGAGCTTAGGATGGCCTATTGTTGTTGATGAAGAAGAAGAAGATGATGCTGGTGATGGACCTAATATAGCTACTGGAGAAGCTAAAAATGCTTATGCTGGACCTAGTTTTATTGGAGAATCTGAAAAGGAAGATGCTAGAGCATCTGAACATTAATGTGCTGGAGCATCTGAAAATGAACATGCAGGATTCCAACAAAATCATAAACAAGGTGAGCATTCTAATAGGTCCTCTTCTAATTTCAATGAAAAAGAGAAAAGCAAGAAAAGAAAAAGGGTTGTGGAGGATTCTAGTGAGGCATTTCTTAATAGGATGACGGAAGTTATGAAAAACTTTATTGAAAGTCAAGATAAAAGAATGGGTGCCTTGATTGATAAGATTAGGGATCGTGACCGATCCGATATTCCTGGTGAAATTTATTCCATTCTTGAATCTCCCGCATTTAAGTTGTGCTCTGTACAAGAACATATCAAAGCTACAATAATTCTCTGTGAAGATGTCATATGGGTGAACTTTAACGCCAAACAATGATGTTCATGATTGTCAATGGTAAACTTTGAAGTATAGTAAAGTTGTGTATATGTGGTGGAACTAGTTTGATAGTTTTTGCTCGACTAACAACTTTAAAGTTAAACTGTAGTGCTATTTTTGATACCTCGGGTTATGTCCATACTCTTTTGTTTATGACTGGTGGGCACGAGGATGCTATATTTTTTGTGTAACTAATGTCTATTAAATAGCTTAAATCTAGTGTAAATGTTAAGTGCATATGTAATTATATTACTACTATGACAATTCTTCAATTTCTCTTTTTAGCTTAACTATGTTTTTGATGCCTCTAAATTCTATAGTTTTGGTTATGTCTTTCTGGCCAATTAGTGGATCTTGGTTTGAACCTCTGATGTGGAGTTTTTTTTTTAAAATCGCAATACATTCCGTGAAAATTGAGAAGACCAAGAAATCAATAGTATTATACATGGCAATTAGCTATCTTACATCTGAAGAAAACAGGAAAACAAATATTGTAAGTAAATATGATAATATTGAGACCAATTAATTTAACAAGAGTTATATCATTTCTTGGGGTGAATACTTTGCACAACAACCTCAATCTCTTCCTTGACTCTTTCAAATACATTTGGTCATTTAACTTCATCAACTGGGGTGCTTTCATCAATGTCATCACTAGTTCCGTGAGTTTCCTTATGACACTGAGGTTTTTTGTCGTGGTGAATCATAGCCTCAGTCTCTTCCTTTGCTCGATCTATCAAATTTGGTGCTTTTACATCTTTTGCGCCAACAGTAGATCTTGGGGCTTTATTGCCTCTGATGTGGAGTTGATTGTGTGTAAGATCCGGTGAAAGTGAAGATCATAGCATATGCAATTTATTATATAATGTTTGATGTTTTAAGTGGTATAATTCAAGTTGTTGAACTGAGATTTTTTGTATGGGCACAACTCTTGTTGCCAGGAATAGTAGAGCAATATTTCTTCAAATTTGGTTCTGCAATAGGGATTAAAGTTAGGAAGAAGATTTAGAAGAAGAAATCAGCAGATATATTTCAAAGAATTGAAAACTAGAGCCTCAAAACATTATTTAATACTTGTTGATGTAAGAATTGAAAATTGACGTATGTCAATTAGATAAAAGAGCAAGAAGATGGAGGCTAAATAAGATGGAGGTTATTTTTATAAATAAACAACTTCTTCTTAGAAATTATGCAATGCATGTCATTTTTAATATAACATACCAAATAGTGGATAATAAATAATACCAGGATAACTAATCCCAGCATAACTAATCCTAACATAACTTATCCTAGCATAACTTATCCCAGCATAACTTGTCTTCAAACCAAACGACCCCTTAGGGTAGGAGTTGCTCATATTATTCAGCGGGCACAAACTATCATCTCCTGCTACCCAATTAAATGGTTAAAGTTGTTTACCTAAAGCTCTCTAATTCAATTATAAACCGTGTCCTATGCGTGCATTACCCGTCCCATACCTAGGGTCCAGTAGGCTTTGGACCTACTATTTGGGTGGTTCTAGACTTTACTTAGGGTGCTCAAAATGATAAAACTAGGTGCACATTCAAAACAAGTAGGACTGCACATAATAGCAATGAGAGGTTCATGTTAGCCTCCACACATAGAAACAAAGGCACGCGAATAGATTTCAGGTTATGCAGTAGATAGTTTCAGAATTAAGACGTATTAGAGTCGTTAAGTCCTATAGACATAGCTTTTATATGATCCCAGTTCAAGACGTCCTACAGGCATTGCGGCTGTTTCAGATTATCGAATTGGTAGATTACATGTATTAATTTAGACATGATTTCTGAGTTGTTTGTGTCGTAGGGGTAGTGAAAGCTATTAGAAAACTCAGAATTATTCGTGTTTGATCCTATGGACATTCTTTTAAGCGAGTAACAGTACCCTATAGGCAGGATTTCTAATAGTTAGCATTTGAACTCAATTTTATCATACTTATTCTATAGGCATATTATCTAGGTGGCAGTGTAAGAAAATAATAGAAGTAATCGATCAATTAAAGCCTTATAGACATGGTATCCAGATAAGCGAAGACATGTATTAGTGCGATCCTATATGCATGCTATCTAGTAATCATATTGCAATTACACTACTAAGCAAATAATTATTGACATTTGATTCCTATAAGCATGCTATCTAATAGCACATAGAAGTAGACATATGAACATGTAGAGAACTTAAACTATTACAAACATGCTTTTGATGATGTACGGGTATTAGACAAGGTTAAGTAGGTGAAGTGTTCAAGTTCCTATAAGCATGATTTCTATTAGTGTCTAGAAATAGAGCATGTAGAACAAAGTAGCAAACAAAGCATGTAGACCCTATAGGCATGCTCTCTACCCATTTATATGAAAATTAAAGGATACTGATTCCCCCCATTCCACTAACTTTCCAACTGTTTTGTTGACAAATTATTACAGGCCGAAAATAATGAACATAAGTATAAATATTACACGCAGAACAGCTGCAGGCCCAAATAAAAATAACCCAGTACTGCCTGGGCCTTCAACAGGCTCACTTTCACACGAATAACAGACCTGGATCCAAATGCATCTCAAACAGGAGAGTGTGTCCATTTGCACAGCCCAGGGCTACACATGAACTCATACCAAGCCCAGCAATTACATATTGACCACTTAACCATATAAGTTAACGAACCACACATAGCAATCAATTGAACAACCCTGAAGTAATACCTCCTAGGGATATGATTACATGACATTCAGCAGGATTCACATAAAGCATATTGGCACTTGCATTTTAGAAGCTAGGGTGACAGGATTGGTCAAACAAGGGCTTGACCATGAAACTGGGAGAACCGAACTTAGTTTCCACATGGTGAGTTTGACATGAAAAGCTAACAACATAGGTTCACAACAAGTGAAAGAGTATAACATGTGCAACATTAGAAGAGTTGGGGAGGCATTCACTTAGGTTAACAGGGTAAGCACACATACATGCTTAGTCTTCCAGAACTACAAGTTTAGAGTAAAGCATGAGCCAGAATTAGCCTAAAAGGGATTTTAAAACTAGGAATCTAAGACATGAAGGTCTAATAGAGTCATAGTCAGAGAATGACAATTACACATAGTAAACAAGCAAGTAGGCATGGTCTATAACTGTCAATAAGAATCCTAATCATGCTGAGTATAACCTAAAGATTCCCAAGTCCAAAGACATCATGGTAGGAAGATATGTCAATCTTAAGATCAAATAGAATATACAGACTTCAGAACTTAAGCCAGTCGACTATGCATAATAACAATAACTAAGTGTATTAGGATTTAACTAGAAACCTAGGCAACACTAAAAATGTAGGATTGACCAAACACCACATTAGAGAGCAACATGTTTGGATAAAACACTGAGACAGTAGCTGGCACATATGGCTCATATAATCATAAAGCAGGGAAACAATAGAACATATGTGATGACCCAAAAGGTCATCTTTAAATTTAATATTTAATTCTATATTTTAAGACCTCAAAAAGCACTATTCATCATTTTTCGACTTGCATGTGCAGTCCGCATAATTTTTCGAAAAACGTTTATGTGAAAAATAGATTAAAATGTGAAATAGAGCCTTAAAATTCAATTAAGTTGATTTTGGTCAACATTTTTAGCAAACAGACCCGGATTAGTATTTTGACAGTTCCAATAGGTCCGTATCATGATTTGAGACTTGGGCGTATGCCCAGAATCGAATTCCGAGGTCCCTAGCTCGAGATATGAAATTGTGATGAAAAATTAAAAGTTTAAAAGTTTAATAATTTTTTAGAATTGACTGATGTTTGGTCTTGTTGATACCGGGTCCGTATTTTGATTCAGGAGCCCGGTACAGGCCTACTATAATATTTATGACTTGTATGTCGAATTTGGTGAGAAACGGAGTTGAATTGACGTGATTCAGACGTTCGGTTGTGAAAGTAGATGTTTTAAAGGTTTCTTGAAAATTTCCTTTGATTTGGTGTCCGATTCGTAGTTCTAGGTGTTATTTTGGCGATTTGATTGCGCGAGAAAGTTCGTATGATGTTTTAGGACTTGGGTGCATGTTTGTTTTGGAGCCCCGAGGGCTCAGGTGAGTTTCGGATAGGCTACGGGATGATTTTGAACTTAGAAAATCTGATTTTCTACAACTTCAGGCTTCTGGTTTCCTTCTTCGCATCCGCGAAGGCTCTCACGCGAACGCGAAGTGTGAGCTGGGCTGGGGGATGGTTTGTCCTACATGAATGTGAGGCCAGGGTCACGAACGCGGAGCACTGGGGATCTGCTCTTCGCGAACGGCAACACGCGAACGCGTAGAGTTATTGGAAGGGGGCTGGGGATCAGTGGGTTGTTCTACGCGAACGCAAGACAAGTCTCGCGAACGCGATGGCCAGGGGGGATAGACCATCGCGAACGCGTGTAATCCTTCGCAAACGTGAAAGCCACTCAGGCAAAGCTCTTCGCTAACGTGGCAGTGTTCACACGAACGCGATGAACACTGTCGTCCAGTTAATTAAAACAGAACCTAAAACGGGAGTTTTCCCATTTTATCACAAACCCTCAATTAGAACTCGGTTTAGGGGTGATTTCAAAGGAGTTTTTCACGATTTTGGACTGGGTAAGTGTTCTTTAACATATAGCGATTATATTTCATAAATCTAAGTCTATATTCATTATTTATTATGGATTTAGATAGGAGAAATTGGAATTTTTGTATAACTTTCCAAAAATAAAAATTTAATATTTGAAGGTCCATTCAACATCGGAATTTGATAATTTTTGTATGGTTGGACTAATCTCAGAATGGGTGTTCGGAATTCGTAAATGTTTCCGAGATTTGAGATGTGGGCCCCACTCTCGATTTTTAAAATAAATTTCGGATTTTAATCCAGAAAATTAATAAATTCATATGGAATTAATTCCTACGATTTGTATTGAATATATTGAATTGTTTATGACTAGATTTGAGGATTTTGGACACTAATTCGCGAGGCAAGGGTGTATTGGATACTTGAATTTGGTTGCAAAGCGAGGTTAGTGTCATGGTTAACCTTGACTTGAGGGAGTAGGACTTATTTGTCTATTTGTTACATGATTTAATGTGCGGGAACAACGTATATGTGAGGTGAAGAGTACTTATGCGTTGTGGTTGAGTCAAAACATGCGGGTGGAATTTGTTTATTGTGAATAATTGTCTATTTAATTAAGATATTCCTGCTTAAGTTTATTATTGATTATTTGATCATTATTCGTGAAATTATTATTCATTTAATTATTGTTGAATATTTTGGAAGGTGAAGTCGGTATTGAATTGATTGATAAGTGTATATCCCCGCATTTAAATACTCTTCCGAATTATTATTATTATTTTCATGGTAAGGAGGAGTGTAAATGCACGAAGGATGTTGCCGTGCCAATTGTGAGTGTAAAAGCACGAAGGTTGTTGCCGTGCCATTTGTGAGTGTAAAAGCACGAAGGGTGATGCCGTGTCAAATGAGAGTAAAAGCACGAAGGGTGGTGCCATGACATTTTCATATTATCAATTGCTCATTTTATTGTTGATACATTAATTGGCTGCTAAGTGACACTTCTCCTGCTGAAATTACTATATCCTTCCCCTTCGCATGTTCCCGCCCAATCTATAAATTATTATTTATTGTATTATTGTTACTTCGTATTTGTATATACTTGTACAAGTTATTTATGTACGTGTCTTATCATAGCCTCGTCACTACTTCGTCGAGGTTAGGCTCGATACTTACCAGTACATGGGGTCGGTTGTACTGATACTGCACTCTGCACTTCTTGTGCAAATTTCGTAGTTGGTTCTAGCGGCGTACCGTCGATTTACCCGGATTCAACTACCAGTGGAGACTTGAGGTATAACTGCACATCGTTCGTAGTTCTGAAGTCCCCTTCTATATTGTCTCAGTTGTGTATTATATTTCAAAAAGCTTGAATTTTATTCAAACCTTTATTTGTATTATTCTAGAAGCTCGTGCACTTGTGACTCTAGTTCTAGGATGGTATTTAGACATTGCTATTATTATGGATTATTCACTACATTTCAGACTTTACTTCCGCATTTGTTTCTTTGTTATTAATTAATTTAAAATTGTTTTAAAATGGCTAATATTATTCTAACGTTGGCTTGCCTAGCAAGTGAAATATTAGGCGCCATCACGGTCCCGAAAGTGGAAATTTCGGGTCATGACAACATACATGAAGGATTCATCAGAAAGTAATTTACTCAAGCAAGTTCTGGGCAAGATATAACCCCCTTAAGAATACAAGAATCCAAGACAAGGAATGGGAAAGGGTCCATGAAGAGCAATAGGTGATCAGAATAGCAGAGCAGGCTGAAGGTAATTATAAATCATTCAAATTGCACACATATAACAAGCCCGCGTCGAAGCTCAGAATTCAAGCAAGTGTAGATACTAGAAAAGCATAGGGTACAGGATAATGCTAAGGCAAACATGAATACGAATAGAGGCAAACAATAGCATATTGATTCACAAAGGCCTAAATGACATGAACACAAGCAAAAGAGAATAGAATTACAAGAGTCTTATTACTCACCAATTTGAAGAATTAACGAGCTAATACGGTAGAAAATTAGTGCCACCTGCTCGCTTATCAGTAACAAGGAGAGAATAACAGAAACCCCAAGATTCTCAGTGCGTTAGAGTTCCCAAAGGTCTCAGATGAACCCCGGGCAGTGCTCACACTAAGAGAGTCTAATAGTCGGATTCCGGTGGCCTTGGCTTTCAGCCGACCAAGAGTATGATCTTAGTATAGTTTAGAGTAAGTGAGTTTGAGAAAATAGTCGCAATAACAGTAGTGCCATCCTCGAGGGGAAAAGGGGGATGTGGGTTTATATAGTAATAAAATTCAACACACAAATAAGAAAATACAGTCAATCGAACATAAACAAGGAAAGAAGAACATGCAAAAATTCAATTTAGAATCATATTAGGAGAAGAAACTAGGTAAACCCTAGTTTGATTAGGATCAGAAATTGGCCAGAGATCTCGGTGAATCGGACACCATATTTACGCAGGTAATAGCGGTATAATCCGTGAAAGGTAAGTAAATCATGGTAAGAATCCATGGATGAGTTAGATTCAGAGTAGAATTAGGGCGGCGACTAGGGTTTGTGAGGAGAGGGGAAAGTTTGAGAGGGTATAGAGGCGGCTGACCGAGTAAAATAAGGCTAGGGTTTGGGGTGAGGTTAATTAGAAGAGGGGAGATGGCTTGTGGGCCGTTGATTTTGGGAGATCAACGGCTAGGATTTAATGAGAGGCGGGTTAGTGGATGGGTATGGGGTAGTGGGTCACTGGTATTGGGATAGGGGTCACTGGGCTGGAGTTTAGGGTGTGGGCTGGTGGATTGGGTCCGAAATTTATCCTGTTTTGGGCCAGATTTTAAATACAAGAAATTAAGGGGAAAAACAATTTAATAAAATAGCTAAATAAATATAAAAATATTATTTATGCAACTTAATATTTTAAAATAATCGGTGAAGATTATAATAATATAAAAAATTATTTTGACCCTGAATAAAATGATAAAAATAATTAATTATAAAGTATAGACTATTATAGCAAAAAAATGCGTAAATATTTCAAATAATGCAAATGTAATTATATGAAATGAAGTAAAATGTTATAAAATACACGCGTGGGTATAAATAATAAATTTGGATGATTAAATCACCCTAAAATAATTTTAAGGAATAATTACTAAATATTTGAATAATTTAAATGCAAGAAAATCAATTTTAAAGCTTTAAGAATTATAGAAAATTATAGAAGATACTTATATGGCTCTTGTAAATTGGGTAATAATGTAAAATGATATTTTGAAAGTATATAGAATATTTTATAAAATATGAAGGCAAAATTGGGTATCAACAACCGCCCCTCTTTACCCGGTAATGATGAAAGAATTGTCGGGTAAAGAAATTATGATGACCAATTTTGTCCGAATGAACAAAGATGAGGCGTGTTTGAAAATTGGAGGCCGAACCCTGGTTCTTGAGTTGCCTACATATCCCTGGTATTATGGGAATTAGGCCGTGTGTAGTTCTGGATCCAACGGCAAACGAAACTGATTAGTTGTTATAAGGATGGTCATATGTTTCGAGGAAAGGTCTTTTGTATAGGATGGAGTCATCAGTTACGGATAATTTTGGGTGGAGCTATGAATGCAAATTTGAATGTTACGGATGTTCTAGATAAACGTTTGGGCGGTTACGGAACAAAGAGTAATCAATTGCCAATCCTTGGTTACGTTTGAGATAATCAAAGGATGTGAACATTGTGAACATAAACTGGAGCGAGAATTGCTCCCGTTTGTAGAACGGTTACCTCCTGAGTTACATGCAAAAATTAAAACATAATGCACGCAAATATATAGCGTTATTGCGAAATTTAAACATGATGCAAATTCCCTTCGGACCATGAGAGTTGTCTTTGGACGATGAGGATGATTTCCTTAGACCATGATGTCCTGGGCCATGAAGCGTATGATAAGGGATTCACAGGCCATGAAATGGTGTCCCCGGTCCATGAGGATGGTGCTTCTGGGCTATGACGCCTTTGAATAATGATATGCAATTTTGAGAGATCCTCGAGCCATGGCATGATGTCTTCGGTCTATGAGGATGATGCCTTTAGACTATGACGTCTTCAGATAATGTGGCGACGTTTCAGCCCATTAAATGCAAAGATACGGAGATATCGGTTGTCTGATAGCGGGAACAGGTGATGCTTAGTTGTATGCAAGAACGAGACAGGGCCGCGCTTAGCCTTGTATGTGGTGAGGGCAGTGCTTAGCCCTATGCAGAGGAAGACAACGTTTAGCCTATGCAATGATGGAGGCAATGCTTAGCCTTATGCAATGTGATAGAGGCAGTGCTTAGTCTCATGCAAAGGAAGGTAATGCTTAGCCTTATGCAGTGACAGAGGCAGTGCTTAGCCTTATGCGAAGAATGGAGACAATGCTTAGTCTCATGCGAAGGAAGGCAGTGCTTAGCCTTATGTAATAATGGAGGAAGTGCTTAGCGTCATGCAAAGAATGGAGACAATGCTTAGCCCCATACAAAGGAAAGTCAGTGCTTAGCCTTATGCAATAATGGAGGCAGTGCTTAGCCTCATGCAAAGAATAGAGACAATCCGTTTCAACACCAATTGCCCCGCTGTGAATTGCCTCGACCTAACCTTTTTGTTGAAAGCCCTTGCTATTCTATTCTGGTAGAGTTGGCCGTGACACATTGTGTTCATCCTTTTACCATCAATGAGAGCCAGCTGTTCATACCAGTTTCGTATCTATTCCGCATCACTGAGCTCGGTCTCTTGTATGATCCTTAAGGAAGGAATCTCCACTTCGGCAGGGATAACAACTTCAGTACCGTAGACAGTAGATTGGGGGTTGCCCCAGTTGACGTACGAGAGTTGGTGCGGTACCTGAGCAAAGCAAATGGTAGCTTCTCGTGCCATTGCTTGTAGTTGTCCACCATTTTCCTCAATATCTTCTTGATGTTCTTGTTGGCGGCTTCTATGACTCCATTCATCTGCGGTCCGTATGCTGTAGAATTTCGGTGCTTGATCTTGAATGTTTCACACATGGCATTGTGAGTAATGATTGACTCAAGTACCCCAAATCGACAAACAATACAGCCCCGGACGAAATCCGCTATGACCTTCTTAGTCACAACCTTATATGAAGCGGCTTCAACCCATTTTGTAAAGTAATCTATAGCCACCAAAATGAACCTGTGTCCGTTTAAAGCAGCAGGTTAAATTGGTCCGATGACATCCATACCCCAAGTAGAGAAAGGCCAGGGTGAACTCATTGCATTGAGTTCGTTGGGTGGTACCCGTATCATATCAGCATGTACCTGGCATTGGTGACACTTTTGAACATATTTGATGCAGTCTGTTTCCATAGTCATCCAGAAATACCCAGCCCTTAATATCTTCTTGACCAGAACGAACTCGTTCATGTGAGGTCCACAAGTTCCGGCGTGTATTTCTTCGAGTAGTCTAGATGCCTCCTTAGCATCGACACATCATAGCAATCCCAAATCAGGAGTTCTTCTGTACAGAATTCCTCCACTTTGAAAGAAATGGCTGGTCAATCTTCGGAGCGTGCACTTATGAGTGTGTATAGAATTCTCTGGGTATTCCCCTTTCTCCAGGTATTCCTTGATATCGTGGAACCATGGATTTCTGTCAAACTCTTCTTCAATATGAGCACAATAAGTTGGCTGCTTGCAAATCTCTATCAGGATAGGTTATGTGAAATTCTTGTCTGGATGTTGTATCATGGAAGACAAGGTAGCCAATGCATCTGCGAACTCATTCTGAATCCTTGGAACAAATTTTGAATTCTATCTTTGTGAACCTCTTGATCAACTCTTGTACACAATGCAAGTATGATAATATTTTAGTGTTCTTGGTAGCCCATTCTCCTAGTACCTGGTGTACCAATAGATTAGAATCTCCGATTACTAACAACTCCTCAACATTCATGTCGATGGCCAATCTGAGTCCCAAGATGAAGGCCTCATATTCCGCCATATTGTTGGTGCACGGGAACCTGACTTTTGCAGATACCGGATAATGTTGGCCGATTTCTGATACTAAAATAGCTCCGATGCCTACTCCCTTGAAGTTTGCTGCTCCGTCAAAAAACATCCTTCAACCGTCGGGAAAATACATATTCAATGGTTCGTATTCTCCGTCTACGGGGTTTTCTGCTCAGTGATCGGCCAATGCTTGTCCTTTAACTGCCTTGTGAGTCACATAAATGATGTTGAACTCACTTAGCAGTATCTGCCATTTTGTTAACTTACCTGTAGGCATGGGTTTCTAGAAGATGTATTTTAGTGGATCCATCCTTGATATGAGATATGTAGTGTACGCACAGAAATAATGTCTTAACTTCTGGGCTATCCATGTCAAAGCACAACAGGTGCACTCTAGCAAAGAGTAACGGGCTTCGTAAGGTGTGAATTTCTTACTCAGATAGTATATCGCTTGTTCTTTCCTCCCAGTTTCATCATGTTGTCCCAGAATGCAACCAAAGGCTCCATCCAACATGGACATATACAACAACAGGGGTCTTGCTATCTCTGGGGGGACCAACACAGGTGGCTTAGACAAGTACTCCTTGTCAAAATCCTTTTGACATTCTTCAGTCCAGTTCATCGCAGCATCTTTCCTTAGCATCTTGAAGATCGTCTCAGATATCACCATTGACTGTGCTATAAAACGGCTAATATAATTGAGGCATCCCAGGAAACTCATCAGATCCTTCTTGTTCTTTGGCGGTGGTAGGTCTTGAATAGCTTTGATTTTCAACGGGTCTAGCTCAATACCACGGCGGCTGACGATGAAGCCCATCAACTTCCCAGCAGGGACTCCGAAGGCACATTTTGCAAGGTTTAACTTTAAATTGTGTTTTCGAAGTCGGTCAAAAAACTTCCTCAGGTCTGCTATGTGACCTGAACTTCTCTTAGATTTAATGATAACATCATCCATGTACACCTCTATTTCCTTGTGTATCATGCCGTGGAAGAGAGTCGTCATGGCCCTCATGTAGGTAGCTCTAGCGTTCTTCAAGCCAAATGGCATCATTTTATAATAACATACCCCCCATGGTGTGATAAAGGCTGTCTTTTCGGCGTCTTCTTCGTCTATCCAGATCTAGTGGTATCCTGCGAAGCAATCCACAAAGGAGGAGTTCATGCTTAGCTCAGTTGTCGATTAGTATGTGTATGTTGGGTAACGGGAAATCATCCTTAGGACTTTCTCTGTTCAAATCTCGGTAGTCAACACACACTCTGACTTTCCCATCTTTCTTAGAGACCGACACAATGTTGGCTAACCAGGTCGGGTACTCGACCACTCGAAGAACCTTGGGTTTGATTTGCTTGGTAACCTCCTCCTTTATTTTCAAACTCATATCTGACTTGAATTTTCTGAGCTTCTGCTTTACCGGTGGACACATGGGGTTGGTAGGTAGCTTGTGAGCTACCATGGATGTTCTTAACCTAGTCATGTCGTCGTAGGACCGTGCAAAAATATCCTCATATTCTTTTAGAAAACTGATATACTCTTCCTTCTCTGATGATGATAGATGAATGCTTATGGAGTTTCTTTGACTATTTCAGAGTCCCCTAAGTTAATTGCCTCAGTTTCTTCCAAGTTGAACTTTGGTTTGTTCTCAAAATTCTCTACTTCTTTGACAATTTCCTCAGGTATTATATCATCTTCCAAATCTTCCGAATCACTTTCCTTATGTTGCATTATCTCATTAAATGTCACAGTCGTAGGTTCATTAGGATATGTAATAATTATGCTGAAAAGAATGTAGAAAGATAATAATAAATAAACGAAAAGCAATAATGCATTAATAAAACATAAAATTGTCAACAAGTACGACTCAATGGCTCGAGTAATTATTTCAAAATAAAGTACTGAAAATGTCTTAAATGCTCAAATATTTTTTAAAAATAAATCATGCTAATTCTGCCAAGGCTACCCAGGTACTCGGCGAGCCCGGGATGGCACAACGGTCCACTAATCGCAGAATCAGTTCGTTCTGCCCTGGTGTACTTCTTCCAAATAAAGTCTCCATATTCTCTACTGTAAGAGCATTGTCTTTCATGTTGCCACTCAAGTTGTCCATATTTTCTTTATCCTTGCTTTTGATGTCGTTGGGAGGGGGAGGAGGACCTCTGGATCTGGTGTGATATGCTGTTGTTGCCAGAATGCACGAACCAACTAGTGGGAATGGGAATAATCAAAAAGAGAGAAAAACAAAAGGTAGCCAAGTCAGTAAGACAAAATAAAAGAATCTTACAGTATTTAAACAGATAACACATAAGGCATGTAATGATTCGCGTCCTAATTTGGGGACCTCGTTGCTCCCGAGGTAGGCCTAAGTGACAAATAGACTTGGAGAGTTTTGTGCCAATGTTGCTTTATCCCATTAACGAGAGAATACTGTAGAGTCACTAATGGCACAACGGCTTACTACATCGAATTTAAACAAAATCTAGCTATAAAACAATAAAAGAAAACCCTCCTATTCTACTTGGTCCCAGATGGACCTTCTCCATGCCTCGCCTTCTTGGCCCCATCGATTACTTTCCTAAGGTCGCGCATGTCGAGCAACAAGCCAGTACCCTTCTTACATGATTCTTATCATACGATGCGAGGTCATTCCACCTATCAATCAACAAAGGTGGGATATGCTGGACTATGCCAAACCTAGGAATTTCATGCTTTATTTTCTGTAAACAAATAAAAGGTTAGCCCTTTCCCCCCTCTAGATTCGACTATTTACGCAATAATGATCAACATGTTGACACGTTTTCTCCAAGTAACACATATAATATGATGGTTTCCTTTGCAATTATGGAAATCTCATTGGACTTTGGACAAGGTTCATCTAAGCGGGTTGACATGTCAATGATGTCTCAATACGTACTAGGTTTAGCATGATGCATGTACATTTCAAATCGGAGTGTGGTTTCTACAAAGGTCTAGACTGGTACTCTCAAGTGGACAACTTGAGAGGGAAAGGCACGTGACCATCGACTGCACCGCTGATCGACTAGTCTGCCTCAAATAAGCCTTTCCGGTTTAAAGGGTTTTTTTAGGAAAGCGCAGACACTCATCAAGCGCCGCTATGTTGATAATAAGCACGAGTGGAGTATTATATTGAAAGCATGATTTATGCAAAAATAGTAACACATTGCAAAAATATTTTCATGATAAAAGTGCATAAAAAAGACAGTAAATAATATGGTAAAGATAAACATGAGGAGGAAAAGGAAAAAGAAAGACAAAAGAGAGAAGTAAGTTTAACTCATGAAAACGAGAACGTAATGAAGCAAATAAGGAAAGGGGGATGGGAGAGACATAATATAGCAGTCTTAGACAAGATAAAGGAAACAAAGAGAGAACGTAAATGTCATAGCAATAAAAGGAGACAAGGAGGGGATGCTCATGTCATAGCAATTTAGACAAATAAAGGAAAATAAGGGAAGGGGTGTACATGTCATCAAATAATCCATACAAGTCAACTTCGTTATGGTAAGAGCCTAAGTGTAAATCCCCAGCAGAGTCTCCGTACTGTCGCACCACGTTTTCTCGCGAAAGCGGGTTTCGACATGTGACAACTCTTTTAAATGGGTATTAAAAGAGAAGAGTTGCCACCTAACGATTTTAAGGTGCGTTAGGGCACCTATTTGCAAATAACTCTGTTTGACTAGTCTACGTCCCAAAGATCGGATAAGGGCTCAAAGTACCTCGAATAGATGGTATCAGGCACTCTTCGAGGTCCACAACGGTGGGTCCCGACCGAAGTTTACGTTATGTGGATTATTGAATTATAATTAAGCTACGTGATCTTATAAGTTAAAAAAGATGTGGAAGTTGAAGGCTCTATATAAACAAGTGCAAAGAAAACAACATAAGAATTAAACTATATAAATAATCGGTACAAGTCTTAGAGATTACAGGGATACAACTGCGTTGGTCTATATTTGATGACTAAGTGTGAACAACAAACATATAAAGGGAAGGGGGTTCCTAAGTTGTTTGGCCTAAAGGATCACCCCGTGAAACATAAATAATACTTCGCAACTCCCTTAGGGTAGGAGTTGCTCATATTATTCAGCGTGCAAAGACTATCATCTCCTACTACCCAATTACTACGTTAAAGTTGTTTACCTAAAGCGCTCTAATTCAATTATAAATCGTGTCCTATGCGTGCATTACCCGTCCCATGCCTAGGGTCCAGTAGGCTTTGGGCCTACTATTTGGGTGGTTCTAGACTTTACTTAGGGTGCTAATGATAAAACTAGTTGCACATTCAAAACAAGTAGGGCTGCATATAATAACAATAAGAGGTTCATGTTAGCCTCCACACATAGCAACAAAGGCACGCGAACAGATTTCAGGTTATGCAGTAGATAATTTCAGAATTAAGACGTATTAGAGTCGTTAAGTCCTATAGACATAGCTTCTATGTGATCCCAGTTCAAGACTTCCTATATGCAGTGCGGCTGTTTCAGATTATCGAATTGGCAGATTACAGGTATTACTATAGACATTATTTCTTAGTTGTTTGTGCCATGGGGGTAATGAAAGCTATTAGAAAACTCAGAAATATTTGTGTTTGATCCTATGGACATGCTTTTAGGCGAGTAACAGTACCCTTTAGGCAGGATTTATAATAGTTAGCATTTGAACTCAATTTTATCATACTTATTCCTATAGGCATGTTATCTAGGTGGCAGTGTAGAAAAAAATAGAAGTAATCGATCAATTAAAGCCTTATAGACATGGTATCCAGATGAGCGAAGACATGTATTAGTGCGATCCTATAGGCATGCTATCTAGTAATTATATTGAAATTGCACAACTAAGTAATTTGATTCTTATAAGCATGCTATCTACTAGCATATAGAATTAGACATATGAACAAGTAGAGCACTTAAACTATTACAAACATGCTTATGATGATGTACGAGTAATAGACAAGGTTAAGTAGGTGAAGTGTTCGAGTTCCTATAGGCATGATTTCTATTAGTGTATAGAAATAGAGCATGTAGAACAAAGTAGCAAACAAAGCATGTAGACCCTATAGGCATGCTCTCTACCCGTTCATATGAAAATTAAAGGATACCAGTTCCCCCCATTCCACTAATTCCACAACTGTTTTGTTCACAAATTATTACAGGCCCAAAATAATGAACATAAGTATAAATATTACACGCGGAACAACTGCAGGCCCAAGAGCAGGCCCAAATGAAAATAACCCAATACTACCTGGGCCTTCAACAGACTCACTTTCACACGAATAGCAGACCTAGATCCAAACACATCTCAAACAGGAGAATGTGTCCATTTGCACATCCCAGGGCCACAGATGAACTCATACAAAGCCCATCAATTACAGATTGACCACTTAACCATATAAGTTAACGAACCACACATAGCAATCAATTGAACAACAACCCTGAAGCAATACCTCATAGGGATATGGTTACATGACATTCAGCAGAATTCACATAAAGCATATTGGCACTTGCATTTTAGAAGCTAGGGTTACAGGATTGGTCAAACAAGGGCTTGAACATGAAACGGGGAGAACCAATTGAACTTAGTTTCCACATGGTGAGTTTGACATAAAAAACTAACAACATAGGTTCACAACAAGTGAAAGAGTATAACATGCGCAACGTTAGAAGAGTTGGGGAGGCATGCCACTTAGGTTAATAGGGTAAGCACACATACATGCTTAGTCTTCCATAACAACAAGTTTAGAGTAAATCATGAGCCAGAATTAGCGTAAAAGGGATTTTAAAACTAGGAATCTAAGGCATGAAGGTCTAATAGAGTCACAATCAGAGAATGGCAATTACACATAGTAAACAAGCAAGTAGGCATGGTCTATAACAGTCAATAAGAATCCTAATCATGCTGAGTATAACATAAAGATTCCCAAGTCCAAAGACATCATGGTAGGAAGATATGTCAATCTTAAGGTCAAATAGAATAAACAGACTTCATAACTTAAGCCAGTCGACTATGCATAATAACAAAAACTAAGTGTATTGGGATTTAACTAGAAACCTAGGCAATACTAAAAATGCAGGATTGACCAAACACCACATTAGAGAGCAACATGTTTGGCTAAAACACTAAGACAATAGCTGGCACATAAGGCTCATATAAGCATAAAGCAGGGAAACAATAGAACATACATGAAGGATTCATCAGAAAGTAATTTACTCAAGCAAGTTCTGGGCAGGATATAATCCCCTTAATTATACAAGAATCCAACACAAGGCATGTGAAAGGGTCCATGAAGAGCAATAGGTAATCAGGATAGCAGAGCAGGCTGAAGGTAATCATAAATCATTCAAATTGCACACATATAACAAATATGCATCGAAGCTCAAATTTCAAGAAGGTTTAGATACTAGAAAAGCACAGGGTACATGATAATGCTAAGGCAAACATGAATATGAACAAAGACAAATAATAGCATATTGATTCACAAAGGCCTAAATGACATAAACACAAGCAAAAGAGAATGGAATTACACGAGTCTCATTACTCACCAGTTTGAAGAATTAACGAGCTAATAAGGTAGAAAATTAGTGCCAGTAGCTCACTTATCAGTAACAAGGAGAGAACAGCAGAAACCTCAAGATTTGCAGTGCGTTAGAGTTCGCAAGGGTCTCAGATGAACCCCGGGCGGTGCTCACACTAAGAGAGGTCTAATAGTCGGATTCTGGTGGCCTTGGCTTTCAGCCGGCCAAGAGTATGATCTTAGAATAGTTTAGAGTAAGTGAGTTTGCGAAAGCAGTAGCAATAACAATAGTTCCGTCCTCGAGGGGAAACGGGGAAATGAGGTTTATATAGTGATAAAAATCAATACACAAATAAGGAAATACAGTCAATTGAACATAAAGAAGGAAATAAGAACATGACAAGAATCAATTTAGAATCGGATTAGGAGAAGAAACCAGGTAAACCCTAGTTTGATAAGGATCAGAAATTGGCCGAAGATCTCAGTGAATCAGACCCCCACAACCTTGCTATGAACGTATACAAACGAAATATTGTACAAATCTTGGAGAATGATGCCAATTTCCCTTGATTCAGATACTGGCACTTGCCAAAAATGGGCAAGAACTAAGTAACACCATATTTACGCAGGTAATAGCGGTATAATCTGTGAAAGGTAAGTAAATCATGGTAAGAATCCATGGATGAGTTGGATTCGGAGAAAATTAGGGCGGCGGCTAGGGTTTGTGAGGAGAGGGGAAGATTTGAGAGAGTATATAGGCGGCTGACAGGGTAAAATGAGACTAGGGTTTTGGGTGAGGTTAATTAGAAGAGGGGAGATGGCTTTGGGCCGTTGATCTTGGGAGATCAACGGCCAAGATTTAATGAGAGGCGGATCGGGTTAGTGGGCGGGTATGGGGTAGTGGGTCATTGGTATTGGGCTAGGGGTCATTGGGCTGGAGTTTAGGGTGTGGGCTGGTGGATTGGGTCCGAAATTTGGCCTGTTTTGGGCAAGATTTTAAATACAAGTAATTAAGGGAAAATAATTTAATAAAATAACAAAATAAATATAAAAAATATTATTTATGCAACTTAATATTTTAAAATAATCGGTGAAGATTATAATAATATAAAACTTTATTTTAACCCTGAATAAAATGATAAAAATAATTAATTATAAAGTATAGACTATTATTGCAAAAAAATGCGTAAATATTTCAAATAATGCAAATGTAATTATATGAAATGAAGTAAAATGTTATAAAATACACGCGTGGGTATAAATCAGCAGAGGAGAGGGTATGTTGCTATCACTGATCAATGCCACCTGCTACGGAACCACCTGCATCCATTAAAGATGCAGCTCCCCCGGCAAAAGGAACGTTAGTACATATGGAATAGTACTAGTATGTAAAACTAAACACCCTCTCAATAGAACGAGCAACAGTAAACAGAGAATAAAACATGAAATCAATAAGAGACTCAAACAACATCAAGGTGTCAAGTCAAGGGAAAGGTAAATTTCAAATAGGATTCGACAATATAAGTTAGGAGATCTTTAGCACCGATACACCACCGTGTTTTAGCATGGAGTCCGATCCCAGCCCGATCGGCTAAGCTGTCTCACCCCGGTACACTCACAATACCACCATGTGCGCGGCATGGAGTCCAATCTCAGCTCGATCGACTAAGCCGTCTCACCACAATGCCGTGTGGGTCGACATCACATCACGTCTCGCTAGCAATAATCTCATCCCTTTTAAAGGGAAACATCTCAACACACCAATCTCATCCCATATAAGGGAAAATAGTTTCATCACATTAACACGGGGATTTGCCCCACAATCACTCCTATACCGGCACATGTAGTTTCGGGGTTAGGTTGTTCTGACCTACCCTTCCTTAGTGGCTAAATAATACTCCCAAGGCATTTATTATTAAAAGTACTTACCACTCAATTCATATTCTTTTACATGTTATTTATTTTAATGGCATCATTGGCCATAACGCAATATCATTCTTGGCACGTTGGCCGTATTTCTTAATTCATGCTCACTATTTCACTTTCAATAATTAACATGGATAATCAACAATAAGGCCTTTCAAATTAAGACTTTAAACACATACTTGAGCAATTTTAGGGTCTTAGGCACCGGTGACTTCTTACACAATTGACATGATAGCTTTCATAAAACATCACGCTTTTAAATCATAACATAGTAGCACACAACCCATACTTAAACTACATTCTCAAACATTAACTCAACATAACAAGAATCTTTGGAATGCATATTGAACGCATAATTATTTTGACACAAGGCTTATTTGACAAAAAATCAATTTATAAAGAGCATCACGAGACTTACAAGGTCATTGAGGGGTTCAATTCTAAGAGAAGAGTTTAGCCAACATACCTTGCCTCGAGATTTTTAATTTACTACAATTTTCTGAAAATCCTACCCACTTCGATCTATTTAAAGATATAGCAAAATTGAACACAAATTAGGAAAGAGCTCATAGTTCCAGCTAAATTGAGCATTTTATCAAACACTAGGTGTGCATTAAGATTTCAAGGTCCTCCTATGGTGAATTCTCCTTGCAAAATCTTCAACTTGAGCAAGAATTGATGGATGATGAGCTTAGGAACTTCCTCTCTGCATCTATGTCACTCTTTCTTTGTCTAGAAATATATGTCTTTCCCCTTTAAAATGATCCCCAATGGTGTTTTATAAGAATGGGGTCGGGTTAAAAAATTAGAAAAATAGGAGCCCCATCACAGGCTTGCGGTGGCATATGCGACCGCATAACGCTTCTGCGGTCCGCACAATGGACATCATAATGGCCCCCGGAACTGGGCACTTCTGCCCCACTCTGCGACTGGTCTGCAATCCGCAGACCCATTTTGTGGTCGCATAATGCGCCGCAGAACCTCTTTCTAGAAAAGTTTGAGCTGGGTTTGCGATGGGTTATGCGGCCCGCACAATGATTATGCGGCCGCATAATGGTCCGTAAAATTTGCCCAGATTTCTGCCTCAGTCTGCGGCAGATCTGCGGCCCGCAGAGCAGCTCTGCGACTGCAGAATGGACATAAAAAAATGCCCTGTATTTCCAAAATTTTTCTTCAACTCCCCAACGCACTATTCAACCCCAAAAGTCCAAACTACGGCTAGCAAGCTCGCCGCTAAGATTCTCTACAATAGTCAACACATAAACCTTCCTCGGTACCACGAAATCTCGGGTCTTAGGTAAAATTTTACGGGGCCTTACATCCACCCCCACTTAAGATCATTCGTCCTCGAATGAGGGCTAAAATCCGCCATTAGAAACCAATGTGACTTAGCTGCTATGACATATACTAACAATCCCCAAATTTCGACTACCTCCCCAAATTTTCAAAATTTTTTCTAGAGTTTCCCCTGTAACTAGCCCTATCCACCTGTCAGAGAATCCCAGAAACCAATCCTAATATCACAACCACAACACAACGATGCAAAATAATACGGAAACAACACCGGCAACAATGCCATAAATATTGCATTACCAAGGGGAGTATTCTTAATATAAGCTGTACAGGGAAATTATGATTTGTAGAAAATTACCTCTTAACATCATAGATACAATTAACATAGCTATTCAAATAAATTAGGGTACTTCTTCTTCATTTCTTCCTCGGCCTCCCAGATGGCCTCTTCGACTTGTTGGTTTCGCCATAACTCTTTCACGTAGGCAATTTCTTTGTTCCTCAACTTTCAAACTTGCCTATCAAGAATGGCAACTATAATTTCTTCATACATCAATTCTTCGTTAACCTCAATAGTCTCAACTGGAACAATAAGCGACGGATCTCTAACGACCTTCTTCAACATGGATACATGAAACACCGGGTGCACTAAGGACATCTCTAGAGGTTGTTCTAGCCTGTAAACTACCTGGCCAATCCTTTAACTGATCCTGTATAGTCCGACATACCTCGGACTCAATTTCCCTTTCTTACCAAACCGCATTACACCCTTCATAGGGAAAACCTTTAAGAACACCCAATCATCTTCTTTGAACTCCAAATACCTGCGACGCACATCCAGGACTTCTGACGACTCTGAGCAGTTTTCAACCGCTCCTTAATGATCTTAACTTTTTCCATAGCCTGATGCACGTGGTCTGGCCCTATCAATTCTGCTTCCCCAATCTCGAACCACCCAATGGGAGATCTACATCTCCTACCATATAAAGCCTCGAACGGTGCCATCTGAATACTGGCATGATAACTGTTGTTGTAGGCAAACTCTATGAGCCTCAAATGATCATCCCAGCTACCTTTGAAGTCAAGGACACAAGCGCGCAACATATCCTCAAGCGTTTGAATAGTCCGCTCTGCCGGCTCATCAGTCTGCTGGTGAAAGGCTGTACTAAGATTCACCTGAGTGCCCAAACTTTGCTGAACCTTCTTCAAAATATTAGCCATGATCTGTGCCCCTCGATCTGAGATAATAGAAATTGGAGTGCCATGCAACCTGATGATTTCCTTGATATATAACTGAGCATACTGTTCCGATGCGTCGGTAGCCTTAACACGTAAAAAGTGAGCTGATTTCGTGAGTCGATCCACAATCACCTAAATCGAGTCAAACTTACAAGGAGTGCGAGATATTCCTACCACAAAGTCCATGTTAATCATTTCCCACTTCCACATTAGAATTTCTATGTTTTGTGCCAACCCACCGGGCCTTTGGTGTTCGGCCTTCACTTGCTGAAAATTTGGACATCTCGCCACAAAGTCAGCTACATTCCTCTTTATATCATTCCACCAATAGACTTTCTTTAGATCATGATACAGTTTTGTAGAACCCGGGTGCACGGAATGCCTATAAGTATGGGCTTCGGTCATGATTCTTTCCTGGAGACCGTCCATATTTGAAACATATAGTCGCCCTTGGTACCTTAGTGTACCATCATCCATGCCAAGAGAAAAGGCCATGGTCTTATGTTTATGAATCCCCTCCTTCAATTGTTCCAACAATGGATCATTATATTACTTCTCTTTGACCTCGACCATGAGCGATGATTTGGCCCTATTTTGCACAATCACCCCTCCTTCACTAGAGTCCGTAAGACGAACTCCCAAACTGGCCACCCGATGAACCTCCTTGGCCAACGGCCTTTGATATGCCTCCAAGTGAGCCAAACTACCCATAGATTTCTGGCTAAGAGCATCTACCACAACATTAGCCTTCCCCGGATGATACAAAATATCGATGTCATAATTTTTGAGTAACTCCAGCCATCTCCTCTGCCTCAGATTCAATTCCTTTTGTTTGAAAATATATTGAAAGCTCTTATGGTCCGTGAATATATCCACATGGACCCCATACTAATAATGATGCCAAATCTTTAACGCAAAGAACACCGCTGCAAGCTCTAAGTCATGTGTTGGATGATTCTTTTCATGATTCTTGAGTTGCCTAGAAGCATAAGCTACCACCTTGACATGTTGCATTAAAACGCACCCAAGTCCGATTCTTGAAGCATCACAATATACCACAAACCCATTCGTACCCTTTGGTAGGGTCAACACAGGTGCCCTAGTCAATCTTGATTTCAATTCCTGGAAGCTTCTTTCACAAGCATCTGACCATTGGAACTTAACTGCCTTCTATGTCAATTTAGTCAACGGAGAGGCTAGAGTAGAGAACTCCTCCACAAACTTTCTGTAATACCCAGCTAAGCCTAAGAAACTGTGAATATCTATTGGAGTTGTAGGCCTCAGCCAATTCTTCACAGCTGTAATCTTCTGAGGATCAACCTTAATTCCTTCACTAGAGACGACATGACCCAAGAATGTGATAGATTCAAGCTAAAATTCACACTTTGAAAACTTCGAGTATAACTGGTGGTGATATAGAATTTGCAAAACTGCCCTGAGATGATCGGCATGGTCCTCCTGACTCCGCGAATAAATAAGAATA
Organism: Nicotiana tomentosiformis; assembly: GCF_000390325.3. Classification (NCBI taxonomy): domain Eukaryota; kingdom Viridiplantae; phylum Streptophyta; class Magnoliopsida; order Solanales; family Solanaceae; genus Nicotiana; species Nicotiana tomentosiformis. The sequence goes on from NC_090823.1 coordinate 59,750,338, forward strand.
TCATCAATAAACTGTTACAACCCACATTCGCATACCTTAGATCATGTCGTAAGTTAGTCGACGTAAATTAAAGAAGAGATTATCTTTGAGATGATAAGAAGTTAATCCTATTGGTCTTAAACGATACAAGGGTGTATAAGAGTGGTTAACAAGTATTTGAAGTTAAACGAATCAAGGATGTTGTAACCCGTATTTTCGGGTAATACTAGAGGTGATTAATTGTCCCAAGAGGTCATGTTTTAATTTATTTGAATCATATAATATCCGTATCATAAGTCTTGAAGTCAAGCGAGTTATGAAACAAAAGTCGATAAAAGTTGTCGCAACTTACGTTTATAATTTTACTTAAACTTTAGGTCAAATATTACTACATTTTTCTCCCAATGTACTTGGAATTATGGGGTGATCTACCTATAAAATTGAAGATCTATGAGTCTAGTTTCCAACTCATTAAACCGTTCGTTGATACGATCTCAGAATAGAGAGATATTCGTGTTTTCGCGAGAGTGCGCCAAGCTGCTCTCTATGGGGCCCACAAAGGCGGTTTAAGACATATGGACATATATAAGATACCTCAACCCCGTTTTAAGTCATTATTTTTCAGTATATTCAGACCTTATAACCCTAAAAACAGTCTCTCAAGGTTCTCTCATGATCCAAGACCCAAACAAAGGGCAAACAACACAAATCAAATGTCGGGAATCCCGTGGCGCTAGTAAGTTTCTTGTTCTTCTTGTTGTTGCTGATTTTTGTGTTGTTCCAGCTCGTGTGGGAGGTTGTTTTAAGTGTTTTATGTCCTGTAAATACACCTTCAAGTTTTTAATATCAACCCTAGGTGATTTCAAGTCTTCTAAAGTAATTCTAGTGCCGAAAAACCCGAATTAATTGCTAGTTTCGCTTCCTTGTTCTTGTGGCAGAATTGAAGGGATATTTCGTGGAAAATTAAGGTCAAATTGGAGTTGTTCTTTCTGTTTAAAGGTAAGGAACCTCTTACTCTATATATATTTAAGATTATCCAAGTTGTGGCTAAGTCGTTGATGCTAGAACTTGTGAAATATATATCGAAAGGCTTGGTAGTAATGTTGTTAGTTGGTGGACTGTTTTGGAGGCTCAATATGATTATTAATGATGTTGTTTGGGCTGTTTGGTGATTGTATTGACTTGTGGGAAGTCATATAAATAGGGTAGGTGCTGTCCGTTTCATCGTAAAATAGGTTGCGGTCGATACATAATAGTTACGACGCTTAAACGATAATGATAGTGTCATTTCTCTTATTGTAGACTAAGGAGTCGTGACATTTGCATAGCTTGAGGTTGGGCAGTATATACAAGGTATGTGAGGCTATCCCTTTCATTCTTTTGCACGACTCCGATTGTACATAATGTAATGAACGAGCTCCCAAAGCTACTCTACTCTTAGAAGCTAGCAGTACTTACATTGCTGCCCTTCTTATGAAACGATTGATATTGATGTTACTTATCTTATTCTTATATTATCAATGTTGTTGGTAGTTAATCCTAATAACATGTATGAAGGATACTGACCTTACGTCACTCCGAAAGGTTCAAAATGTGATTCCAATGAGTCCAGCATGCATCATATATATGTATCTATTTTACTCTACCGAGCCGCGCTATAGTCGGCCGGGTATGGCACCTATTGTGCAACCACTGATCAGTTGGGTTTTACCGAGCTCCACGTGGCCGGGTACGATTCTACCGAGCCCTATGATGGCCGGGTACGTTTTACCGAGCCTATTACGGTCGGGTACGATATGATGATGATGATGCCCACAAAGGCGTATGTTTTAAAAGTTTATGTATATATATATATATATATATGTATGTATCACGTATTTCATGTCAGTAGCCCTCAGAGGTACCCAGATGTCACAGGTTGTATATTCCCTATCACTGTTTACATTATTGTTCTTACTTATGCTTTCCTGCCTTACATACTCAGTACTTTATTCGTACTGACGTCCTTTTTATTTGTGAACGCTGCATGTCGTGCTGCAGGTCCTGATAGACGGGTAGACGTAGCTCCCCCATCACAGTAGGCTATCCGGTTCAGCGTTTATTAGCGAGATCCCTTCTCCGGACTTGCTGTGGTCTTGGTATGCATTTTTGTTATAGACATTATGGGTATGTCGGGGCCCTGTTCCGGCAATGTTATAGCACTTATGTTCTTTTAGAGGCTCATAGACAGGTGTCGACTCATGTATGGTTTGGAATGCCTTGTCGGCTGGTTTTTGTTGTATAGTCTTTCATGGCACCATGGTAGCTCGTACCTTATATATAGTTTCTTGACAGTCTTGTCGTCCCATGTTACGTATGTTCATGACATTATCTTTCATTGTTGGATGTTCATGATCTATGTCTACCATTTATATTGGTCTTGTCGGCCCTTAAAGATAATAAGAAAGATTAGATAAAATGTACGTTGGTACTTGGCAAGTATGGCCCGGGTGCTAGTCATGACCCTCCAGTTGGGTCGTGACAAACTTGGTATTAGAGCAAGTCTGTCCTAGGGGATGTCTATGAGCCGTGTCTAGTAGAGTTTTGATTATGGATGTGTAGCGCTCCACATTTATAATCAGGAGGCTACGTGACATCTAGGGTTGTTACCTTCTTCCTGAATCTAGATCGCGCGTAGAGTTGAGTCATAAGTGTTCATATATAATATTCACCTTATTTTCTTTCAGCGATGCCTTCGACTAGGAAGAAAGCGATTAGTAAACGGCTTGATACAGCTGTGGGAGAGGGTAACATTTAGGTGCCTCCAGCCAGAGCAGGCCAAAGTGAGGCTCAGAGTGAGATGCCGTCTCATACCTCTCCGTCTCCTCCAGAGGATATTAGGAGGCACCCAGTACATCCAGTTCCTCCGTCTGGAACTACAGACCATGATATGCGCAGTGCGGTGCAATTGTTGACTAGATTGGTAGCTGCTCAGGCTCAGAAGCAGAATACCGGTGCTGCCGATAAACCGGTTAGTGTGAGAGTTCGTGATTTTATTAATCTAGACCCTCCAGTGTTTATCAGATCAGACCCCAAGGAGGACCCACAAACATTTATTAATCAGGTTCATCGTACATTACGGGTTATGCATGCTAGTGATACGGAGGCAGTAGAGTTGGCTTCTTATCGGTTACGGGATTTAGCGATTTTCTGGTATGATAGTTGGGAGAGATCTAGGGGTCCGAACGCTCCTCCAGCCATGTGGAAGGAATTTTCTGAGGCCTTTCTTCATCACTACTTGCCAATTGAGATACGACGAGCTAGAGCTGATAAGTTCTTGAACCTTCGACAGGGTAATATGAGTGTACGAGAGTATAGTATACAGTTTGATTCTTTAGCAAGGTATGCTCCCCATATGGTGTCCGAGATGAGTGATAGGGTGCATCTGTTCGTGAACGGGTTGGGACCACATCTGATAAATGAGTGCACAACAGCCTCCTTGGTAGAGGGCATGGATATTTCCCGTATTCAGGCTTATGCCCAGACCCTAGAGGATCGTAAGCGCCAGTAAAGGGTAGATAGGGAGCAGGATAGGGGCCAGCATAAGAGGGCGAGATTTGCAGGGTATTCTGATGAGTTCAGAGGCAGTATCAGGCCCCAATCTTCGAGGAGTTTGGTGCCACCTATAGCTAGTGCTCCTCCACAGTTTCAGAGGCCTCGGTATGATCGATTTACCTATTCTGGTTCAGGTCAGAGTTCAAGGGCATCAGGCTCACAATTTCATAGAGATACTAGTCAGACGAGACCCCCAACACCTCGTTGTGATCAGTGCGGCAAGGCCCACTTTGGACTGTGCCGTCGAGGTTCCGATGCGTGCTATTCTTGCAGACAGCCTGGCCATATGATGCGGGATTGTCCTAACAGAGGAGGTGGTGGTATGGCTCAACCGACTGGATCTGTGTCTGGTTCTTCCTCATCAGTTCGACCTCCAGCACAAGGTTTTCAACAGTCGACAGGTCGTGGTAGAGGTAGAGGTTCAGTGCCGAGTTCGAGTGGTGCTCAAAATCGAACCTATGCTCTAATAGGTCGACAAGATCTCGAGTCATCTCCGGATGTTGTTACAGGTATATTGTCTGTGTTTTCTTATGATGTATATGCGCTAATTGATCCAGGATCTACCTTATCATATGTTACACCCTTTGTGGCTAATAAGTTTGGCATTGAACCTGAATTGATAAGTAAACCACTTGCGGTATCCACTCCGATAGGAGATTCTGTGATTGCTAGAAGGGTATATAAAGGTTGCACTGTGATGATTTGTAGTCGTCAAACCTCGGCAAATTTATTTGAGTTAGAAATGGTTGATTTCGATGTGATAATGGGAATGGACTGGTTGGCCTCATGCTATGCAAATGTTGACTGTCGTACGAAGATGGTTAGGTTTCAGTTTCCTTGTGAACCCGCCATTGAATGGAAGGGGAACATTGCTAAGCCGAAAGGTAGGTTTATTTCCTATCTTAAGGCAAGGAAGATGATCTCAAAAGGTTACATTTATCATCTTGTTCGCGTTAGGGATGCGGAGGCGAAGCCGCCTACTCTACAATTAATCCCCATGGTCAATGAATTTCCAGATGTTTTCCCAGATGAACTCCCAGGCCTTTCTCCTGAAAGGGAGATTGAGATTAGCATTGATGCGTTGCCTGACACTCAACCGATCTCTATCCCTCCATACAGGATGGCCCCGGCAGAGTTGCGAGAGTTGAAGGCGCAGTTGAAGGACTTGCTGGATAAGGGTTTCATTAGGCCTAGCACTTCACCTTGGGGTGCGCCAGTCTTGTTCGTGCGGAAGAAAGATGGGTCGTTAAGGATGTGTATCGATTATCGACAATTGAATAATTTTACAATAAAGAACAAGTATCCACTTCCAAGAATTGATGACCTGTTTGACCAACTCCAGGGTGCCAAGTATTTCTCCAAGATTGACTTGCATTCAGGGTATCATCAGGTGAGGGTTAAGGAGAAGGACATTCCAAAGACGGCCTTCCGGACAAGATATGGGCATTTTGAGTTCTTGGTGATGTCGTTCGGGCTAACAAATGCCCCAGCAGCTTTTATGGATCTCATGAATAGTGTATTCACGCCCTATCTTGATGTGTTCGTGATCGTATTCATTGATGACATTCCGGTGTATTCTCGTTCGGAGGTGGAACATGCGGGCCACTTGCGGATAGTATTACAGACCCTTCAGGATCATAAGTTATATGCTAAGCTCTCTAAATGTTAATTCTGGCTGAACTCAATAGCATTCCTAGGCCATGTGATATCTGATGAGGGTATTAGTGTCGACACTCAAAAGATCGATGCAGTGAAGAATTGGCCGAGACCTACAACACCGTCAGAAGTACGCAGCTTCCTGGGGCTAGCAGGATATTATAGGCGGTTTGTAGAAGGGTTTTCCTCTATATCAGCACCATTGACTAAGTTAACACAGAAAGCTACCAAGTTCCAGTGGTCTGATGCTTGTGAACATAGTTTTCAGGAGCTAAAGAATCGATTGACATCCGCGCCAGTGCTCACTCTCCCAGAAGGAACAGAAGGTTATGTGGTATATTGTGATGCCTCAGGTATAGGTTTGGGGTGCGTATTGATGCAACGTGGGAAGGTGATTGCTTATGCATCAAGACAATTGAAGAAGCATGAAAAGAATTACCCGACTCATGATTTGGAATTGGCTGCAGTAATATATGCTTTGAAGATATGGAGGCACTACTTATACGACGTCTATGTTGACATCTACACAGATCACAAGAGTTTACAGTACATCTTCAAGTAGAAGGAGTTGAATTTGAGGCAGCGTAGGTGGCTTGAATTACTGAAAGACTATGACGTCGAGATATTGTACCATCCCGGTAAAGCCAATGTTATGGCAGACGCTCTCAGCCGTAAGTCAATAGGAAGCTTAATACATATTGAGGCAGGTAGACAAGGGTTGACCAAAGAGCTTCACCAGCTGGCCAATATGAGAATCAGATTGTTGGACTCTGATGACGGAGGTGTTACTGTACAGAATACAGCAGAATCATCTTTGGTAGCCTAGGTAAAAGAACGGCAATATGAAGATCCTACCTTAGTAAGATTGAGAGAGGGAATTCAGCAGTGTAAGATTACAGCTTTCAAGATCGGAGGAGATGGGACACTGAGATACCAGGGCCGATTATGTGTGCCTAGTGTGGCAGGGTTGCGAGAGAAGATTATGATTGAGATTCATCAGTCCCGATATTCTATCCATCCTGGCTCGACAAAGATGTATCATGACGTTAAGGAGCAGTATTGGTGGGATAACATGAAGAAGTCTATTGCAGAATTTGTAGCCCAGTGTCCTAATTGTCAACAAGTAAAGATCGAGCATCAGAAACCCAGTGGATTGATTCAGAATATAGAGATTCCGACCTGGAAATGGGAGGTGATTAATATGGACTTCATTATTGGATTACCTCGCTCTTATCATAAGTTTGACTCCATCTGGGTGATAGTTGATCGACTTACAAAATCTGCCCATTTTCTACCAGTTAAGACAACTTACACGGCTGAAGATTATGCGAAGTTGTATATCAAGGAGATTGTTAGGCTTCATGGTGTGCCGGTATCTATTATATCAGACCGAGGAGCTCAATTTACGGCTAACTTTTGGAGGTCTTTTCAGAAGGGTTTAGGCACACAAGTAAATCTCAGCACTGCATTCCATCCGCAGACTGACGGACAGGCTGAACGTACCATCCAGACGCTTGAAGATATGCTACGAGCATGTGTTCTAGATTTCAAGGGGAATTGGGATGACCATCTGGCACTTATAGAATTTGCCTACAATAATAGCTACCATTCCAGTATTAAAATGGCCCCGTATGAGGCACTGTACGGGAGGAGATGTAGATCACCAGTTGGATGGTTCGAAGTCGGTGAGACAGAATTATATGGGCCAGATTTGATTCACCAAGCCATTGAGAAGGTGAAAGTGATACAAGAGCGACTGAGGACGGCACAAAGCAGGCAAAAGTCTTATTCCGACGTCCGACGTCGTGATCTGGAATTTGAGGTTGGTGATTGGGTTTTCCTGAAGATCTCGCCGATGAAGGGTGTTATGCGTTTTGGGAAGAAGGGTAAGTTGAGTCCGCGGTATATTGGGCCGTACAAAATTCTTCGACGAATTGGACAGGTTGCTTACGAGTTAGAATTGCCATCTGAATTGGAATTTGTCCACCCGGTATTCCATGTATCTATGTTGAGGAAATGTATTGGAGACCCTTCTCGGGTCGTCCCTATCAAAGATGTACAAGTTACAAAGGATCTATCATATGATGAAGTGCCAGTGGCTATATTAGATCGACAAGTCCGCAAGCTGAGAACAAAGGATGTAGCTTCCGTGAAAGTATTATGGAGGAACAAGAATATAGAAGAAATGACATGGGAAGCAGAAGAGGAGATGAAGTCTAAATACCCTTACCTATTCCAGAGTGAAGATAACGAGGATGCCGGGGGAAAGAAGGACGCATTATAAGGTGAAACGGCTCTATGAGGTAAGCAATAGCTTGTGAATACTCTTTTTTTTAATACAAAATGGTGATATGCAGATAATGTACATATCCATAATGCTTTGTATAGTCTTGTAAGGCCATAGGTTGGGTTTAACTGCTTGCAAGTTTGGCTAGTGTCCATTTTATGGGGGAAACTCAGCCGGAAATCTCCGTCAGAATCCACGATGAGTTAGACACCCCATAAACCCTTACATTCGAGGACGAATGTTCCTAAGGGGGAGAGGGTGTTACAACCCACATTCGCGTACCTTAGATCACGTCGTAAGTTAGTCGACGTAAATCAAAGAAGATATTATCTTTGAGATAATAAGAAGTTAATCCTATTGGTCTTAAACGATACAAGGGTGTATAAGAGTGGTTAACAAGTATTTGAAGTTAAACGAATCAAGGATGTTGTAACCCGTATTTTCGGGTAATACTAGAGGTGATTAATTGTCCCAAGAGGTCATGTTTTAATGTATTTGAATCATATAATATCCGTATCATAAGTCTTGAAGTCAAGCGAGTTATGAAACAAAAGTCGATAAAAGTTGTCGCAACTTACGTTTATAATTTTACTTAAACTTTAGGTCAAATGTTACTACATTTTTCTCCCAATGTACTTGGAATTATGGGGTGATCTACCTATAAAATTGAAGATCTATGAGTCTAGTTTCCAACTCATTAAACCGTTCGTCGATACGATCTCGGAATAGAGAGATATTCGTGTTTTCGCGAGAGTGCGCCAAGCTGCTCTCTATGGGGCCCACAAAAGCGGTTTAAGACATATGGACATATATAAGATACCTCAACCCCGTTTTAAGTCATTATTTTTCAGTATATTCTGACCTTATAACCCTAAAAACAGTCTCTCAAGGTTCTCTCATGATCCAAGACCCAAACAAAGGGCAAACAACACAAATCAAATGTCAGGAATCCCGTGGCGCTAGTAAGTTTCTTGTTCTTCTTGTTGTTGCTGATATTTGTGTTGTCCCAGCTCGTGTGGGAGGTTGTTTTAAGTGTTTTATGTTCTGTAAATTCACCTTCAAGTTTTTAATATCAACCCTAGGTGATTTCAAGTCTTCTAAAGTAATTCTAGTGCCGAAAAACCCGAATTAATTGCTAGTTTCGCTTCCTTGTTCTTGTGGCAGAATTGAAGGGATATTTCGTGGAAAATTAAGGTCAAATTGGAGTTGTTCTTTCTGTTTAAAGGTAAGGAACCTCTTACTCTATATATATTTAAGATTATCCAAGTTGTGGCTAAGTCGTTGATGCTAGAACTTGTGAAATATATATCGAAAGGCTTGGTAGTAATGTTGTTAGTTGGTGGACTGTTTTGGAGGCTCAATATGATTATTAATGATGTTGTTTGGGCTGTTTGGTGATTGTATTGACTTGTGGGAAGTCATATAAATAGGGGAGGTGCTGTCCGTTTCATCGTAAAATAGGTTGCGGTCGATACATAATAGTTACGACGCTTAAACGATAATGATAGTGTCATTTCTCTTATTGTAGACTAAGGAGTCGTGACATTTGCATAGCTTGAGGTTGGGCAGTATATACAAGGTATGTGAGGCTATCCCCTTCATTCTTTTGCACGACTCCGATTGTACATAATGTAATGAACGAGCTCCCAAAGATACTCTACTCTTAGAAGCTAGCAGTACTTACATTGCTGCCCTTCTTATGAAACGATTGATATTGATGTTACTTCTCTTATTCTTATATTATCAATGTTGTTGGTAGTTCCTGATTCTTATAAGATTCTTGATGAAGAGTTAATCCTAATAACGTGTACGAAGGATACCGACCTTACGTCACTCCGAAAGGTTCAAAATGTGATTCCAATGAGTCCAGCATGCATCATATATATGTATCTATTTTACTCTACCGAGCCGCGCTATAGTCGGCCGGGTATGGCACCTATTGTGCAACCACTGATCAGTTGGGTTTTACCGAGCTCCACGTGGCCGGGTACGATTCTACCGAGCCCTCGGGTACGTTTTACCGAGCCTATTACAGCCGGGTACGATATGATGATGATGATGCCCACAAAGGCGTATGTTTTAAAAGTTTATGTATATATATATATATATATATATATATATATATATATATATATATATATATATATATATATATATGTATGTATCATGTATTTCATGTCAGTAGCCCCCAGAGGTACCCAGATGTCACAGGTTATATATTCCCTATCAATGTTTACATTATTGTTCTTACTTATGCTTTCCTGCCTTACATACTCAGTACTTTTTTCGTACTGACGTCCTTTTTATTTGTGGACGCTGCATGTCGTGCTGCAGGTCTTGATAGACGGGTAGACGCAGCTCCCCCATCACAGTAGGCTATCCGGTTCAGCGGTTATTGGCGAGATCCCTTCTCCGGACTTGCCGTGGTCTTGGTATGCATTTTTGTTATAGACATTATGGGTATGTCGGGGCCCTGTTCCGGCAATGTTATAGCACTTATGTTCTTTTAGAGGCTCATAGACAGGTGTCGACTCATGTATGGTTTGGAATGCCTTGTCGGCTGGTTTTTGTTGTATAGTCTTTCATGGCACCATGGTAGCTCGTACCTTATATATAGTTTCTTGACAGTCTTGTCGTCCCATGTTACGTATGTTCATGACATTATCTTTCATTGTTGGATGTTCATGATCCATGTCTACCATTTATATTGGTCTTGTCGGCCCTTAAAGATAATAAGAAAGATTAGATAAAATGTACATTGGTACTTGGCAAGTATGGCCCGGGTGCTAGTCATGACCCTCCAGTTGGGTCGTGACATAAACACTATTACGAAGGAGTCGAGAAAAGGTTTGAAGACCCGATTCATAAGATCCATGAAAGATGCTGGGGCATTTGTTAGCCCAAAAGACATTACAAGAAATTCAAAATGCCCATACCGGGTCCTGAAAGCTATTCTCGGAATATCCTGCTCCCTGATCTTCAATTGGTCATACCCGGATCTTAAATCAATCTCGAAGAAGTACTTAGCACCCTGCAATTGGTCAAACAAATCGTCTATCCTTGGCAGTGGGTACTTATTTTTGATTGTAACCTTGTTGAGCTGCCGATAGTCAATACACAATCTTAGCGACCCATCCTTCTTTCTTACAAATAGAACTGGTGCGCCCCAAGGTGACACACTCGACCAGATGAAACCCTTTTCTAACAAATCATTCAATTGTTCTTTTAGCTTTTTCAATTATGCCGGTGCCATACTGTAGGGTGGAATAGATATAGGATGTGTGCCTGGCATCACATCAATCCCAAAATCAATCTCCCTGTCCGGCGGGATCCCAGGGAGCTCATCCAGAAAGACCTAAAAAAATTCATTCAAAACATGCACAAAGTCAAGTGTAGGTGCCTCCGCATAGGTGTCCGTAACCCGGACCATATGGTAGATACTGTAACACCCCGAAAAATTTCGAAGTGTTTTAAGACCATTAAGAAGATTGGCAGGTACTAATTATACTAATTCGGGTATGAACAAGACTAATAATATGAATGATATCAATTTATCATGATAATATATGTATGAGGTGCATTAAGAATGGTTTATGGTATAAGAAGAGCCCCAAGGTTAAGTCAAGTTAGAAATTATACGATGGGGTAAAGTTTCAAGTGAGTTCGCACTAGACCTAACTTCAAACGAGCATAACTCTCAAGATATGAAATTTAATATGGTTTATGACCTATCAAATGAAAGGTCTATATGTCTAGTTTCTAATACTTCAAACTGTTTGTCATTTGGAGATTCCTACAAGAAGTTATGATTTTTTACTAAAGGGTGACAAAACAACTACGGGAGTCTTGCGTAGTCTACGCAGCATAGCAGCGTAGCCTACGCACCATAGGAGCATAGCCTACGCACCATTGTGTAGGAAAATCCAGTAACTTCCAATTGAGGGGGAATGGAATTCCACCCTATGTAACCTTTGTGTGTATCCTACGCAAGAGGCTACACAGCTTCAAGGGTCATTTTAAGGAGCTGAAAACGTGGGTTTAGAGAGAGAATGTGTTAGTTCTTCACCTTGGAATGGATTTCTAGAGAGAAGGAGGAGCTCTTCCACCATGGATACACTTAAAGGTAAGTTGCTTTGGCACACGGATGATTATATAATATCATTTAGTGATAACACTAATATTATTATAGATCAAATCCATAGGAAATGGGTTGAATCTTCAAGAACACCAAAAAGAGGAAAAGTGAGATTCTTCCACCAAGAGGTAATCCCTTCACTTGAGATTCATATATATGGAATATTGGAGTATGGGTAGCATGTTTATGAGTTTTATTTGAAGTTATAATGGGATATTGTATGAACCCTAAGGGTGGGTCTTGAGAATGCCATTTTTGGGTAAAAAGGAAGATGAATAGTGATGAATTGATATAAATACATATGTATTGAGTTTCTAATGATTCCAATAGACTTGATAACTTAATTGATGAACGAATTTAATTGGGAATCACCATTTGGATAAGATACAACACTAGTTCTTGAAATGGATGTTTTTGAACCTAGAGTTTTGTTGGAGAAGTCAATGAATAGTGACTTGATGATGTTGGATAATTAACATAGTATTATTAATGACTCCAAATGAGTATTAAATTATAAGAATTAAATTGAATAGGCTAATGGATGAGCCTATTGGATAATTTGGGATGGTTGAAGGCTTGTTGCCGAATTGTGAAGCCGAAATGGATATTTATGAATCTTTTCGTATTTATTTTGATGTAGTTGGTATATCTAATGGTAGGTATTGAATTGTGGGTGATATTTAGACATTTTAATCAATTGGAGCATTGTAGTATTTTCGGAGCTTGAAGGTTGAGATTGGGATTGCTAGGATTTTCGGAACATTATAGTAATTTAAGGAAAGCTTAAATCGAGATATGTTGGCTAAACTCCTCTCTTAGAATTGAATCCCATGGTATTCATGTAATTTATGTAAATCCCAAGTGGTTCACTATAAAAACATTGGCTATATCGAATGAGTTGTGTTGAAAGATATATGTTCAATATGTATACCAAATGCTTTTATCATGTGATGTTATAATTTGAGAATGTGTTAAAAGTATGAGTTGTGCATTAAAAATATTTCGACTTCAAGCCAAGTCCAAACGAAGGCTATTATGCCAAATCTTGTGAAAAATCTCTATGTGCCTAAGACTATTAAGTGCTCACATATGTACTAAAAATGTTGGTTTGAAATGCCTTGTTGTGGATGATGATGATGATGTTTGAAATTGAAAAAGGTGAGTATGAAATACTAAATACGACCGACGTGCCAAGAATGATTTTATAATTGTGGCCACTAGTGCCAATGAAATGAAAAGATGTGAAAAAGGTATGCAATGAGATGATTGGTATAAAACGGATGATGTCTCGAATGAGACAGCCTAGCCGATCGGGTCGTGAACACACATGGTGGTGATTGTGCTGGAAATTATAAATTGAAATTGTGATTGTGGTTGATGTCTCTATTGAGATAGCTTAGCCGATCGGGTCGTGATCGGACTCCATGCTAAAAGTACGATGGTATTGGTATTGTGAATATTGGTATCGTGAACGGTGACATATTGGTATTAAAGATCTCCCAACTTAAGATATGGAAATTAAAATTTGAACACTGTCTTGATCCTAATTTGAGGTTTGATGTTGTTTGTGGCTTCCAGTGATATTATGATTGTTATTCCTTGTATTATTTATCATTCTATTGAGAGGGTATTTTGTCATTCATACTAGTACTATTCCATATGTACTAACGTCCCTTCTGCCAAGGGCGCTGCATCTTCAATGGATGCAGGTGGTTCTACAGCAAGAGACATTGATAAGTGATAGCGGTATACCCTCTTCCCAGCTGACTTGGTGAGCCCCATTTCATTTCGGGGTCATGTATCTTTTGTTCCTTGTGTATTATATTTGAGGTATTGAGCCTTATTGCCGGCATTATCATAGTACTCTTCTGTATCTATTAGAGGCTCCGTAGACAAAGTGTGGGTTGTATATTGGTGCTGGGGAAGTAAAACCATGTTATGTTGTATTGGAATTACTTGTTCCACTTTAGACCATGAAAATGTGTGTAATTGGAGACTTTAAAATGAAGTAACTTATGGTAATGAATTGATATTGTATACATGGTCTCCTTATCGTATAATTAATGAAAATATGTATTTGTTTTGTATTCATAAGTGAGTTTGGGTAGAAAGTATCTAACAGACTTGCTTGATCGGGTTCACTTGGTTGAGCACCGGCCGCGTTCCCTGAGTTCGGGGCGTGACAAACTTGGTATCAGAGCCTAATGTTTTAAAGTGTCCTAGGATGTCTCGCAGCCGTGTCTAGTATAGTCCTTCTTATCGGTGTGTTGTCGACCACATCTATAATGGGGTGGCTACTTGGGCATTTAGGAATGATACCCTTCTTTCATGTTCTTGATCGTGCAATAGAGCTGATTGTAAGATTGTTCCTCCTTTATCTCGTGCGTTGCTCTAATTTTCAGTACATGGCACCTAAGAAGAAGGCAAGAACTGGCCAGAGAGACAATGTCTCCCCAGGAGTGGCAATTGATCCTATATTTGATGATGCGGGTGAGCACCCAAGGAGTGAGGATATTCCCCAATTACTACACTGCCTGATTCTACTACAACTGATCAGACTGCACCTGTCCCTACACCTACTAAGGGTACAACAGTCCCTCCAACTGATATTCCAGTTCCACCTCCAGCTCCAGCTTCCGATTATGGTGTTTTTGATGTTGATCTTAGGGGAGCCATGGCTCAGATAGTGGATTCCCAATCCCAGAGATCGAATGTTGCACCCACTTCTTCCAGTCAGCCAGGGGATTCTGCTAGTTCCAGGGTGAACAGGTTTCTCCAGTTGGATCCTCCAGTATTCACGGGTACTAACCCAAAGGAGGACCCCCAGGACTTCATTGATGATATGCACAAGACTCTACGAGTTATGCATGCTATTGAGACGGAGGCAGTGGAATTGGCCTCCTACCGCCTGAAAGAGGTGGCATATTCTTGGTTTGAACTATGTGAGGAGTCCTGTGAAGAAAAGAGCACTCCGACAAGGTGGGGTGAGTTTGCTGATGCCTTTATTGATCATTTCTTACCTACCGAGACTAAGGCAGCCCGTGCCACTAAGTTTGAGAGCCTGAGGCAAGGTAGCCTGAGTGTGTGGGAGTAGCATATGAGATTCGCACACCTGTCCAAGTATGCTATTTACATGTTGCCCACTATGGAGGCTGGAGTGCACCAGTTTGTGTAGGGACTTAGTCCCTTGGTAATTAATAAGGCCGCTACAACTGCCTTAAATTTTGATATGAACTATGGGAAGATGGTGGCATTTGCTCAAGCAACAGAGACCCACGAATTGAAGAACAGGATGGAGTGATAGTGTAGCAATAAGGCCCGGTCTGCAGGCAACTTTGGTGGTTCTTCTGATGGCGGCAGGTTAACATTCAGGGGAGGGTCGTCAGGGCTATCTCAGTCCTTTGCTTAGTCTTTGACTAGTGCACCGCTATCAGGGCCCAGACAGCAGCAACAACAGTGTAGCCGTTTTAGGTTCAGTTAGGGCAACATGGGCTCCTATCAGCAAGGTCATCATGGTGGTAGATTCCGACAACAGCGGAGGCCCCCATGCCCTAGGTGTGGAAATATGCACTTAGGAATATGTTATATGGACTTACCCGTATGCCACAGATGCAGATTGAGGGGCCACATTCAGATGGATTGCCATTCGTCCCGCCAGGGTGTAGGCAGGGGCCCAGCACAACCAGCCAGTTCTGTATCTACTACATCTGCAACACCTCCTCCAGCTCGAGGCACTCCAACTCCCATAGGGCGTGGTGCAGCTAAGGGTGGAGCACAGAGTTCGGGAGGATCTGACTGTTTCTATGCTATGAAGGGTCTCTAGAATTTAGAAGCTTCTCCAGATGTTGTCACATGTATATTGACTATCCAATCTCATGATGTGTATGCTCTTATTGATCCTAGTTCCACTTTGTCATATGTCACTCCATATGTTGCTATGGAATTTGAGATAGAACCGGAACAGCTTCATGAGTTATTCTCTGTATCTACTCCAGTTGGTGAGTCTATTTTGGCCGCACGGGATTATAGAGATTGTGTTGTCACATTTCGTGGTCGGGACACCATGGCTGATCTCATTGAATTGAGGATGGTCGATTTTGATGTAATAATGGGGATGTGCTGGCTTGATTGCCGAACTAAGACCGTTAGGTTCGAATTTCCAAATGAGCCAGTTATTGAGTGGAAGAGGGATGATGTGGTGCCAAAGGGTAGGTCTATTTCTTACCTTAAGGCCACGAAGATAATCAACAAAGGGTGTATTTACCATTTGGTCCGTGTTACGGACATCGATGTTGAGGCACCTACACTTGAGTCCGTGCCTGTTGTGAATGGACTTTCGGGAGTCTTTCCGAATGAGCTCACTGGTATACCACCAGACAGGGAGATTGATTTTGGGATTGATGTGATGCCAGACACGTAGCATATATCTATTCCGCCCTACAGAATGACACCGATAGAATTGAAGGAACTAAATGAACAATTGAGAGATTTATTAGAAAAGGGTTTCATCCGGCCGAGTGTGTCACCTTGGGGCGCACCAGTTCTCTTTGTAAGGAAGATGGATGGGCCACTACTGTATCGACTATCGGCAGCTCAACAAGGTCACAATCAAGAATAAGTACCCACTGCCAAGGATAAATGATTTATTTGACCAGTTGTAGGGTGCTAAGTACTTCTCCAAAATTGATTTATGATCTGGGTATCACCAATTGAAGATCAGGGAGCAGGATGTTCCGAAAATAGCTTTTAGAACCCGATATGGGCACTATGAATTTTTGATGATGTCTTTTGGGCTAACGAATGCCCCAACGACATTCATGGATCTTATGAACCGAGTTTTCAAGCCGTTCCTTGACTCTTTTGTGATAGTGTTCATTGACGATATCCTTGTATATTCACGCAATCGAGAGGACCATGCCGATCTTCTCAGGGTAGTTCTACAAACCCTATATCAACACAAGTTATATGCAACATTTTCAAAGTGTGAATTTTGGCTTGAATATGTCACATTCTTGGGTCATATCGTCTCTAGTGAAGGAATTAAGGTTGATCCTCAAAAAATTGCAGCTGTGAAGAATTGGCCGATGCCTACAACTCCAATAGAGATTCGCAGTTTCTTAGGCTTAGCTGGGAATTACAGAAAGTTTCTGGAGGGGTTCTCTACTCTTGCCTCTCCGTTGACTAAATTGACGCAGACAACGGTTAAGTTCCAATGGTCAGATGTTTGTGAATGGAGCTTTCAGGAGTTGAAATTGAGATTGACTACTACACCAGTGTTGACCCTACCAGAGGGTACAAATGGGTTTGTAGTATATTGTGATGCTTCGAGAATCGGACTTGGGTGTGTATTAATGCAACATGGCAAGGTGATATCTTATGCTTCTAGGCAACTAAAGAATCATGAACAGAACTATCCAACACATGATTTAGAACTTGCGGCGGTGGTATTTGCATTGAAAATTTGGCATCATTATTTATATGGGGTCCATGTGGATATTTTCACGGACCATAAGAGCCTTCAATATATTTTCAAGCAGAAGGAATTGAATCTGAGGCATAGAAGATGGCTTGAGTAACTCAAGGACTATGGCATTGATATTCTATATCATCCAGGGAAGGCTAATGCTGTGGCAGATGTTGTTAGCCAGAAATCTATGGGTAGTTTAGCACACTTGGAGGCATATCAAAGGCCGTTGGCTAAGGAAGTTCACCGATTGTCTAGTTTGGAAGTTCGTCTTGCGGACTCTAGTGAAGGAGGGGTGATTGTGCAAAATAGGGCTGAATCATCACTTGTTGTGGAAGTTAAGGAGATGCAACACAACGATCCATTGTTGGCACAATTCAAAGAGGGGATCATAAACATAAGACCATGGCCTTTTCTCTTGGCATGGGTGATGGTACACTAAGATAACAAGGGCGTCTATGTGTTCCAAATGTAGATGGTCTCCGGGAGAGAATCATCACCGAGGCTCACACCTCTAGGTATTCCGTGCACCCGGGCTCTACAAAAATGTATCATGATCTTAAGGAAGTCTATTAGTGGAATGATATGAAGAGGAATGTAGCGGACTTTGTGGCGAGATGTCCAAATTATCAGCAAGTGAAGGCCGAACATCAAAGGCCTGGTGGGTTGGCACAGAACATAAAAATTCTAATGTGGAAGCTGAAAATGATTAATATAGACTTTGTGGTAGGACTACCTCGCACTCCTCGTAAGTTTGACTCGATTTGAGTGATTGTGGATCGACTCACGAAATTAGCACACTTCTTACTTGTTAAGGCTACTGACAGAGAAGAATAGTATGCTCAGCTATATATCAAGGAAATCGTCAGACTGCATTGCACTCCAGTTTCCATCATTTCTGATTGGGGGGGGGGAGGGGCATAGTTCACGGCTAATTTTTGGAAGAAATTTCAGCAAGGTTTGGGTAGTCAGGTGAATCTTAGTACAACCTTTTACCCACAGACTGACGGGCAGGCAGAGCGGACTATTGAGACGCTTGAGGATATGTTGCGCGCTTGTGTTCTTAACTTAAAAGGTAGCTGGGATGATCATTTTCCACTCATAGAATTTGCCTACAATAATAGTTATCATGCTAGCATTCAGATGGCACCGTTCGAGGCTTTATATGGTAGGAGATGTAGATCTACCATTGAGTGGTTCGAAATTGGAAAAGCAGAGTTGATAGGGCTAGACCTCGTGCATTAGGCTATGGAAAAAGTTAAAATCATTAAGGAGCAGTTGAAGACTGCTCAGAGTTGTCAGAAGTCCTATTCGGATGTTCGTCATAGGGATTTGGAGTTCAAGGAAAATGATTGGGTATTCTTGAAGGTTTCCCCCATGAAGGGTGTAATGAGATTTGGTAAGAAAGGGAAATTGAGTTTGAGGTATGTCGGACTGTACAAAATCATTAAAAGGATTGATGAGGTGGCATATAATCTTGAGCTGCCACCTGAGATATCATTAGTGCACCCAGTATTTCATGTGTCTATGTTGAAGAAAGTAGTTGGAGACCCGGCATTCATTGTTCTGGTTGAGACTATTGAGGTTAATGAGGAATTGACTTATAAAGAGATTCCATTTTCTATTATTGATCGGCAAGTCCGAAAGTTGAGAAATAAAGAAATTGCCTCCGTGAAAGTTTTATGGCGAAACCAGCAGGTTGAGGAGGCCACTTGACAGGCCGAGGAAGAAATGAAGAAGAAGTACCCTCATTTGTTTGAATAGTCATGTATTTATAAAGTTGTGTTCTACGAAAATGCTAAGAGTTACCTTCTATGAATTATGTATCAATTGTATAGCTCATGTTAAAGGTGTTCCTTTTTGGTAGTATACTGCTCGTGAGGACACGATAGGCATTGTTTTAATGTTATGTTGCGTCATTAGTTCATGTATATGTTGTTAGGACTAGTTTTGGTGATTCTCTAGCAGGTGGTTAGGCCCAATTGCAGAGGACACTTTGCCGAAATTTCTGAAACATTTGGGAGTTAGCCAAATTTTGGGCCCTTAAGGAAGCTGAAATGTCTGAAGAATATCTAAGATCTATATGAAGTCAAGAACGATTAAATATGATGGTTAAGGTGAAATGAGGATAATACTGTGCCTAATAATGACTTGTAAAACATTCGAGGACAAATGTTCTTAAGTGGGGGAGAATGTAACACCCCGAAAATTTTTGAAGTGTTTTAAGACCACTAAGAAAATTGGCAGGTACTAATTATATTAATTCTGGTATGAACAAGACTAATAATATAAATGATATCGATTTATCATAATAATATATGTATGAGGTGTATTAAGAATAGTTTATGGTCTAAGAAGAGCCCCAAGGCTAAGTCAAGTTGGAAATTATACGATGGGGTAAGGTTTCAAGTGAATTCGCACAAGATCTAATTTCAAACGAGCATAACTCTCAAGATATGATGTTTTATATGGTTTATGACCTATCAAATGAAAGGTCTATGCGCCTAGTTTCTAATGCTTCAAACTGTTTGTCATTTGGAGATGCCTAGAAGAAGTTATGACCTTTTTACTAAAGAGTGATAGAACATCTATGCGAGTCTTGCGTAGCCTACGCAACATAGCAGCATAGCCTATGTATCATAGCAGCGTAGCCTACGCACCATAGCAGCGTAGCCTACGCACCATTGCGTAGGAAAATCCAGCAACTTCCAATTGAAGGGGAATGGAAGTCCACCCTGCGTAGCCTTTGTGCGTAGCCTACACAGCTTCAAGGGTCATTTTAAGGAGCTGAAAACATGGGTTTAGAGAGAGAATGTGTTAGTTCTTCATCTTGGAATGGATTTCTAGAGAGAAGGAGGAGCTCTTCCACCATGGATACACTTAAAGGTAAGTTGCTTTAGCACACGGATGATTATATAATATCATTTAGTGATAACACTAATATTATTATAGATCAAATCCATAGGAAATAGGTTGAATCTTCAAGAACACCAAAAAGAGGAAAAGTGAGATTCTTCCACCAAGAGGTAATCCCTTCACTTGAGATTCATATATATGGAATATTGGAGTATGGGTAGCATGTTTATGAGTTTTATTTGAAGTTATAATGGGATATTGTATGAACCCTAAGGGTGGGTCTTGAGAATGCCATTTTTGGGTAAAAAGGAAGATGAATAGTGATGAATTGATATAAATACATATGTATTGAGTTTCTAATGATTCCAATAGACTTGATAACTTAATTGATGAATGAATTTAATTGGGAATCACCATTTGGATAAGATACAACACTAGTTCTTGAAATGGATGTTTTTGAACCTAGAGTTTTGTTGGAGAAGTCAATGAATAGTGACTTGATGATGTTGGATAATTAACATAGTATTATTAATGACTCCAAATGAGTATTAAATTATAAGAATTAAATTGAATAGGGTAATGGATGAGCCTATTGGATAATTTGGGATGGTTGAAGGCTTGTTGCCGAATTGTGAAGCCGAAATGGATATTTATGAATCTTTTCGTATTTATTTTGATGTAGTTGGTATATCTAATGGTAGGTATTGAATTGTGGGTGATATCTGGACATTTTAATCAATTGGAGCATTGTAGTATTTTCGGAGCTTGAAGGTTGAGATTGGGATTGCTAGGATTTTTGAAACATTATAGTAATTTAAGGAAAGCTCAAATCGAGATATGTTGGCTAAACTCCTCTCTTAGAATTGAATCTCACGATATTCATGTAATTTATGTAAATCCCAAGTGGTTCACTATAAAAAAATTGGATATTACGAATGAGTTGTGTTGAAAGATATATGTTCAATATGTATACCAAATGCTTTTATCATGTTATGTTATAATTTGAGAATGTGTTAAAAGTATGAGTTCTGCATTAAAAATGTTTCGACTTCAAGCCAAGTCCAAACGAAGGCTATTATGCCAAATCTCGTGAAAACTCTCTATGTGCCTAAGACTCTTAAGTGCTCACATATGTACTAAAAACGTTGATTTGAAATGCCTTGTTATGGATGATGATGATGATGTTTGAAATTGAAAAAGGTGAGCATGAAATACCAAATACGGCCGACGTGCCAAGAATGATTATATAATTTTGGCCACTAGTGCCAATGAAATGAAATGATGTAAAAGAAATATGCAATGAGATGATTGGTATAAAAAGGATGATGTCTCGAATGAGATAGCCTAGTCGATCGGGTCATGATCGGACGCCATGCCGCACACATGATGGTGATTATTCTGGAATTTATAAATTGAAATTGTGATTGTGGTTGATGTCTCTAATGAGATGGCCTAGCCGATCGGGTCGTGATCGGACTCCGTGCTAAAAGTACGATGGTATTGGTATTGTGAATATTGGTATCATGAACGGTGACATATTGGTATTAAAGATCTCCCAACTTAAGATATGGAAATTAAATTTGAACACTGTCTTGATCCTAATTTGAGGTTTGATGTTGTTTGTGGCTTCCAGTGATATTATGATTGTTATTCCTTGTAATATTTAGCATTCTATTGAGAGGGTATTTTGTCATTCATACTAGTACTATTCCATATGTACTAATGTCCCTTTTGCTAGGGGCGCTGCATCTTCAATAGGTGATAGCGGTACACCCTCTTCCCAGCTGACTTGGTGAGCCCCACTTCATTTCGGGGTCATGTATCTTTTATTCCTTGTGTATTGGGTTTGAGGTATAGCCGGAGCCTTGTTGCCGGCATTATCATAGTACTCTTCTATATCTATTAGAGGCTCCGTATACAAAGTGTGGGTTGTATATTCGTGCTGGTGAAGTCAAACCATGTTATGTTGTGTTGGAATTACTTGTTCCACGTTAGACCATGAAAATGTGTGTAATTGGAGACTTTAAAATGAAGTAACTTATGGTAATTAATTGGTATTGTATACATTGCTTCCTTATCATTTAATTAACGAAAATATGTATTTGTTTTGTATTCATAAGTGAGTTTGGGTAGAAAGTATCTAACAGGATTGCTTGACTGGGTTCACTCGGTTGAGCGCCGGTCACGCTCTCCGAGTTCGGGGCTTGACAGATACACCCCTTGTTGATCATCTTTGTGGCCTTAAGGTAAGAAACAAACCTACCCTTCGGCACCACATCATCCCCTTTCCATTCAATCACTGACCTATTTGGAAATTCAAACCTAACGGTTCTGGTTCGACAGTCAAGCTTGGAAAAACATGAATAAAGCCAATCCATTCCTATTATTACATCAAAATCAACCATCCCCAATTCAATGAGATCGGCCATGGTGTCGCGACCACGCACCGTGACAACACAATCCCTATAAACCCGTGCGACCATAATAGGCTCACCAATCGGAGTAGATACAGAGAACGACTCATGGAGCTATTCAGGTTCTATCCCAAATTCCATAGCAACATAGGGAGTAACATAGGAAAAAGTGGAACCGGGATCAATAAGAGCATACACATCATGAGTTTGGACAGTCAATATACCTGTGACAACATCGGGAGAAGCCTCTGAACTCTAGCGACCCCTCATAGCATAGAAACGGCTGGGTCCTCCCAAACTCTGTGTGCCACCCCTAGCTGCACCACACCCTGCGGGTGCTGGGGTGCCCCGAGCTGGAGGAGGTGCTGCTGATGTAGTAGCTGCAGAACTGACTGGCTGTGCTGTACCCCTATCCATGCTCTGGTGAGACGAATGGTAATCCCTCTGAATGTGACCCCTTATTCCATACCCGTAGCATATGGGCTGATCCATGTAGCAGATCCTAAAGTGCATCTTCCCGCACCTAGGGCATGGGGGCCTCTGCTGCTGCTAAAATCTCCCACCAGGTTGACCCTGCTTGTAGGATCCCCTGTTTCCCTAGTTGGGCCTAAAACAGTTCCCCTGCTACTGACTGGGCCTCGATGGTGGTGCACTGATCGAGGACTGAGCAAAAGACAGGGATGGCCCTGATGATCGTCCCCTGAAAGCTATCCTACCACGACCACCAGAAGTACCACTGAAGTTGCCCGCTGACCGGGCCTTGTTGCTACTCTCTCGCTCCATTCTATTCTTTAGTTTGCGGGTCTCTGTGGCTTGAAGAAATGCCACCATCTATCCATAGTTCATATCATAATTCAAGGTAGCTGTAATGGCCTCATTAATAACTAAGGGGCTAAGGCCCTGCACAAACCGACGCACTCTAGCCTCCATAGTGGGCAACATATAGATGGCATATTTGGAAAGGCACGCAAATCTCATATGATACTCCCACACACACATGCTCCCCTATTTCCGGTTCTCAAACTCGACGGCACGAGCTGCCTTAGTCTCGGCAGGTAAGAAATGATCAATGAAAGCATCGGCAAACACATTCCACCTCGTCAGCGGCCTTCCCCCCTCACGGGAGTCCTCCCACAGTTCAAACCAAGAATAGGCCACACCTTTCAGGAGGTAGGAGGCCAACTATGCTCCCTTCGTCTCAGTAGCATGCATAACTCGGAGATTCTTGTGCATATCATCAATGAAGTCTTGGGGGTCCTCCTCAGGATTAGTACCTGTGAACACTGGAGGGTCCGACTGGAGAAATCTGTTTACCCTTGTACTAGTGGTATCTCCTGGCTGACTAGATGAATTGGGCGCAACATTTGATCTCTGGTCCTGGGAAGCCACTATCTGAGCCAACATCTGTATGGCTCCCCTAAGATCCCCATCAGATACACCATCAGATACACCGGAACTGGAAGCTGGGGCTGGTGGTGGAACTGGAATATAAGTTGGAGGGATCGTTGCACCTTCAGTAGGTGTAGGGACAGGTGTAGTCTGATCAGGTGTAGTAAAATCAGGCAGTGTAGTAGTCGGGGGAATATTCTCGGCCCTCGGGTGCTCACCCCCATCATTAAGTATCGAATCAATTGCCACTTCTGGGGTGCCATTATCTCTTTGGCCAGTTCTTGCCTTCTTCCTAGGTGCCATGTATTGAAAGTTAGAGCAAAGCACGAGTTAAAGGAGGACCAATCTTACAATAGGCTTAATCGCACGATCTAGAATATCAAAGTGGTGTATTATTAATAAGTGTCCAAGTAGCCTCCTACTTATAGATGTGGTATACAACACACCGATAAGAAGGACTCTATTAGACACGGCTCCGAGACATCCTAGGACACTTTAAAACCTTAGGCTCTGATACCAAGTTTATCATGCCCCGACCTTGAGGAGCGTGACCGGCGCTCAACCGAGATATCCCCGTCAAGCAAGACTTTACAATACCTTCTACCCAACTCACCCATGAATAAATAGAAGAATTCATTTCATTAATAAGTCAGTAGGAAGTCATGTGAACAACACTAGTCCTTTTTCCATTAGTCACGTCATTAATAAGTCTTCAAAATAGTACATTGTACAATCATAGCTAAAGTGGAATAGGTGATACGATTACAACATTTTTAGTTTAACCTTCCCAAAAATAGATACAACCCACACTTTGTCTACGGAGCCTCTAACAGGAAATAAAAAGTGCTATGACAGTGCCGGCAACAAGGCCCCGACTATACCTCAAAATGCTATGTAAAAAAGATAAAAGATATAGGACCCCGAGATGAAGTGGGGCTCACCAAATCAGCAGAGGAGAGGGTATATTGCTATCACTGATAAATGCCACCTGCTATGGAACCACTTGCATCCATTAAAGAAGCATCGCCACTGACAACTAGTATGTAAAACTAAACACCCGTTGAATAGAACGAGCAACTATAAACGGAGAATATATCATGAAATCAATAATAGACTCAAACAGTATCAAGGTGTCAAGTCAAGGGAAAGGTAAATTTCAAATAGGATTCAATAATATATGTTGGGAGATCTTTAGCACCGATATACCACCGTGTTTTAGCATGGAGTCCGATCTCAGCTCAACCGGCTAAGCCGTCACACCCCGAGTTATACACTCACAATACTACCATATGCGCGACATGGCGTCTGATCTTAGCCCGATCGGCTAAGCCGTCTCACCACAATACCGTGTGGGTCGACATCACATCACATTTCGCTAGAAATAATCTCATCCCATTTAAGGGGAAACATCTCAACACACCAATCTCATCCCATATAAGGGGAAACAGTTTTATCACATTAACACAGAGATTTTCCCTACAATCACTCCTACACGGGCACGTGTAGTTTCGGGGTTAGGTTGTTCCTACCTACCCTTCCTCGGTGGCTAAACGATACTCCCAAGGCATTTATTATTATAAGTACTTAGCACTCAATTCATTTTCTTTTACATGTCATTCATTTTATTGGCATCATTTCCCATAACACAATATCATTCTTGGCATGTTGGCCATATTTCTTAATTCATGCTCACTATTTCACTTTCAATCATTAACATGGATAATCAACTAAAGGACCTTCAAATTAAGACTTTAAACACATACTTGAGCAATTTTAGGGTCTTAGGCACCGGCGACTCCTTACACAATTGACATAATAGCTTTCATAAAACATCACGCTTTTAAATCATAACATAGTAACACATAACCCATACTTAAACCACATTCTCAAACATTAACTCAACATAACAAGAAGCTTTGGAATACATTTTGAACGCATAATTATTTCGACACAAGGCTTATTTGAGAAAAAATCAATTTATAAAGATCATCACGAGACTTACAAGGACATCGCGAGGTTCAATTCTAAGAGAAGTAGCTAACATACCTTGCCTCGTGCTTTTTAATTTACTACAATATTCCGAAAATCCTAGCCACTTCGATCTATTTAGACATATAGAAAATTGAACATAAATTAGGAAGGAGTTCATAGTTCCAGCTCAATAGAGCATTTTATCAAACACTAGGTGT
Source organism: Nicotiana tomentosiformis (assembly GCF_000390325.3). NCBI lineage: Eukaryota > Viridiplantae > Streptophyta > Magnoliopsida > Solanales > Solanaceae > Nicotiana > Nicotiana tomentosiformis. The sequence goes on from NC_090823.1 coordinate 59,776,301, forward strand.
GCATTAAGGTTTCAAGGTCCTCCGATGGTGGATTCATTCACCCCACTACCCAAAGTTCACCCAAAAGAGCTCAATAATCTCCCCACTACCCTAGATGATACATGCATGCAAAATAACCAACTCCCACACCCAAGAATTACTTGGCTTATTACCTATTTACAATTAAAATTACGAAATTGAGGGCTATGGAGTAGAACCTTACCTCTAGGATGGAGACCTAGTGAATTCTCCTTGCAAATTCTTCAACTTGAGCAAGAATTGATGGATGATGAGCTTAGGAACTTCCTATCTCCATCTATGTCACTCCCTCTCTCTAGAAAAATATGCCTTTCCCCTTTAAAATGATCCCCAAGGGTGTTTTATAAGAATGGGGCCGGGTTCAAAAATTAGAAAAATAGGAGCCCCGTCACAGGTCTGCGGTCATATATGCGACCGCATAATGCTTCTGCGGTCCGCACAATGGGCCGCATAATAGCCCCCGGAGCTGGGCACTTCTGCTCCACTCTGCGACTGGTCTGCGATCCGCAGACCCATTTTGCGATTGCATAATGCGCCGAAGAACCTCCCTCCTAACAATTTTGAGCTGGGTCTGTGATGGGTTATGCTGCCCGCACAATGATTATGCGGCCGCATAATGGACCGCATACTGGTCCGAAAAATTTGCCCAGATTTCTGCCTCAGTCTGCTGTAGATCTGCGGTCCGCCAAGCAGTTCTGCGACCATAGAATGGACCGCAAAAAAATGCCCTGTATTTTCAAAATTTTTTTTCAACTCCCCAATGCACTGTTCAACCCAAAAATTTTGAATCGCGGCTAGCAAGCTCGTCGCAAAGAATCTCTACAATCGTCAACACATAAACCTTCCTCGGTACCACGAAACCCCGGGTCTTAGGTAAAATTTTATGGGGCCTTACATCCTCCCCCACTTAAGGTCATTCGTCCTTGAATGAGGGCTAAAATCCGCCATTAGAAACCAATTTGACTCAGCTGCTATGACACACACCAACAGTCCCCAAAATTTGACTAACTCCCCAAATTTCCAAACTTTTCGCCAGAGTTTCCCCTGTAACAAGGCCTATCCACCAGTCAGAGAATCTCAGAAACCAATCCTAACATCACAACCACAACACAACGATGTAAAATAATGCAAAAATAACACCGACAACAACGCCATAAACATTGCATTACCAAGAGAGAGTATTCTTAATATAAGCTGTACAAGGGAAATTATAATTTGTAGAAAATTAGCTCTTAACATCATAGATACAATTACATAACTATTCAAATAAATTAGGGTACTTCTTCTTCATTTCTTCCTCGGCCTCCCAGGTGGCCTCTTCGACTTGTTGGTTTCGCCTTAATACTTTCACGGAGGCAATTTCTTTGTTCCTCAACTTTCGAACTTGCCTATCAAGAATGGCAATTGGAATTTCTTCATATGTCAATTCTTCATTAACCTCAATAGTCTCAACCGGAACAATAAGCAACGGATCTCCAACCACCTTCTTCAACATGGATACATGAAACACCGGGTGCACTTAGGACATCTCTGGAGGTAGTTCTAGCCTGTAAGCTACCTGGCCAGTCCTCTGTCTGATCCTGTATGGTCCGACATACCTCGGACTCAATTTCCCTTTCTTACCAAACTGCATTACACCCTTCATAGGGGAAACCTTTAAGAACACCTAGTTATCTTCTTTGAACTCTAAATCTCTGCGACGTACATCCGAATAGGACTTCTGATGACTCTGAGCATTTTTCAACCGCTCCTTAATGATCCTAACTTTTTCCATAGCCTGATGCAGGAGCTCTGGCCCTATCAATTCTGCTTCCCCAATCTCGAACCACCCAATGCGACTTTTACATCTCCTACCATATAAAGCCTCAAACGATGCAATCTGAAAGCTGGCATGATAGCTGTTGTTGTAGGCAAACTCTATGAGCGGCAAATGATCATCCCATCTACCTTTGAAGTCAAGGACACAAGCGTGCAATATATCATCAAGCGTTTGAATAGTCCGCTTTGCCTGCCCGTCAGTCTGCGGGTGAAAGGCTGTACTAAGATTCAACTGAGTGCCCAAACCTTGCTGAAACATCTTCCAAAAATTAGCTGTGAATTGTTCCCCTCGATCTGATATAATAGAAATTAGAGTGCCATGCAACCTAATGATTTCCTTAATATATAACTGAGCATACTGTTCTGCAGCGTCGGTAGCCTTAACACATAAAAAGTGAGATAAATTCGTGAGTCGATCCACAATCACCCAAATCGAGTCACACTTACGAGGAGTGCAAGGTAGTCCTACCACAAAGTCCATGTTAATCATTTCCCACTTCCACATTGTAATTTCTATGTTATGTGCCAACCCAACAAGCCTTTGGTGTTTGGCATTCACTTGTTGACAATTTGGACATCTCGCCACAAAGTCAGCTACATTCCTCTTCATATCATTCCACCAATAGACTTCCTTAAGATCATGTACATTTTTGTACAACCCGGGTGCACAGAATACCTAGAAGTGTGAGCTTCGGTCATGATTCTTTCCCGGAGACCATCAACATTTGGAACATATAGTCACCCTTGGTACCTTAGTGTACCATCATCCATGCCAAGAGAAAAGGCCATGGTCTTATGTTTATGAATCTCCTCCTTCAATTGTTCCAATAATGGATCGTTGTATTGCTTCTCTTTGACCTCTACCACGAGCGATGATTCGGCCCTATTTTGCACAATCACCCCTCCTTCACTAGAGTCCGCAAGACGAACTCCCAAACTGGCCACCCGATGAACCTTCTTGGCCAACGACCTTTGATATGACTCCAAGTGAGCCAAACTACCCATAGATTTTCGGTTAAGAGCATCTACCACAACATTAGCCTTCCTCGGATGATACAAAATATCGATGTCGTAATCTTTGAGTAACTCCATCTATCTCCTCTGCCTCAGATTCAATTACTTCTATTTGAAAATATATTGAAGGCTCTTATGGCCCGTGAATATATCCACATGGACCCCATACAAATAATGACACCAGCTATTCAATGCAAAGTCCACCGCTGCAAGCTCTAAGTCATGTGTTGGATAATTCTTTTCATGATTCTTGAGTTGCCTAGAAGCATAAGATATCATCTTTCCATGTTGCATTAATACCCACCCAAGTACGATTCTTGAAGCATCACAATATACCACAAACCCATCCGTACCCTCTAGTAGGGTCAACCCTGGTGTCGTAGTCAATCTTGATTTCAATTCCTGGAAGCTTCTTTCACAAGCATCTGACCATTGGAACTTAACTACCTTCTGCGTCAATTTAGTCAATGGATAGGCAAGACTAGTGAACTCCTCCACAAACTTTCTGTAACACCGAGTTAAGCCTAAAAAACTGCGAATCTCCGTTGGAGTTGTAGGCCTCAGCCAATTCTTCACAACTGCAATCTTCTGAGGATCAACCTTAATTCCTTCACTAGAGACGACATGACCCAAGAATGTGACAGATTCAAGACAAAATTCACACTTTGAAAAGTTTGAGTATAACTGGTGCTGATACAGAGTCTGCAAAACTGCCCTGAGATGATCGGCATGGTCCTCCCGACTCCGCGACTAAACAAGAATATCGTCAATAAACACTATTACAAGGGAGTCGAGGAAAGGTTTGAAGACCCGATTCATAAGATCCATGAAAGTTGCTGGGGCATTTGTTAGCCCAAAAGACATTACCAGAAATTCAAAGTGCCCATACCGGGTCCTGAAAGCTGTTCTCGGAATATCTTGCTCCCTGATCTTCAATTGGTAATACCCGGATCTTAAATTAATCTTAGAGAAGTACTTAGCACCCTGCAATTGGTCAAACAAATCATCTATCCTTGGTAGTGGGTACTTATTTTTGATTGTAACCTTGTTGAGCTGCCGATAGTCAATATACATTCTTAGCGACCCATCCTTCTTTCTTACAAATACAACTGGTGCACCCCAAGGCGACACACTCAGCCAGATGAAACCGTTCTCTAATAAATCTTTCAATGGTTCTTTTAGCTCTTTCAATTCTGCCGGTGCCATTCTATAGGGTGGAATAGATATAGGCTGTGTGCCTGACATCACATCAATACCAAAATCAATCTCCCTGTCTGGCGGGATCCTAGGGAGCTCATCCGGAAAAACCTCCGAAAATTCATTCACAATAGGCATAGAGTCAAGTGTAGGTGACTTCGCATCGGTGTCCGTAAACCGGACCAAATGGTAGATACACCGCTTGTTGATCATCTTTGTGGCCTTAAGTTAAGAAATAAACCTACCCTTCGGCACCACATCATCCCCCTTCTATTCAATCACTGACTCATTTGGAAATTCAAACCTAAAGGTTCTGGTTCGACAGTCAAGCTTGGCAAAACATGAATAAAGCTAATCCATTCCCATTATTACATCAAAATCAACCATCCCCAATTCAATGAGATCGGCCATGGTGTCCCGACCACGCACCATGACAACACAAACCCTATAAACCCACGCGACCACAATAGACTCACCAACTGGAGTGGATACAGAGAACGGCTCATGGAGTTACTCCGGTTCTATCCCAAATTCCATAGCAACATAGGGAGTGGCATAGGACAAAGTGGAACCGAGATCAATTAGAGCATACATATCATTAGATTAGACAGTCAATATACCTGTGACAACATCTGGAGAAGCCTCTAAACTCTGGCGGCCCCTCATAGCATATAAACGGCTGGGTCCACGCCTTGCGGGTGCTGGGGTGCCCCGCACTAGAGGAGGTGCTGCGGATGTAGTAGCTGCAGAACTGGCTGGCTGTGTTGTACCCCAGCCCATGCTCTGGTGAGACGAACGACAATCCCTCTAAATGTGACCCCTCATTCCACACCCGTAGCATATGGGCTGGTCCATGTAGTATATCCTAAAGTGCATCTTCCCGTACCTAGGGCATGGGGGCCTCTGCTGCTGCTGAAATCTCCTACCAGACTGACCCTGCTGGTAGGATCCCCTATTGCCCTGACTGGGCCTAAATTGGTTCCCCTGCTGCTGACTGGGCCCCGATGGCGGTGCACTGACCGAAGACTGAGCAAAAGACTATGATGGCCCTGATGATCCTCCCCTGAAAGCTATTCTACCACCACCAGCAGAAGTACAACCGAAGTTGCCCGCTGACCGGGCCTTGTTGCTACTCTCTCGCTCCATTCTGTTCTTTAGTTTGCGGGTCTCTGTGGCTTGAGCAAATGCCACCATCTTACCATAGTTCATATCAGAATTCTAGGCAGCTGTAGTGGCCTCATTAATAACTAAGGGGCTAAGGCCCTGCACAAACCGGTACACTCTAGCCTCCATAGTGGGCAACATGTAGATGGCTTATTTGGACAGGCACGCGTATCTCATATGATACTCCCACACACTCATGCTCCTCTGTTTCAGGTTCTCAAACCTGGCGGCACGGGCTGCCTTAGTCTCGGCAGGCAAGATATGATCAATGAAAGCATCACCAAACTCACTCCATTTCGTCGGAGGGCTTCCCTCCTCACGGGAGTCCTCCCACAGTTCAAACCAAGATTAGGCCACCCCTTTCAGGCGGTAGGAGGCCAACTCTGCTCCGTCCGTCTCAGTAGCACACATAACTCAGAGAGTTTTGTGCATTTCATTAATGAAGTCTTGGGGGTCCGCCTCAGGATCAGCACCTTTGAACACTGGAGGGTCCAACTGGAGAAATTTGTTTACCCCTGGAACTAGTGGAATCTCCTGGCTGACTAGAAGAACTGGGTGCAACATTTGATCTTTGGGCTTGGGAAGCCACTATCTGAGCTAACATCTATATGGCTCCCCTAAGATCCCCATCAGATACACCGGAATTGGAAGCTGGGGCTGGAGGTGGAACTGGAATATCAGTTGGAGGGATCATTGCACCCTCAGTAGGTGTAGGGATAGGTGCAGTCTGAGCAGGTGTAGTAGAATCAGGCAGTGTTGTAGTCGGGGGAATGTTTTTGCCCCTCGGGTGCTCACCCCCATCATCAAGTATCGAATCAATTGCCACTTCTAGGGTGACATTGTCTCCTTGGCCAGTTCTTGCCTTCTTTCTAGGCGCCATATACTGAAAGTTAGAGCAAAGCACGGGTTAAAGGAGGAACAATCTTACAATTGGCTTTATCGCACGATCTAGAATATCAAAGAAGGGTATTATTCATAAGTATCCAAGTAGACTCCTACTTATAGATGTGGTCAACATCACACCGATAAAAAGGACTCTACTAGACACGGCTCCGAGACATCCTAGGACACTTTAAAACCTTAGGCTCTGATACTAAGTTTGCCATGCCCCGACCTCGAGGAGCGCGACCGGCGCTCAACCGAGATATCCCGGTCAAGCAAGCCTTTACAATACCTTCTACCCAACTCACCCATGAATAAAGAAAAGAATACATTTCATTAATAAGCCAGTAAGAAGTCATGTGAACAACACCAGTCCCTTTTCCATTAGTCACGCCATTAACAAGTCTTCAAAACAGTACATTGTACAATCATAGCTAAAGTGGAACATGTGATACGATTACAACATTTTTAGTTTAACCTTCCCAAAAATAGATACAACCCACACTATGTATACGGAGAATCTAACAGGAACAAAAGAGTGCTATGAAAGTGCCAGCAACAAGGCCCCAACTATATCTCAAAGTGCTATGTATAAAGGATAAAAGATATAGGACCCCGAAATGAAGTAGGGCTCACCAAATCAGCAGATGAGAGGGTATGCTAAGCCGTCACACCCCGAGACGTACACTCACAATACCACCATGTGCGCGACATGGCATCCGATCTCAGCCCGATCGGCTAAGCCGTCTCACCACAATGCCATGTGGGTCGACATCACATCACGTCTCGCTAGCAATAATCTCATCCCATTTAAGGGGAAACATCTCAACACACCAATCTCATCCTATATAAGGGAAAACAGTTTCATCATATTAACACGGGGATTTGCCCCACAATCACTCCTACACCGACACGTGTAGTTTTGGGGTTAGGTTGTTCCGACCTACCCTTACTCGGTGGCTAAACGATACTCCTAAAGCATTTATTATTAAAAGTACTTACCACTCAATTCGTATTCTTTTACATGTCATTCATTTTATTGGCATCATTGTCCATAGCGCAATATCATGCTTAGCACGTTGGCCGTATTTCTTAATTCATGCTCACTATTTCACTTTCAATCATTAACATGGATAATCAACAACAAGGCCTTTCAAATTAAGAGTTTAAAAATTTTAGGGTCTTAGGCACCGGTGACTTCTTACATAATTGACATGATAGCTTTCATAAAAATGACGCTTTTAAATCATAACATAGTAACACACGGCCCATACTTAAACCACATTCTCAAACATTAACTCAACATAACAAGAATCTTTGGAATACATATTGAACGCATAATTATTTTGACAAAAGGCTTATTTGACAAAAAATCAATTTATAAAGAGCATCACGAGACTTACAAGGATATTGCGGGTTCAATTCTAAGAGAAGAGTTTAGCCAACATACCTTGCCTCGTGCTTTTTAATTTACTACAATATTCCGGAAATCCTAGCCACTTCGATCTATTTAGAATATAGCAAAATTGAACACGAATTAGGAAGAAGTTCATAGTTCCAGCTCAATTGAGCATTTTTATCAAACACTAGGTGTTCATTAAGGTTTCAAGGTCCTCTTATGGTGGATTCTTTCATCCCACTACCCAAAGTTCACCCAAAAGAGCTCAATAATCTCCCACTACCCTAGATGATACATGCATGTAAAATAACCAACTCCCACACCCAAGAATTGCTTGGCTTATTACCTATTTACAATTAAAATTACGAAATTGAGGGCTATGGAGTAGAACCTTACCTCTAGGATGGAGACCTAGTGAATTCTCCTTACAAATTCTTCAACTTGAGCAAGAATTGATGGATGATGAGTTTAGGAACTTCCTACACCATCTATGTCACTCCCTCTCTCTGGAAATATGTCTTTCCCCTTTAAAATGATCCCAAGGGTGTTTTATAAGAATGGGGTCGGGTTCAAAAATTAGAAAAATAGGAGCCCCGTCACAGGTCTGCGGTCGCATAATGCTTCTGCGGTCCACACAATGGGCCGCATAATGGCCCCCGAAACTGGGCACTTCTGCCCCACTCTACGACTGGTCTGCAGCCCGCAAGCCCATTCTGCGGCCGCATAATGCGCCGCAGAACCTTCCTCTGGAAAATTTTGAGCTGGGTCTGCGATGGGTTATGCGGCCCGAACAATGATTATGCGGCCGCATAATGGACCATATAATGGTCCAGAAAATTTGCCTAGATTTCTACCTCAGTCCACGGCAGATCTGCGGTCCGTAGAGCAGTTTTGTGACCGTAGAATGGACCGCAAAAAAATGACAAGTATTTCCAAAAATATTTGTCAGCTCCCAATGCACTGTTCAACACAAAAAGTCCGAGCCACGGCTAGCAACCTCGTTGCAAAGAATCTCTACAATCGTCAACACATAAACCTTCCTCTGCACCACGAAACCCCGGGTCTTAGGTAAAATTTTACGGGTTCATACATCCTCCCCCACTTAAGATCATTCATCCTCGAATGAGGGCTAAAATCTATCATTAGAAACCAATGTGACTCAGCTGCTATGACACATACCAACAGTCCCCAAATTTTGACTAACTCCCTAAATTTCCAAAATTCTTGCCAGAGTTTCCCCTGTAACTAGGCCTATCCACCTGTCAATGAATTCCAAAAATCAATCCTAACATCACAACCACAACACAACGATGCAAAATAATATGGAACCAACAACGGAAACAACGCCATAAACATTGCATTACCAAGAAGGAGTATTCTCAATTTCCTTTCTTACCAAATCGCATTACACCCTTCATAGGGGAAACCTTTAACCCAGTCATCTTCTTTGAACTCCAAATCCCTGCGGCACACATCAGAATAGGACTTCTAATGACTCTGAGCAGTTTTCAACCGCTTTTTATGATCTTAACCTTTTCCATAGCCTGATGCACGAGGTCTAGCCCTATCAATTCTGCTTCCCCAATCTCGAGCCACCCAATGAGAGATCTACATCTCCTACCATATAAAGCCTCGAACGATGCTATCTGAATGCTGGCATGATAACTGTTGTTGTATGCAAACTCTATGAGCGGCAAATGATCATCCCAACTACCTTTGAAATGAAAGACAAAAGCGCGCAACATATCCTCAAGCATTTGAATAGTCCGCTCTGCCTCCCCGTCAGTTTGCGGGTGAAAGGTTGTACTAAGATTCACCTGAGTGCCCAAACCTTGCTGAAACTTCATCCAAAAATTATCCATGAACTGTGCCCCTCGATCTGAGATAATAGAAACTGTAGTGCCATACAACCTGACGATTTCCTTGATATATAACTGAGTATACTATTCCGCAGCGTCGGTAGCCTTAACATATAAAAAGTGAGCTGATTTTGTGAGTCGATCCACAATCACCCAAATCGAGTCAAACTTACAAGGAGTGCGAGGTAGTCCTACCACAAAGTCCATGTTAATCATTTCCCACTTCCACATTGGAATTTCTATGTTCTGTGCCAACCCAATGAGCCTTTGGTGTTCGACCTTCACTTGCTGACAATTTGGACATCTCGCCACAAAGTCAACTACATTCCTCTTCATATCATTCTACCAATAGACTTCCTTAAGATCATGATACATTTTTGTAGAACCCGGGTGCACGGAATACCTAAAAGTGTGAGCTTCGATCATGATTATTTCCCGGAGATCGTCCACATTTGGAACACATAGTCTCCCTTGGTACCTTAGTGTACCATCATCCATGCCAAGAGAAAAGGACATGATCTTATGTTTATGAATCCCCTCCTTCAATTGTTCCAATAATGGATCGTTGTATTGTTTCTCTTTGACCTCCACCACGAGCGATGATTCGGCCTTATTTTGCACCATCACCCCTCCTTTACTAGAGTCTGCAAGACGAACTCCCAAACTGGCTACCCGATGAACCTCCTTGGCCAACGGCCTTTGATATGCCTCCAAGTGAGCCAAACTACCCATAGATTTCTGGCTAAGAGCATCTGCCATAACATTAGCCTTCCCCGGATGATACAGAATATGGATGTCGTAATCTTTGAGTAACTCCAGCCATCTCCTCTGCCTCAGATTCAATTCCTTCTATTTGAAAATATATTGAAGGCTCTTATGGTCCGTGAATATATCCTTATGGACCCCATACAAATAATGACACCAAATCTTCAACGCAAAGACCACAGCTACAAGCTCTAAGTCATGTGTTGGATAATTATTTTCATGATTCTTGAGTTGCTTAGAATCATAAGCTATCACCTTGGCATGTTGCATTAATACGCACCCAAGTCCGATTCTTGAAGCATCACTCGGCACCACGAAACCCCGGGTCTTAGGTAAAATTTTACTGGGCCTTACATATAGAATATTTTATAAAATATAAGGGCAAAATTATTTATCAACAATGGTGAGGGACTATCCCAGACTTAGGAGGGGTGCACCTCCACAGGTTACACAGGCTCCATAGATTCCATGTGGTCCACAAGGTTCACAGGCCATGGTTGTTATTCCAGTTGCCGCTCCACCTGAACCGTCAGCTAGGGGTGGAGTTTAGGTGGGTAAAGGTCGCCGTAGAGGGGGAGGCCAGGCCCGTTTTGTTGCTTTTCCTAGTAGGACGGAGGCAGTTGCATCAGATGTGGTTATCACAAGTATTGTCCCGTTCTGTCATAGGGATGCATCTATTTTATTTGATCCGACTTCCACTTATTCGTATGTGTCATCTTACTTTCCTCCATATTTGGATATATCTCATGATTTTTTAAGTGCTCTTGTATATGTGTCCACGCATGTGGGAGATTTTTATTATTGTGGACCGTGTTTATCGGTCGTGTTTGGTCACTATCGGTGGTTATGAGACCAGAGTTGACCTTTTGCTACTCAGTATGGTACATTTTGATGAGATATTAGGTATGGATTGGTTGTCTCCCTATCACGCTATTCTGGATTGTCACGCCAAGGCTGTGATATTGGTTATGCGAGGGATGCCACGGTTGGAGTGGAGAGGTACATTGGATTATAATCCTAGAAGGGTTGTGTCCTTTCTGAAGGCACAACGAATGGTTGAAAAGGGTGTGAAGCATATCTAGCCTATGTGAGGGATGTCAGTGCTGATACTCCTACCGTTGATTTAGTTTCGACAGTGAGAGATTTTCCAGATGTGTTCCCAGCAAACCTATCGGGCAAGCCGCCTGATAGGGATATCGATTTTGGTATTGACCTGGTGCCGGGCACTCAGCCCATTTATATTCCACCATATCGCATGTCACCAATGGAGTTGAAGAAATTGAAGGAACAACTTCAAGAGCTACTTGATAAGGGATTCATCCGACCGAGTGTATCACCATGGGGTGCTCTAGTTCTGTTTGTGAAGAAGAAAGATGGCTCTAAGAGGATGTGTATTGATTACATGCAGCTGAATAAAGTTACAATCAAGAACAAGTACCCACTACCGCGTATTGAAGGTGGAGAAAGTTTAGAGTTGGCCCAGACCGTCTTCTACTACAGAGATCCGGAGTTTTCTAGGCTTGGCCGGGTATTATTGCTGTTTTGTGGAGGGATTTTAATCCATCGCAACTTCTTTGACCAAATTGACTCAGAAGGGTGCTCTATTAAAGTGGTCCGACGAGTGTGAGGAGAGCTTTCAGAAGCTCAAGACTGCCTTAACCACCGCTTCAGTTCTAGTTTTGCCTTCAGCATTGGTTTTTTACACAATGTATTTTGATGCTTCGTGGATTGAATCGGATGTGTATTGATGCAAGAGGGTAGAGTGATTGCTTATGCTTCACGTCAGTTGAAGCCCCATGAGAAGAACTACCCAGTACATAATTTAGAGTTGACAACTATTTTCCACACATTGAAAATTTGGAGGCACTATCTCTAAGGTGTGTCTTGTGAAGTATTCACAAATCGTAGGTGTCTAAAACACTTGTTTAAGAAAATGATCTTAACTTGAGTCAGCGGAGGTGGTTAGTGTCACACCCCGACCTTAGGGATTAGGACTGGCGCTCGACTGAGTTTCCACTATCAAGCAAGCCTACTTAGTGCCTACCATTCCATCTCACCCATGCGTATATTGAGGATAAACATAAAGAGTTAAACCAATCAAGATAATAGTATGCAAACCACCAAATTTCATTCTAACAAGAGCTCCATTTTACGATTGCCAAAATATTGCACGATCATAGTTAGAAGAGGAAACATCCGACAATTTCAACAACATTTATAACTAGTTTTTCCCAATCAAAACATAACCCACAGTATGTCTACGAAGCCTCTAAATTACATGAGAACAGTATGGAGATGCCGGTGACAAGGCCCCGGCTATACCTCAAAATAATATACAAGTGTAAATACAAGAATACAACCCCGATATAGAGTAGGGCTCACTGAGTCAGCTGAGAAAAGAGTACACCTATCAAGAACCTGAGCCACCTACTGCGAAGCCACCTGCATCCATTAAAGAGGCAACGTCCCCGGCAAAAAGGACGTTAGTACATATGGAATCGTACTAGTATGTAAAACTAAATACCCTCTCAAGGAATAGAATGCCAACATAAGGAGAAGAAAAGCATGAAAGAAGCAAGAAAAACCAATAATATCTAAATGCCGGGTTCAAACATAATAAATATTTAGATCAACATTAACATTTTTGGTTAGGAGATCATTAGCCACCGATCATCTTACCATGCACAAGGCATGGAGTTCGATCACCGCTCGACCGGCTAAACCGTCTCACCCCAATGTATGCGGGTGGACATGGATACCCAATACCCCCGTAAACATGGCACGAAGTTCGATCTCCGCTCGATCGGCTAAGCCATCTCACCACGAATGAATATAGATCGACATGGTGATACAAATCAAATATAATGATAAGAAGGAGGAACTACCATATGCGCGGCATGGTAGCCGATCACCTCCCGATCGGCTAAGTCATCTACCCACAATGCCGTGTGGGTCGACATGGTGATATGAACAGGTGTTAGCAACAAACTCATCCCAATTAAGGGGAATAATCTCATCATAGTATCAGAAAATTTCTGTCTCTCAATCGTCTCCTACACCGGCATGTGTAGTTTTGGGTGTGGGCCTTTACAACCCACCCTTCCTCGGTGCGCTAATGATACTCCCAAAAATATTATTTATATATATATATAAGGGAAATAGAAATATTAATGTGTTCATATAGTAGACTTGCATACCATCTATCGCTTCATTAGCCCTTTTAACCATTGACAACATCTTCATTTCGTTAGCTCTCTTAGCCATACCTAATGTTCTTCTTTCATGGCACGATGGCCGCATTTCATATATCACACTTTCATTTCTTTACTTCCAAGGATCATTATCATAAGCATCAATATATAGAACATTCTAGAAATCATAGCTTTAAGTTTATTAGTAATGAGTGCCTTAACACATTGAATTTCTTTCAAAGAGTAGAGCTCAATGATTGGCAATCGAAACACAAGTTAAAATCATAAGCGATTAATATACCATTTATTTTTGGAATACCTTTCCCAAAAGGGGAGCATACTATCTATAGCTTCAACTCATGAGTATGTGAGAACTCAGACACATTGAAAATACTTACAAGGGAGAGCATGGTGATTTACAATTGACACATGGATTCAAATCTTATGCATTAGTTACAACAACCATATTTAAACATTTTCCCACGAAGGGGAAGCATCATAGGATAGGGGTAATTTGAACCTGACTCGAGTACATAAGCATATAGGCAAATCAGTCTTCAAAAGCAATTTGAAACCGATGGAGTTGGAGTTTGAACAAACCACATTTAGAACTTACAAGGAACTCATGGATTCCGATTCTAGAAAAGGAGTTTAGCCAACATACCTCGATGAAGCTCTTTAGTGATAATAAAACTTCCCACTATTCTTACAACTTCAATCTATATCAACATAATTCAATTGGATCAATATTAGTAAACTTTTCCAGGTTTTAGGTTATTTTGGCATTTTATCAAACACTTAGAGTGCATAGCATTCTACTACCTCTAGTAATGATGTTTCTTCATCCAACAATCCCTCCTTCGCACCAACAAGAGATAATACAATATCCTTTGTCTACTAACTGCCTCCTTTAGTACCATAAAAATCATCAATGAACCCATATCCACTAAAATTTACTAATTAACTCATTACAAAATCTCTACAACACCCAATAATCTAGGTTAAGCACTTATGGATTCCAATCACCATTCCATAAGTGATAATACTTATTTATTGATCATATATTCACTAACAATCCATGCATGTAGGTTTAAGGGTGAATGATTAAATCTTGCAGCCCAAATCTTGAAAGCCAACTTTTGGGGTGTTCTTGAGATTTTGAAGAAATCCTATGAAATCCAATACAAAACCCTATTGTAACTAGTGATTGAGAGGTGAAATCATCATAAAAACACACTTGAAAACTCACCTTAAGTGTGTATTGGAAGCCTTGTTCGGATGGGTGATGGAGAGAAAAGCCCTAGCCTTGAAGTCCTTTTATTTTTCTCTCTCCCTGCTCATGTACTTTTATATTGTAGAGGACCTCACGGCGGGCGCGCGGCTCGCACGCAATGTGTGCTATCACTGCTCATGCAAGATTTCCTAGCGCACGCCGAGCGTGCGTTACAGACTAAATGCGCTTGTTTATTCCTAGCCAACTAAGTTTTCCTCCCGTGTGCTAAGCTTGCATTAGTGCCTAAACGCGTTGTTTTTGCCAATTCAACCAACTTTTCAAACTTTATGTTTTTAATTCCTTTTGATATTTTGACACTCCCAACCACCTCAAATTTAACAATACATATATTTCATGTTCTAATCACCTCTATCCCCTTGTGTGGGTCCACATGTACTCCGATATTGATTCTATTACCATCTAAAACTTACATAAATAGCCCGAGTCAACTATGTGAATTTGCGGGGCCTTACATACTTCCCCGCTTAGGATCATTCGTGCTCTAATGAGGGTCTAAGTCTGCCATAGACACCCATAGTGACTCAACTCTTCATTCACACCCCAGACAATCCAAATTTGACTAACTCTCGAAAGTTCCCAAACTATCGATAAAGTCTCCTCTGTATTTGAGCCTATCCACCTGTCAGAGATCCCCAGAAACGAATCCTAACAACATATTCATATCCCAATGACTCAACATATCATGAGAAAAACACCAACCACAACCTCATAAGCATCATATTACCCAAAGGAGCATCTTAGCATAAACTGTACAAGCTTGAACATAATTCATAGAAAGTAAAATCTTAACATTCTTTTTGAAACACAATAATATGGTTACACAACAAGTGATGGTAACTCTCCTTCATCTCTTCCTCGGCCTCCCAGGTGGCTCCTTCCACTTGTTGGTTTCGCCATAGCACTTTGACGAAGGCAATCTCATTATTCCTTAACTTTCAAGCTTGTCTATCAAGTATGGCAACTAGGATCTCCTCGTAAGTCAATTCTTCATTAAACTCAATAGTATCTACCGGAACAATGAGTGGAAAATTCCTAAATCACTTGCTTCAACTGGGACACATGAAACACGGAATACATGGAGGACAACGATGGAGAAAATCAAACTCATAGGCTACTTGGCCTATTTCCTTCAAGATTCCTTAAGGCCCAATGTGCACTGCACCTACTTTACCTTTATTAACAATTCACATAATGTCTTCATGGAAAACATCTTGAGTAAGACCTGTTCACTTTCTTCAAACTCCCGAATCTCTATGTGGAACATCCGAATTGGACTTTTGGCGATCCTCAACCTCCTCCACCTTATTCTACAATGTGTTTGAATGAATATGACCTTAGAGTCTCCCGCCAATATGCTTGATCATGGAATAATACTTCTTCTTTGACATGTTTGAACCTACAACCCCAGCAAGTTTTAATGCAAATAGCAATGGCAGTGTTCGAGATTGAGCTGGATTTATTCAAGAATCCACCAATGTACTGAGCAGAGGCATTTCAGGAAGTTATATCCTACGAGATATTAAGGTTACTACTAATAGCGCTGTCATGATTAATCACGGTGATGACATCATTGATTTGACTAAATGAGACCTAGAGTTAACTAGTACATATTGATAATGTCGGAACCATGTACATGAGCCTAAGATTTAAAAGAAGCGGGTTGTGTAGGTATCTGATATATGGGAGGCATGACCGGGAGGATAAAGACGCTAGTATCAGTTATTCTTGGAAGACGATGATTTATGAAAGGGATAATAGCAATTGTTTTATTCCATATGTTCCTTATTTGGCAATGGTAAGTCTAAGGAGAAATAGCCAAGTATGTGACACCAGGTGCCTCCTTGAGTGTATGAAAAATCAATTTGAACTCGGAATGGGATGATCCTTGCATCATGAATATGATAGGTGCCTCACAATTACACAAAATAACATTTTGACCTAGCGGGATTTGACATACGAAATCTAGGATCCAAGCCCATGTGTTTGAAAGTAAAGAGGTTGAGAACTTTGAGGTTATCATCCTAGCAACTTAACCCTCCCAATAGATGGTCCTATATGGAAGGACTAGCGATATGATAGACTTGTCCATCAAATTAATATGTTCATGATATGTGCCAAAATTCAGAACATCCACCCAAAGTGGGGAAGGAAAGGTCGCGGTAAGACACACTTAAATTTAACCACACACGAGTGAAACCATGTAGCTAGGATGTCTTAATATTGGGGGTGGAATCATGCATGGGTTGGAGAGGTTCAATTGGTTAATGTGATGCTATAAGGAGAAAGAAAAATGATAAAACCCTATCCACCCAAGGATGTGGAATGTTAGGGATAGTAAATTCTCCACATATGGCAATGTACATGACATGGCAAATGATCCTAGAAGCTGAGGGTCAAAGTTAATGGTAATCGGGAAAGTATTGTAGAGTAACCATGGAAGGTTTGCGAGTGTTCATAATGATTTCGCCACGATTTTGTGACTTGGCAAGTACCCAGATGATAAAGGTAGATAGGACATGTATGGGATACAAACGCGGTACTATAACAACCCAAAAGTGTATCTGGACTTGATGGAGAGCCCCTAAAGAATCCTTTGAGAATGGAAGCGCTAAAGCGATACATAGAAGGATACGCTCTCTCATGGGTATCCCAACCTATGTCAGGAGTCTAGCACAATGAATTTAGAACTAAGGAAAAACAATTATAACATGTTTTAGAGGTTGGAATAGAGGATGAACGCCTGCTACGAGCTAGACATGTCTTGCCATATTAGCCATCAAGTTGCAATACAAGGCCACGTCATTGGTAACCACAATACTGGGAGCGAGGCGTGTTAATTATTTGAGGATGAAATCAAGTGTACTAAGTGTTAAACTATGAAGGAAAACAAGAGGTCATTCTACGATGTATTTGTGAGGATATCAAGTTTCGGATAAAACTATATACAGACATGCGCCTCTTTCGAATAAAATAAGATATATGAAGGGGGTTGAGATGCACTTTTAAGTTGTTAAGTAGTGAAGAGGATAATGTTCACAAAGGAAGTAAAGTGATTTCTTAAATCCTATGAGCCACATATGAAGGGGAGAGAGAGTGTGTTAAGAAAGGTCTCAATACAAGGTTGCTTTACATTAGACTCGCTGTTATGAAGGTGTGTGCACAAGTGAGCAAATGCTATTCATTTGAAACCGAAGGTTCTATAAGAAATTCATCAAGCATAGTCCTTTGTAAAGAATTTAGGGAAGCAAGCAGAAAGTAATAACCTATGGTTATAACTCGATTCAAGGAAATCATTATAGAACTCAATTCCTTAAGAGGTTGTGTGTAAAAGAATCGTGGTAAAGAGGCTCCACGAATAATGCGTCTCATTCAAAAAGTAGGTACATGCAATGTTTTCTGACTCAATGTCGTGTCAAGATCATGTTTATGTTGGCTCTTCAATATACATGTGCATATACGACAAGGAAAACATTTGTGATGTTCATAATGATGTACTAAGGAGGGACTTACTTTCTATCCTTTGGTTGCCGGGGCAGTGCTTTATTTGATGCCCCTCGATTCCAAACCCATAACATGCATTGGTACGATAGCGACATACCCCCAAATGACACCTCCTACACTTCTTGCAACGAGGATAAGGTCCGCTAAGCAAACTCGCCCCACTGATAAGATACTTACCCTTTTTGCATACATCATAAGCATCCTCCCTATCCTTCCTCCAGGCCCTCATGGGGGGAGTAACAATCTCTATACCGGCTAGTGGTGCGGGTGCTGATGCCACTCTCAGCTGATGCTGGTTGCATTGCCGTTAGAAGTACTCAAACCTGCATCCCCTAAAATGCTCCTGAGCATACTTGCGACACGGTGCCAAATGTTCCCTCTTGTATGCCGGGCATACCTGGCTGGGTGTACCCAGCCTGGGGCATTCGTTCTTCTTACGCCCCCCTCTTTCCATAACCATAACATATTTCAAGAGTCATCCAGCATATCCCCAGGTGGCGCTTCTTACAAATCGGAAATTTCGGCTTATTGGTACAAATAACCCTCTTTCTTTTCCTAGGTGCTTGCGCCATATGATTCGGTAGAGTGGTGACATTAAGGGAAACAAGGGCATTTCCCCTAGCAACTAGTGCTTCCAATCCCTCCAAGTCTCGACCCATTTCCCCGAGGAACCCTTATGCAACCTCCTCCAAATTCAATGGTGGGGTCACTCCCTCTTCACCCCCTCTAACTTGCGGCTACTCCTCTAGAAAAGGAGACATGATGGGGAAATTAGCTTCCTACCTTGAGCTCTATGGCACGATCTAGAATTTCAAAGAAGGGTGACATTCCTAAACAAACAAATAGCCTCCTAATTATAGATGTGGTCGACAACACATCGATAAGAAGGACTCCACTAGACACGGCTCTGAGGCATCCTAGGACGCTTTAAAACCTTAGGCTCTGATACCAAGCTTGTCACGCCTCGAACTTGGGGAGCGGGATCGGCGCTCATTGAGTCGCCCCAATCAAGCAAGCCTACTTAGTGCCTACCATTCCACGTCCCATGATTAATTTGGGGATAAACATAAAGAGTTAAACCAATCAAGAGAATAGTATGCACAACACCAACTTTCATTCTTACAAGAGCTCCATTTTCGATTACCAAAATATTGCATGATCATAGTTAGAAGAGGAAATATCCGGAAATTTCAGCAATGTTTATAACTAGTTTTCCTCACTCAAAATACAACCCACAGTATGTCTACAGAGCCTCTAAATGACATGAGAACAATATGGAGATGCCAGTGACAAGGCCCCGGCTATACCTCAAAATAATATACAAGTGTCAATACAAGCATACGACCCTGATATAGAGTAGGGCTCACAGAGTGAGCTGAGAAGAGGGTACACCTATCAAAAACCTGAGCCACCTGCTACGAAGCCACCAGCATCCATTAACGATGCAGCTTCCTCGGTAAAAGGGATGTTAGTACATATGGAATAGTACTAGTATATAAAACTAAATACCCTCTCAAGGAACAGAATGCCAATATAAGGAGGAGAGAATCATGAAGGTAGCAAGAAAAACTAGTAATATCTAAATGCCAAGTTAAAACATAATAAATCTTCAGATAAGCATTAAAATATTTGGTTGGGACATCATTAGCCACCGATCGTCACACCATGCATGAGGCATGGAGTCCGATCACCGCTCGATCGGTTAAGTCGTCTCACCCCAATGTATGCGGGTGGACATGGATACCCAATATCCCCTTTTCAAATTTCACGAAGTTCGATCTCCACTCGATCGGCTAAGCCGTCTCACCATGAATGAATATGGATTGACATGGTGATACAAATAAAATATAATGATAAGAAGGAGGAACCACTATGTGCGTGGCATGGTGTCCGATCACCATCCGATCGGCTAAGTCTTCTCCCCACAATGCTGTGTGGGTCGACATGGTGATATGAATAGGTGTTATCAACAAACTCATCCCAATTAAGGGGAATAATCTCATCATAGTATCAAGAAATTTATGTCTCTCAATCGTCTCCTACATCGGCACGTGTAGTTTCGGGTGTGGGCCTTTACAACCCACCCTTCCTTGGTGCGCTAATGATACTCCCAAAAACATTATTTTTTTTTTTATATATAAGGGAAATGGAAATATTAATGTATTCATATCACATCTTTTCATACCATCTATCGCTTCATTAGCACTTTTAACTATTCACAACATCTTCATTTTGTTGGCTCTCTTGGCCATACCTAATGTTCTTTATTCATGGCACGATGGCCGCATTTCATAATTCACACTTTCATTTCTTTACTTCCAAGGATCATTATCAGAAACATCAATATATAGAACATTCTAGAAATCATAGCTTTAAGTTCATTAGTAATGTGTGCCTTAACCCATTGCATTTCTTTCAAAGAGTGGAGCATAATGATTGGCAATCGAAACACAAGTTAAAATCATAAGCGATTAATACACCATTTATTCTTGAAATACCTTTCCCAAACGGGGAGCATGATATCTATAGCTTCAACTCATGAGTATGTGAGAACTCAAACACATTGGAAATACTTACAAAGAAGAGCATGGTGATTTACAATTGACACATGGATTTAAATCTTATGCATTAGTCACAACAACCATATTTGAACATTTTCCACGAAGGGGAAGCATCATAGGATAGGGGTAATTCGAACGTGACTCGAGTACATAAATATTTAGGCAAATCAATCTTCGGAAGCAATTTGGAACCGTTGGAATAGGCGTTTGAACAAACCACATTTAGAACTTAAGAGGAACTCTGGATTCCGATTCTAGAAAAGGAGTTTAGCCAACATACCTCGATGAAGCTCTTTAGTGATAATAAAATGCCCCACTACTCTTACAACTTCAATCTATATCAACATAATTTAATTGGACCAATATTAGTAAATATTTATAGGTTTTAGGTTATTTTGGCATTTTATCAAACATCTAGAGTGCATAGCACTCTACTATCTCTAGTAATGGTGTTTCTTCATCCAACAATCCCTCCTTCCCACAAACAAGAGATACTACAAAATCCTTTGTCTACTAACTGCCTCATTTAGTACCATAAAAATCATCAATGAACCCCTTCCACCAAATTTTACTAATTAACTCATTACAAAATCTCTACAACACCCAATAATCTAGGTTAAGCACTTATGTCTTCCAATCACCATCCCATAAGTGATAATACTTATTTTTTGCTCATATATTCACTTACAATCCATGCATGTAGGTTTAAGGGTGAAGGATTACCTTTTGCAACCCAAATCATGAAGGCCAACATTTGGGGTGTTCTTGAGATTTTGAAGAAATCCTATGAAATAAATACAAAACCCTATTGTAACTAGTGATTGAGAAGTTAAATCATCATAAAAACACACTTAAAAACTCACCTTAAGTGTGTATTGGAAGCCTTGTTCGGATGGGTGATGGAGAGAAAAGCCCTAGCCTTGAAATCCTTATATTTTTCTCTCTCCTTGCTCATGTACTTTTATATTGCAGAGGAACTCGCAGTGGGCGAGCACACAAGGTGTGCTATCACTGCTCATAAAAGATTTCCCAGCGCATGCTGAGCGTGCGTTACATACTAAATGCGTTGGTTTATTCCTTGCCAACTCAGTTTTCCTCCTGTGCGCTGAGCTTGCGTTATTGCCTAAACACGTCGTTTTTTCCAATTTCAACCAACTTTTCAAACTTTATGTTTTTACTTCCTTTTGATATTTTGACACTACCAACCACCTCAAATTTAACTATACATACATTATCATGTTCTAATAACCTCTATCTTCTTGTGTGGGTCCACACGTACTCCGAGATTGACTTTTTTTACCCTAAAAAAGTTACACAAATAGCCCGAGTCAAATATGTAAATTTACGGGGCATTACAGTTAGAGACGTTAAAAGACTATGATATCACCATACTTTATCATCCTGGAAAGGCCAATGTGGTGGACGATGCCTTGAGTAGAAAGGCTGAGAGTTTGAGTAGCCTTGCATATATTCTAGTTGGAGAGAGACCATTTGCATTGGATGTTCAGGCTTTGGCTAATCGGTTCGTAAGGTTGGATGTTTCGGAGCCTAGCCGATTTCTTGCTTGTGTGGTTTCTCGGTCTTATTTGTATGAGAGCATCAGAGCATGCCAGTATAATGACCCCTATTTTCCTGTACTTACAGACACAGTGCATCACAGTAGTACCAATGAGGTTTCTATTGGAGATGATGGGGTGTTAAGGATGCATGACGGATTTGTGTGCCCAATGTCGATGGGTTGTATGAGTTGATTCTTGAAGAGGCCCACAGTTCGCGGTATTCCATTCATCTGGGTGCCGCTAAGATGTATCAGGATTTGAGGCAACACTATTAGTGGAGATGATTGAAGAAAGATATAGTAGAGTATGTGGCTTGGCATTTGAACTGTCAGCAGGTGAAGTACGAGCATTAGAGGCTGGCCAGTTTGCTTCAGAGACTTAAGATACTAGAGTGGAAGTGGGAGCGTATTACCATGGATTTCGTTGTCGGGCTCCCATGGACTTTGAAGAAATTTAACGCAGTGTGGGTTATTACGGACAGACTGACCAAGTCTGCGCACTTCATTTCGGTTGTGACTACCTACTCTTTAGAGCAGCTATCTCAGGTCTATATCCGTGAGATTGTTCGTCTTCATGGTGTGCCCGTATCTATTATCTTCGATTGAGGCACGCAGTTTACCTCATATTTCTAGAGAGCCGTGCAGTGTGATTTGGGCATACAGGCCGAGCTAAGCACGTCATTTGATCCCCAGATAGACGGGCAGTCTGAGCGCACCATTCATATCTTGGAGGATATTCTACGCGCCTTTATTATGGATTTTGGGGGTTAATGGGATCAATTTCTACCGCTTGCAGAGTTCGCCTACAACAACAACTACAAATCGAGTATTCAGATGGCTCCTTATGAAGCCTTATATTAGAGGCAGTGTCATTCTCCGATTGGTTGGTTTGAGCCGGGAGAGGCTAGGTTCTTGGGCACCGATTTGGTTGGGGATGCCTTGAAGAAAGTCAAGTTGATTCGAGATCGACTTCATACAACACAAACTAGGCAGAGGAGTTATACTGATTGGAGGGCTCATGATGTAGCATTTATGGTGGGAGACAGAGTTCTGCTTAGAGTTTCACCCATGAAGGGTGTGCTGAGGTTCGGGAAGAAGGGAAAGTTGAGTCCTAGGTATATCGGTCCTTTTGAGATCCTTGAGAGGGTTGGTGAGGTGGCCTATAGACTTGCATTGCCACCCAGCTTATCAGGATTTCACTCGTGTTCCATGTTTCCATGCTCTGGAAGTATTATGGTGGTCCTTCACATGTATTAGATTTCAGCTCAGTCCAATTGGACAAGGATTTAACTTATATTGAGGAACCGGTGGCTATCTTGGACAGGCAGGTTTGGAAGTTAAGGTCAAAGAATATTTCTTCAGTGAAGGTTCAATAGAGGGGTCAACCGGTCAAGAAATCGACCTGGGTGACCGAGCATGATATGCGAAATCGTTATATCTCTATGCACGTTCGAGGACGAACGTTGGTTTTAAGAGGGGGAGAATATTACAACCCAACCTGTCATTTTGTGTATTTGATCCCCGTTTCCCTTTTTATGCTTCACACATGTGCATTTGTGGTTTTATAACTTACGGGGGTGGTTACTTTCATTCCGGGATGGTTTTGGGTTGATTTGGACCCTTTGGTTCTTGGTTTAGAAGCTTAAGTTACAAATGTTGACCTAGGTTTGACTTTTGTGAAAATGACCTCAGAATGGATTTTTGATGACTCCGATAGGTTCGTATCATGATTTTGGTCTTGGGCATATGCCCAAAATTGAATTCAGAGATCCCTAGGTTGATTTGACGTATTTTTCTAAAAGTTAGCAATTTGAGATTTAGAAGTTTCCCTAAGTTTGACTGTAGGTTGACTTTATGGATATTGGGTTTAGAATTTGGTTTTGGGACTTGGAATAGGTCCATTTTGCTGTTTGGAACTTGTCTGCAAAATTTGGTGTCACTTGGAGTTGGTTTGGTAGGATTCGGACGCTTTGTTGCAATTCTAGATGTTCTTGAGATTTCTTTTGAATTTCATGCATTTT
This sequence comes from Nicotiana tomentosiformis, assembly GCF_000390325.3. Taxonomy (NCBI): domain Eukaryota; kingdom Viridiplantae; phylum Streptophyta; class Magnoliopsida; order Solanales; family Solanaceae; genus Nicotiana; species Nicotiana tomentosiformis. Next base: position 59,800,543 of record NC_090823.1, read on the forward strand.
AATGTTCGATTCATGGTTCTAGATACTATTTTGGTGTTTTGATCGTGCGAGCTAGTTTTTATGATGTTATTAGACTTGTGTGGATGTTTGGTTTGTAGCCACGAGGGCTCGTGTGAGTTTCAGACGTGTTTCAGAATGGTTTGGACCCAATTCTAGGTTGATGGTGCTCCAGTTCTCGCGATTGCGAGAACCAACATCACAATTGCAATCATAGCATGAGGTCTCAGGTGTCGCATTTGCAATATATTAATCGCAATTGCGAAGAGAGGCTGGAACAAGGTAGTTTCGCATTTGTGACTAAAAGGTCGCATTTGCGATGGGAGCAGAATTCGCAAATGCGAAGTCAATGTCACATTTGCAACATCCCTTTAGGCTGTCAGGCGCCGCAATTGTGAGTCCTTCTTCACAATTGTGAACCCAGTGTTGTAATTGTGACATCTGCACCTGAACAAAACGTCTGGGAAGACGGGATTTGATCTCATTTCACTCATTTTAGAACCCTAGACTCGGTAGGAGGCGATTTGGAGAGGAGATTTTCACATACAATCATTGGGTAAGTGATTTTGATCAATATCCAACTATATTACACGATTACATATGAGATTTAACATCAAATTCATGAGAATCTAAGAGAAATTTTGGGACTTTTTGTCTATGTTTTGAAATATAAAAATTTGGGATTTGAAAGTCGAATTGGAATCAAATTTAAAACAAAACATATATATATGGACTTGTAGGGTTATGGGTAGTCGGGATCTACCCTTGGACTCAGGCTTTGACCGGGCAAGCCCCGGGTTGACTTTTGTTGACTTTCAGGGAATTGTATAAAGATCATTACTTTATTAATCGTAGTTGATTTCTCTTGCATTGTTTGATGAAATTAAGTCATTTTTGGTTTGATTTGAGCCGTGCAGAGGCGAATATTAAGGGAAAAGCTATTTTTGATGTAGTTGAAGTAAGTATCTTGCCTAACTTTGTATGGAGGAACTACCCCTTAGAATTTTGGTTGATTGTACTATTTGAATTATTTGAAAGGCGTGTACAAGAGGTGACGAGTGTGTACACATGCTTATATGTGATATTTGACCGGTTTAGACTCTTAGGCTACTTATGTGCACTTAATTGAGATTATTATTATTTGTTCTATCTTTCGTTGTCAATTTTATTCTTAAATGGCTTAATTGAAGTTGTTATTACATGTTCTAGTTTCCATTGCCAAAGTTACTATTATATGCATTTATTTGTAGCTGTTGTTACCTGCTATCCTCTCCATTGTTGAATTATCCTCATGCATTTAGTCGTAGTTGCAATTTCGTGCTATCTGTTTAATTGTTAAACTTATGTTACGTACTTGAATTGGAAGTTGCCATTTCACGGGAATACCTTCATTGTTGAGTTATAGGTTGTAGTTGTGAAAGTTATTAACACATTGTGGTTAAAGTGTTGATTATTGGGACATCCTTCCTTGTTGAGTTGTTTCTCATTCATTTTGTTATTATTGAGATTCTTGTACACATTATGGTTGAGCCGTGGGCTATGTGTCATGGTAACACTATTATTGTTGATTTGATAATATTGTGTAATATGGGTATATGTGGTGCGAGTTATTATTGTACTGTGATATTGATACGCATGCAGTGGGATAAGGGTGGGTATTAAAACGCATGTGGTGAGATTTATACGCGTGTTGCTAGTAAGGGAATTACTTGAAGCCACGCGGTGAGATAAGGGGGCTAAAATGAGTGTAGCTATTTCGAGAAAAATGTTTTTAAAATAAATGCAAGGCTCACGCGCTGATATAAGGAAGATTGTAATTTTAAATTGTGAAATGTGAATATGAGGCATGGTGCCTCGGTTGTGAATCTTGTTGTACATTCTATGTTGAAAAGGCATGTTGATGGGACAATTATAGTTATTCCTTCATTTGTTTTACTTGTATTTTGACTGTATTTGATTACTTGTTTTTCTTATCATATGCTCATTCTTTGTTGTCCTTTATTGTGTTAATATCCGTTGTTAGCCTTACATCATTGTACTGTTTTGTTGTCAATTATTTCTTATCTTCCGTTATTAGATTGTATTAATATTTTGCTCAGATTACTATGTCTAGTAGGTGTCATGACCCGACCTCATCACTACTCTACCGAGGTTAGGCTTGATACTTACTTGGTACCGTTGTGATATACTCATGCTACGCTGCTTTATATTTTTGTGCAATCCGAATACTTTTGCTCGTGTCGGATGCCAGTGAGTTGACTCAGATATCTCGGAGACTTCAAGGTATACATGGTTGACGCTCGCAGGCCTCGGAGTCATCTTCTACTGTTGTCTTTTCTACTATTTATTTTCACATCAAACAGTATTCTATTTTGAGTAGTGTACTTCTTAGAGCTTATGAATTTGGGGTCGTGATGATAGTCGTGACTCCTCCCTATTTTATTATATGTGTGTGTATTGTTGTGCATATATGTAAGGTTAAATATCATATAATCTTAAAAGATACAAAGAGAAAGTGAGTAAAATATAGAGAAAAATGGAATAAAAAAGAATGTGATTTGTGTGAATGTGTTCTTGAAGAACAACTAAAGGAGAGAAGAAAATGTTTGAATGTATGTCTAAATTTTGGAGGATGACCCTCTTTATATAGGCAAAAATATGGTCTTTACCCTTTGGATAAAGATTATAAAATGGATGTCATGTCACATCGATATGACTTGTCACATCAAATGTCTAGTCACATCAAATGTGTTGTCGCATCAGATATTGACGAGACGTTGGATTTGACTGGACTTGGTCCGTATTTTGAAATAAATTCTACTGGCTTTCATGTAATTAATTGACTGTGCTACAAACTAAAAGATGATTATTTAATTAGAAAATCCGGCTTGTAATTATTAAAATGCCAACTACTACAATAATATTTTACTCATTATTTTTTTTTTTGAAAAATAATAAATTGAAAGTAAATCCTATTATTTGATAATAGGAAAATTATCAATAAGTTATTTTGAATTTTTAGAGAAATGCACAAAATGATAGTATTAATTTAATTGTAATAAAATAATAAAAAATTCCTGTATTTTGTAAAAATAGGAATAATTATCAATAAATTAATCAAAGTTAAAAAGTGCAAAAATGCTATACTTTATCATTTTTTGACTAGGAAGCATGCATAAGTTAAAATTTAAATACGGAGGGTCAAAATTGAGTGTCAACAACTGTCCCTCTTTGACCGGAGATGCTGCAAGAGTCTTTGGGCAAAGAAATTGACGCCATACTCAATTTTGTCCCGACATGACAAAGTGGGAAAAGAGGATGCATTGAAGATTGTGACTGAGCTCTGGTGTTTGAGTTGCCTACATATCTCAGGTTGCACGAGAATCAGGTTGTGTGTAGTTCTAGGATGTAGTTTGAGTGCTGCTTATTGATTGTAGCCCCATGGAGTAGATGACAAATATTCAAGGACGAACATGATTCGTGTGATCTTGACATTTCTTCGAAAATTTCCCCCGGACTGAGGTGACACTAGATTGTAGATATTGGATGATGGATGGATTGATTTGAATGGGCTTTGATATGGGTACGACCGAACTCTGTGTTGAGTTTCCTACATATCTCGAGTGTAACGAGAATTAGGCTGACTGTAGTTCGAGAAAGTGATTGAGAATACGATGGAATGATTAGAAGGGATTTGAACTTTTTTGATTTTTTGATTTTGAAAGTAGCCCTAGCATCAAATTTTGATGACATTGGGTTTTATTCTGACTATGGGGATTCGGACTAAATACACAACCCATGTCAATGGGACGTAAGATGAATGATACTTTGGGACATATCGTCGACTACTGTCGAAAAGCTCGACGTCCGTCCTCAAAATCTGTCCTAGTCTGATGTTAGAAGATAATTCCATGTTGTGTCGCATCTTTTGGTGTAACGACCCGGCCGGTCGTTTTGATTATTGTAGCCTCGTACCTCCATTTATTTCTTACTCTATGTTCATTTGTGATTATGTGACTTGTCGAGGTGGTTGGTTTGGTTCCTAGGATGTTTTGGAATGAATTGGGACACTTAGTCCCAAGGTTGGAAGGTTAAGTTGTAAGAGTTGACCGGATGTTGACTTCTGAGTAAACGACTCCGAAATAGAGTTTTGATGATTCTGATAGCTTCATATGGTGATTTTGGACTTAGGAGTATGTCCGGATATTGATTTGGAGGTCCGTAGGTCGTTTTGGCTTGAATTAGCAAAAATTGGAAAGTTGAAGGTTTGGAAAGTTGAGAAGTTTGATCGAGAGTTGATTTTGTTGAAATTAGACTGGGATTTTGGCTTTGGGAGTTGTAATAGTCATTTATGACTTGTGTGCAAAATTTGAAGTCAATCAGAGTTGATTTGGTATGTTTCGGCATTGGTTTTAGAAGTTGGAAGTTCAAAAGTTCATTAGGCTTGAATTGGGGTGTGATTCATGATTTCGATGTTATTTGATGTGGTTTGAGACTTCAACCAAGTTCGTATCATTTTTAGGACATGTTGGTATGTTTGGATGGGATCAGGGGGGCCTCGGGCGTGATTCATATCATGTTCAGACTCATTTTGGACTTTGTTGAGTTGCTGATTTCTGGTACCTGGTTTTCTCTTATGCGATCACGAAGATAGGCACGCGATCGCGTAGAGTTCTTGTTGGCCGCTAGAAATTTGTGCATCGCGTTCGCGTGTATGGGCTCGCGTTCGTGTAGCTTGTGAGTCTAAGTTCATCGCGGACGCGACAAGGTCCATGCGTTCGCGTAAAGGAGAAGTTAGCTGGTGAGCGATGCAATCGTGACTGGGTTTACGCGTTTGCGTAGGCTAATTGAGGGCAGAGATTATTTTATTCTTCACGATCTCGAGGTTGTTTCCCTGATTGTGATTCATAATAACTGGGTAACAGAATATTAAAACCCAAATCGAGGGTTAGAGTATTATTTTCATATTTTGAGTTGTAGAGCTCGATTTTGTGCGATTTTGGAGGGGTTTTTCACATCTTGGATCCTTGTTTTTGTCGTTTATTTAGTGAATTAAAGTGAAGAAATGGCGATTTTTGTGGAAACTTTTCAAAAATGAAAAATGGAAGTTTGAAGGTTGGTTTGAGGTCGAAATTTGATGATTTTGGTATGGTTGGACTCGTAATGAATGGGTATTCGGATTTTATGAATTTTATTAGGTTCCGAGGCGTAGGCCCAGGGTTGACTTTTTGATTTTGACAATTATTGAAACTTTATAGTTTGAAGTTGTTTCCTACGACATTATTTTGTTGATTGTAACGACCCGATCGATCGTTTTGCTTTTTAGATCCCCGTTCCCCTAATTAAGACTCCCCGTATGTGGTTTTACTGTTTTATGAATTTCGGGGATGGTTGGTTTGGGTTTGGAAGGGTTCGGGTTGAAATCGGAACACTTAGTTCCTTAATAGTGGCCTAAGATGGCCATGTTTGACTTGAGTCAACATTTTGAGTAAACGACCTCGTAACCGAGATTTGATGGTTGCAATAGGTTCGTATGATAATTTTGGACTTGGGTGTGTGTTCGGATCGTGTTTCGGGTGATCCGTGAGCGTTTCGGCGCTTAATGTTGAAAGTTGGCGCATTGAAGATTTTCAAGTTTTTTAAATTTGGTTTGAAGTAGATTGTGGTGTTATTGAGGTCCGTTTGGGATTATGAGCCTGGGAATAGGTCCGTATGGTGATTTAAGACTTGTACGCAAAATTTAGTGTCATTCCGAGTTGTCTAAGTATGATTCGACGCGTTCAGAGCTAATTGAAAATTTTAAAGTGCATAAGTTGATTTAATTTGGTTTTAGCGTGCGATTCTTTGTTTTAGTGTTATTTTATTTGTTTCGAGGCTTTAAGCAGGTCTGTATTATGTTTATGGACTTGTTGGTGCATTTGGACGGGGTCTCAGATGGCTCGGGTGTGTTTCGGAACATGATGATAGGCTATAATTACGTATTTTAGTCGCTTATTACACTCCAATTTACTGCACTTTAAATGAGTTTGAGCTTTAATCGCTAGTGTTTTGCACTAATCGTGTGTTTTATGCCTTGTAGGAGTGATTCCAAGCTCTGTGGATGTTATGGAATGAATTCAAGTGATTTGGAGCTTTGAAGTCGGAGTAAAAGCCCAAGGAATTAAGCCGGGATCGTGTTCGGGGATCAACGGATGATAGTTAAGAACGAACGAAAAATCGAGTAGGCATATTGCGCACTGTCTAGTACAATGCACATAACATTTTGATCAGAAATCCATTTGAGCTCCACAATATATTGTTGGAAAGCCAATTCAAAGGGCTACAACTTTCATGTTGTACGTTGTTCCATGTTCCAAATAGAACAGGGTGAAACATGCATGCCACATGTGCGACCGCGCACTGGCCGCGGATGTGAGGCAGAAACTGGCTCCTTTACCTCTCGTAAGCACTTGAATTGCTATAAATTTATAAAGGTTAAAGTGTGGGGTGGTTGGTTTGGCTTTTGAGTAGAACTAATGAAATAAGAAGAAAGGTGCACTGTTTTAAAAAGTAAGAGCCACTTGAATTGTAAAAGAAAGAAAAGGAAAAATAAATAGTTGTATTGCTGTGAAAAAAAAATATTCCTTGATAAGCGGTGACCCTTGATGTAATTATGCTTAAAATAGTATGGGGTAATATAATTGATGTGAAAGTGGAGTTTGGTTTGACATAAGTATGAGGTTTGAATGTTAAAGTATATGTATTAAAGTGCTTAGGGAGATGTAGTCACTCTCATATCTAAATATATCCTACCCGTCCCGCAGCCTATATTACAACCAAATAAAGTCCTACTTCATCCTAGACTGAATGAGCTCGATTAGTAGAGTAGTACACTACGGGCAAGCCTATGGTGCATCTTTTGTGGCATATGAATGCTATTTTTGAGAGTGAGTGAATTTTTTCTATCTTGAGTTCCTAAGTGTTCTTAAATTTTATTGTGTGGAACTACTCTCTTTTGTTGTGTGAGGGTACTTGATTCATGAAGGAAAGGTAATGTCAATGACCTCTATGTTATAGTAAGTGGGTGAGTTGTGAATAATGCGTGGTTCTTGTAAGTCAAATCTTGAGGTAAGATGTTACGCTTTTGTGCTTTGTCTATTTTAAGTATTCTTAGTATGATGAGTTAGGAGAATTGTTTAAAAGGGTCGTGTCTATATAAAGTTTAGTTTGATTGATCGAGGAAGAGCAATGGTTTAAGTGTGGGGTGTTGATGATAGGCTATAATTACGTATTTTAGTCACTTATTACACTCAAATTTACTGCACTTTAATTGAGTTTGAGCTTTAATCGCTAGTGTTTTGCACTAATTATGTGTTTTATGCCTTGTAGGAGTGATTCCGAGCTATGTGGATGTTATGGAATGAATTCAAGTAATTTAGCGCTTTGAAGTCGGAGTAAAAGCCCAAGGAATTATGCCGGGATCGTGTTCGGGGATCAACGGATGATAGTTAAGAACGAACGAAGAATCGAGTAGGAATATTGTGCACTGTCTAGTAAAATGCACATACCGTTTTAATCAAAGATTGGTTGGAGCTCCACAATATATGTTTGGAAAGCTAATTCAAAGGTCTACAACTTGTATGTGTTACGTGTTTCCAAATTCCAAACAGAACAGGGTGAAAGATGTGCAACAAGTGCGTGGCCGCGCACTGGCCGCGGATGTGAAGCAGAAACTGGCCCCTTTACCTCTCGTAAACACTTGAATTGCTATGAATGTATAAAGGTTAAAGTGTGGGGTGGTTGGTTTAGCTTTTGAGTGGAACTAATGAAATAAGGAGAAAGGTGCACTGTTTTATATACATTGATGTGAAGGTGGAGTTTGGTTTGGCATATTTATGGGGTTTGAATGTTAAAGTATATGTATTAAAGTGCTTAGAGAGGTGTAGTCACTCTCATATCTAAATGTTTCCTACCCGTCCCGCAGCCTACATTACAACCAAATAAAGTCTTACTTGATCATAGACTGAATGAGCTCGATTAGTAGAGTAGTACACTACGGTCAAGCATATGGTGCATCTTTTGTGGCATATGAATGTTATTTCTGAGAGTGAGTGAACTCTTTCTATCTTGAGTTCCTAAGTGTTCTTAAATTTTATTGTGTGGAACTACTCTCTTTTGTTGTGTGAGGGAACTTGATTCATGAAGGAAAGGTAATGTCAATGACCTCTATGTTAGAGTAAGTGGGTGAGTTGTGAATAATGCGTGGTTCTTGTAAGTCAAATCCTAAGGTAAAGATGTTACGCTTTTGTGCTTTGTCTATTTTAAGTATACTTGGTGTGATGAGTTAGGAGAATTATTTAAAAAGGTCGTGTCTATATAAAGTATAGTTTGATTGCTCAAGGACGAGCAATGGTTTAAGTGTGGGGCGTTGATTATAGGCTATAATTACGTATTTTAGTCGCTTATTAAACTCCAATTTACTGCACTTTAATTGAGTTTGAGCTTTAATCGATTGTGTTTTGCACTAAGTGGGGGGTTTTTATGCCTTGTAGGAATGATTTCGAGCTATGTAGATGTAATGGAATGAATTCAAGTGATTTGGAGCTTTGAAGGCGGAGTAAAATCCCAAGGAATTAGTCGGGATCGTGTTCGGGGATCAACAGACGATAGTTAAGAACGAACGAAGAATCGAGTAGGCATATTGCACACTATCTAGTAAAGTGCACATAACATTTTGCTTAGAAATTAGTTGGAGCTCCACAATATATGTTTGGAAAGCTTATTCAAGGGGCTACAACTTGCATGTGTTACGTGTTTCCAAATTCCAAATAGAACAGGGTGAAAGATGCGACAAGTGCGCGGCCGCACACTGGCCGCGGATGTGAGGCAGAAACTGGCCCCTTTACCTCTCGTTAGCACTTGAATTGCTATGAATTTGTAAAGGTTAAAGTGTGGGGTGGTTGGTTTGGCTTTTGAGTGGAACTAATGAAATAAGGAGAAAGGTGCACTGTTTTGAAAAAGTAAGAGCCACTTGAATTGTAAAAGAAAGAAAAGGAAAAGAAAATATTGTATTTTTGTGAAAGAAATATTATTCCTTGATAAGTGGTGACCCTTGATGTAATTGTGCTTAAAATAGTATGGGGTAATATACATTGATGTGAAGGTGGAGTTTGGTTTGACATAAGTATGTGTTTTGAATGTTAAAGTATATGTATTAAAGTGCTTAGGGATGTGTAGTCATTCTCATATCTAAATGTATCCTACCAGTCCCGCAGCCTACATTACAACCAAATAAAGTCCTACTTCATCCTAGAGTGAATGAGCTCGATTAGTAGAGTAGTACACTACGGGCAAGCCTATGGTGCATCTTTTGTGGCATATGAATGTTATTTCTGAGAGTGAGTGAATTCTTTCTATCTTGAGTTCCTAAGTATTCTTAAATTTTATTGTGTGGAACTACTCTCTTTTGTTGTGTGAGGGCACTTGATTCATGAAGGTAAGGTAATGTCAATGACCACTATGTTAGAGTAAGTGGGTGAGTTGTGAATAATGCGTGGTGCTTGTAAGTCAAATCTTGAGGTAAAGATGATACGCATTTGTGCTTTGTCTATTTTAAGTATTCTTGGTGTGATGAGTTAGGAGAATTGTTCAAAAGGGTCGTGTCTATATAAAGTGTAGTTTGATTGATCGAGGAAGAGCAATGGTTTAAGTATGGGGTGTTGATGATAGGCTATAATTACGTATTTAGTCACTTATTACACTCCAATTTACTGCACTTTAATTGAGTTTGAGCTTTAATCGCTAGTGTTTTGCACTAATTGTGTGTTTTATGCCTTGTAGGAGTGATTCCGAGCTATGTGGATGTTATGGAATGAATTCAAGTGATTTGGAGCTTTGAAGTCGGAGTAAAAGCCCAAGGAATTAAGCCGGGATCGTGTTCGGGATCAACGGATGATAGTTAAGAACGAACGAAGAATCGAGTAGGTATATTGTGCACTGTCTAGTAAAATGCACATAACGTTTTGCTCAGAAATCCATTGGAGCTCCACAATATATGATTGGAAAGCAAAGTCAAAGGGCTACAACTTTAATGTTGTACGTGTTTCCATATTCCAAACGGAATAAGGTGAAACATGCACGACCAGTGCATGGCCGCGCACTGGCCTCGGATGTGAGGCAGAAACTGGCCCCTTTACCTCTCGTAAGCTCTTGAATTGCTATGAATTTATAAAGGTTAAAGTGTGGGGTGGTCGGTTTGGATTTTGAGTGGAACTAATGAAATAAGGAGAAATGTGCACTGTTTTGAAAAAGTAAGAGCCACTTGAATTGTAAAAGAAAGAAAAGGAAAAGAAAATATTGTATTGTTGTGAAAGAAAGAATATTCCTTGCTAAGTGGTGACTCTTGATGTAATTGTGCTTAAAAGGGTATAGGGTAATATACATTGATGTGAAAGTGGAGTTTGGTTTGACATATATATGGGGTTTGAATGTTAAAGTATATGTATTAAAGTGCTTAGAGAGGTGTGGTCACTCTCAAATCTAAATGTATCCTACCCGTCCCGCAGCCTACATTACAACCAAATAAAGTCCTACTTGATCCTAGACTGAATGAGCTCGATTAGTAGAGTAGTACACTACGGGCAAGCCTATGGTGCATCTTTTGTGGCATATGAATATTATTTTTGAGAGTGAGTGAATTCGTTTTGTCTTGAATTCCTAAGTGTTCTTAAATTTTATTGTGTGGAACTACTCTCTTTTGTTGTGTGAGGGCACTTGATTTATGAGGAAAAGGTAATGTCAATGACCTCTATGTTAGAGTAAGTGGGTGAGTTGTGAATAATGCGTGGTGCTTGTAAGTCAAATCTTGAGGTAAAGATGTTATGCTTTTGTGCTTTGTCTATTTTCAGTATTCTTGGTGTGATGAGTTAGGAGAATTGTTTAAAAAGGTCGTGTCTATATACAGTGTAGTTTGATTGCTTGAGGACGAGAAATGGTTTAAGTGTGGGGTGTTGATGATATGCTATAATTACATATTTTAGTCGCTCATTACACTCCAATTTACTGCACTTTAATTGAGTTTGAGCTTTAATCGCTAGTGTTTTGCACTAATTATGTGTTTTATGCCTTGTAGGAGTGATTCCGAACTATGTAGATGTTATGGAATGAATTCAAGTGATTTGGAGATTTGAAGGCGGAGTAAAATCCCAAGGAATTAGCCGGGATCGTGTTCGGGGATCACCGTATGATAGTTAAGAACGAACGAAGAATCGAGTAGGTATATTGCGCACTGTCTAGTAAAATGCACATAACATTTTGCTCAGAAATCCATTGGAGCTCCACAATATATGGTTGGAAATCCAATTCAAAGGGCTACCACTTTTATGTTGTACGTGTTTCCATATTCCAAACGGAATAAGGTGAAATATGCACGACCCCGCGGATGTGAGGCAGAAACTGGCACCTTTACCTCTCGTAAGCACTTGAATTGCTATGAATTTATTAAGGTTAAAGTGTGGGGTGGTCGGTTTGGCTTTTGAGTTGAACTAATGAAATAAGAAGAAACGTGCACTGTTTTGAAAAAGTAAGAGCCGCTTGAATTGAAAAAGAAAGAAAAGGAAAAACAATTGTTGTATTGCTGTGAAAAAAAGAATATTCCTTGCTAAGTGGTGACTCTTGATGTAATTGTGCTTAAAAAAGTATGAGGTAATATACATTGATGTGAAGGTGGAGTTTGGTTTGACATATATATGGGGTTTGAATGTTAAAGTATATGTATTAAAGTGCTTAGAGAGGTGTAGTCACTCTCATATCTAAATGTATCCTACCCGTCCCGCAACCTACATTACAACCAAATAAAGTCCTACTTGATCCTAGACTGAATGAGCTCGATTAGTAGAGTAGTACACTACGGGCAAGCCAATGGTGCATCTTTTGTGGCATATGAATGTTATTTCTGATAGTGAGTGAATTCTTTTTATCTTGAATTTTTAAGTGTTCTTAAATTTTATTGTGTGGAACTACTCTCTTTTGTTGTGTGAGGGCACTTTATTTATGAAGAAAAGGTAATGTCAATGACCTCTATGTTAGAGTAAGTGGGTGAGTTGTGAATAATGCGTGGTGCTTATAAGTCAAATCTTGAGGTAAAGATGTTACGCTTTTGTGCTTTGTCTATTTTAAGCATTCTTGGTGTGATGAGTTAGGAGAATTGTTTAAAAAGGTCGTGTCTATATACAGTGTAGTTTGATTGCTCGAGGATGAGCAATGGTTTAAGTATGGGGTGTTGATGATCGGCTATAATTACATATTTTAGTCGCTTATTACACTCCAATCTACTGCACTTTAATTGAGTTTGAAATTTAATCGCTAGTGTTTTGCACTAATTGTGTATTTTATGCCTTGTAGGAGTGATTCTGAGCTATGTAGATGTTATGGAATGAATTTAAGTGATTTGGAGCTTTGATGGCGGAGTAAAATCCCAAGGAATTAGCCGGGATCATGTTCGGGGATCAACGGATGATAGTTAAGAACAAACGAAGAATCAAGTAGGTATATTGCACACTATCTAGTTCAATGCACATAACATTTTGCTCAGACATTCATTGGAGCTTCACAATATATGGTTGGAAAGCCAATTCAAAGGGCTAGAACTTTCATGTTGTACGTTTTTCCATATTCCAAACAGAACAGGGTGAAACATGCACGACAAGTGCGCAGCCGTGCACTGGCCGCGGATGTGAGGAAGAAACTAGCCCCTTTAGCTCTCGTAAGCACTTGAATTGCTATGAATTTATAAAGGTTAAAGTGTGGGGTGGTCGGTTTGGCTTTTGAGTGGAACTAATAAAATAAGAAAAAAGGTGCACTGTTTTGAAAAAGTACGAGCCACTTGAATTGAAAAAGAAAGAAAAGGAAAAACAATAGTTGTATTGCTGTGAAAAAAAGAATATTCCTTGCTAAGTGGTGACTCGTGATGTAATTGTGCTTAAAAAAGTATGAGGTAATATACATTGATGTGAAGGTGGAGTTTGGTTTGACATATATATGGGGTTTGAATGTTAAAGTATATGTATTAAAGTGCTTAGAGAGGTGTAGTCACTCTCATATCTAAATGTATCCTACCTGTCCCACAACCTACATTACAACCAAATAAAGTCCTACTTGATCCTAGACTGAATGAGCTCGATTAGTAGAGTAGTACACTACGGGCAAGCCAATGGTGTATCTTTTGTGGCATATGAATGTTATTTCTGATAGTGAGTGAATTCTTTTTATCTTGAATTTTTAAGTGTTCTTAAATTTTATTGTGTGGAACTACTCTCTTTTGTTGTGTGAGGGCACTTGATTTATGAAGAAAAGGTAATGTCAATGACCTCTATGTTAGAGTAAGTGGGTGAGTTGTGAATAATGCGTGGTGCTTATAAGTCAAATCTTGAGGTAAAGATGTTACGCTTTTGTGCTTTGTCTATTTTAAGCATTCTTGGTGTGATGAGTTAGGAGAATTGTTTAAAAATGTCGTCTCTATATAAAGTGTAGTTTGATTGCTCGAGGACGAGCAATGATTTGTGTGTGCGGTGTTGATGATAGGCTATAATTATGTATTTTAGTTGCTTATTACACTCCAATTTACTGCACTTTAATTGAGTTTGAGCTTTAATCGCTAGTGTTTTGCACTAATTGTGTGTTTTATGCCTTGTAGGAGCGATTCCGAGCTATGTAGATGTTATAGAATGAATTGAAGTGATTTAGAGCTTTGAAGGCGGAGTAAAATCCCAAGGAATTATCCGGGATCATGTTCGAGGATCAACGGATGTTAGTTAAGAACGAACGAAGAATCGAGTAGACATATTGCGCACTATCTAGTAAAATGCACATAACATTTTGCTCAGAGATTAGTTGGAGCTCCACAATATATGTTTGGAAAGCTAATTCAAAGGGCTACAACATACATGTGTTACGTGTTTCCAAATTCCAAACAGAACAGGGTGAAAGATGTGCGACAAGTGCGCGGCCGCGCACTGGCCGCGGATGTGAGTCAGAAATTAGCCCCTTTACCTCTCGTAAGCACTTGAATTGCTATGAATTTATAAAGGTTAAAGTGTGGGGTGGTTGGTTTAGGTTTTGAGTGGAACTAATAAAATAAGGAGAAATGTGCACTGTTTTGAAAAAGTAAGAGCCACTTGAATTGAAAAAGAAAGAAAAGGAAAAACAATAGTTGTATTGCTGTGAAAAAAAGAATATTCCTTGCTAAGTGGTGACTCTTGATGTAATTGTGCTTAAAGAAGTATGGGGTAATATACATTGATGTGAAGGTGGAGTTTGGTTTGACATATATGTGGGGTTTGAATGTTAAAGTATATGTATTAAAGTGCTTAGAGAGGTGTAGTCACTCTCATATCTAAATGTTTCCTACCCGTCCTACAGCCTACATTACAACCAAATAAAGTCCTACTTGATCCTAGACTAAATGAGCTCGATTAGTAGAGTAGTACACTACGGTCAAGCCTATAGTGCATCTTTTGTGGCATATGAATATTATTTCTGAGAGTGAGTGAATTCTTTCTATCTTGAGTTCCTAAGTGTTCTTAAATTTTATTGTGTGGAACTACTCTCTTTTGTTGTGTGAGGGCACTTGATTCATGAAGGAAAGGTAATGTCAATGACCTCTATGTTAGAGTAAGTTGGTGAGTTGTGAATAATGCGTGATGCTTGTAAGTCAAATCTTGAGGTAAAGATGTTACGCTTTTGTGCTTTGTCTATTTTAAGTATTCTTGGTGTGATGAGTTAGAAGAATTGTTTAAATATGTCGTCTCTATATAAAGTGTAGTTTGATTGCTCGAGGACGAGCAGTGGTTTAAGTGTGGGGTGTTGATGATAAGCTATAATTAAGTATTTTAGTCGCTTATTACACTCCAATTTACTGCACTTTAATTGAGTTTGAGCTTTAATCGCTAGTGTTTTGCACTAATTATGTGTTTTATGCCTTGTAGGAGTGATTCTGAGCTATGTAGATGTTATTGAATGAATTCAAGTGATTTGGAGCTTTGAAGGCAGAGTAAAATCCCAAGGAATTAGCCGGGATCGTGTTCGGGGATCAACGGATGATAGTTAAGAACGAATGAAGAATCGAGTAGGCATATTGCGCACTATCTAGCAAAATGCACATAACATTTTCCTATGGTTGGAAAGCTAATTCAAAGGGCTACAACTTTCATGTTTTACGTTTGTCCAAATTCCAAATAGAACAGGGTGCGAAATGCACGACACGTGCACGGCCACGCACTGGCCGCGGATGTGAGGCAGAAACTGGCCAAAATCCGCGGCCAAATCCGCGGCCGCGGATGTCCTGACCTGAAAAAGTGTTCTTTTTCGTGTAGGAGAGGGTATAATTATTTGGTCCCGACCCTACTTGGTATATATATATATGGAAAAACAGTATTTTGAGAACTTTTGACATATTTTTGACACAATTTAGACCTAAGGAGGTTAAGGAGACTGGGGATTCGACCTAAGGAGGCAAGGACACACTAGGAGCAAGGCGGAGAATTCTTCTACAAGTTTCTCACTTGCTTCTTCCTATTTCTATTATTGGTTATGAATTCTAGTATTGTAGTTATGCATAATTTTATGAATAGCTAATTTGTTTTCTAGGGTTTTGATGGAACCTTTTGTAGGATGAATTCTTGTTATGTTTTAATATAATTTAGCCTTTGAATTTATCTATTTGTTCAACTACGTGTTTATTTCAGTTGATTGAATGGCCATCGATTGACTGTGCCTATTTATTATGTGTTGCTTGAGAAAGGATACATATTTAGGTGGTTGTTGAACAACGTCACTCCTAACGTATGTGAGAAATCAATACAGTGGGTTTAAAGGTAGGTTTAGAAATAACCAAGCCTTGACGTGGTCATAGTGAGCGGTTCGATGAAGCTAGCTAGCGTAGTTCAAGAGAATATGTCTAGTAAATTATTGTAGTTGCCCGAGAGAGACTTACGGCACCTAAAGTGCTCACGATCAGTAGAGAATACATCGGCGAAATTGTTGGGAACATAGTTGGAAGGATTCCGACAATTAGGGAAATCATAACTCTAGACCTCCTTAATTTAGTCTCCAACCCTTTGTCTCATTAGTTGATAATTTTACCGCTTTCTAGTATTTGCTATTTAATTTGTTAGAAATATAAATCTCAATCTTTATAATTTAGAAAATTGTTCAAACTTGTCTTCTTAGTGATATTAAAAAGCTATTGCTAAGCCATAGTTCTCTATGAGATTCGACTCCGGACTTGAACCAGATTATATTTGCAGCGACCGCTTAGTCCTTTTTATAAGGCACAGTTGGGCGTGATCAAATTTTGGCGTTGAGTCAAGAATTGCAGAAATTCTATTGCTGGTTTACTTTTTTGCAAACGCGGAGAAAGCCTCGCGTTCGCGATGAACTTTTGTTCTATGCGATTGCAAAGCTTTGGGGCACTGGCCTCCACATTCGCAATCTCCTCGTCGCGTTCGCGATGAATTGCGGGGGATGGCCTTCACAATCGCGACTTAGCGATCGCGTGGGCCCTGCCGCGATCACAAAGAAGATTTTTCTAAGACTTGGCATTTTTTCCTTCGCGATCGCGAGGCCCCTTTCGCGATCACCAAGAAGGGACCATTGAGTAGAAACATAATTTAAATCGGGACTTAGGCTCATTTTCTCTCATTTCACTTTGGGTTAGCCGATTTTGGAGCTCTTGGAAAGGGATTTTTCACCTACTATTTTAAGGTAAGTAATTACTAATTAATGTTAGTTTAATACATGGATTATGGCAGATTTTAACATGTAAATTTTGGAAATTATAGAATTTTGTTGAAACACCTAGGTTTTGGTAAAAATGAGATTGGGCCACAAAAATGATTATGGAATTGAGTAGAAATAATATATTTGTATTCATGAGGTTATGGGTAACATTGTTTACGAAAATTTTCGGAATCCGGGCACGTGGGCCTAGCTTTTTGATTGATTCAGGGAGTAACGAAGCCAAATTAGGTTAATTTTAGGAACCTTCCAAATTGGGTTGGGTATTACTCTATTAGTTAAATTATGAACTTTTGAGAATATATTGATTAGTTTGTATGACCTTTAGCTAGTTTGCTCGGCACCGATTTGGGGCTAATTGTGTGATTTGTGGACCGGGAAGAGGACTTGGAAACGAGGTAAGTCTCTTGCTTAACCTTATAAGAGGGAATTAACACCTTAGGTGTTTAATTTGTTATTAGCTACTAATTTTAGGGTGCTACATACTCACGAAGTGACGAGAGTCCGTACGTAGCTAAAAATGATGTTATGTCCGGGTAGACATAGGACTTTATTATGTGATACTTGCACTATTTGAACTGAACTTGTTAGCTTGATTGTTTGTATTAATAAGTAAAAACTTGATTAGAGATTATGTTAGACCAAGCTTCATTACTTAGAGATTTGGAAGAATATTTAATTATTGATGGAAAATTTATGTTCCTTTACGGGCTTACCTCAGGGGTTGTAAAACACATATTTCTTAGTCCGAAGAGTTTCCCTATTCCTGTGGATCGGGCCGAACGCCTCGGCAATATTTATATATAATGATATACATCAATGGATCGGGACGTACGACCTCGGTAGTTTATGTACACGATTGTTATGGATCGGGCCGTACGACCTCGGCATAACTCGTGCGTGTTGTTGCTAGGAGTCTGATTATACTCGATATATCCTTCATGACCTGAGAAATTATAATTACTTGTTGGCCCTTTGTCACGACCCAAATTAACCCTCCGTAAGGTGTCATGGTGGCACCTAGTCTTTACGACTAGATAAGCCTAATATTACAAAAAGAATATAAACAAAATACAACATTTTTAAAGATCAACAACATATTGTGAATAGCCAAGAGTAGTACCACTCGGCATATACAAAATAATTTCTCAAGATGAGGAATATCACTAAGTCACAAGCTGCTATAATCTATGTAGCTCTATACAAAAGTCTGAAGATAATAAAGAAAGTTTCTAGGCGAGGGAGTAGAAGGAGACTCCGAAGATCTGCGGACGCAAGTAGTAGTACCTTGAAGTCTCCTAAAATCAGCAGCACGCACTAACCCCGAGGCTGATAGCTCGCACCTGGATCTGCACATGAAAACATGTGCAGGGAAGGGCATGAGTACACCACAATGTTACCTAGTAAGTGCCAAGCCTAACCTCGATCGAGTAGTAACGAGGTCAGGTCAAGGCCCTACCGGAGTAAATTTAATAAATTAAACAGTAAAAGATATAAGTAAAATTTACGGTAACACAGTTAAAGAAATTCTCGAAAATTTAACAGTTAAGGGAGCCCTCAGCTCAGAACAAGGTAAACACAGTGGGAAATCTCCCGGGATACCGTCCCGTAGTTCCAAATGAATAGGCAGTACAGGGGGATATCCCGAAATATGTCTGTAGTCCCAAAATAAATATGCAGTGCTGGGGGATCTCCTGGAATACGTCCGTAGTCCCAAAGTAGACATGCAGTGCTGGGGGATCTCCCGGAATACGTCCGTAGTCCCAAAATAAATATGCAAGACAGGGGGATCTCCCGGAATACGTCTGTAGTCCCAATTTAAATATGTAACGCAAGATGAAATGGCAGGTATGGTATCGAGTTATACGGTTTATACTGAACACAAGTAAGGAAAATAGGGACTTAATTAAGCATGACGCACATAATGTCAAATAGGCAGTTAAAACACATAAGCATGCTCCTCTAATCTAAGCTAAACAATTAAATGTATTAGTGCAATTTAATAAGGGAAAACAATTTATGATTTAGAAAGGAAAAACGAGATTTTTGCAATAATAGCCCATGTACGTACTCGTCACCTCACGTACACGGCGCCCACACATCAATTAATATCAAACATCTTAAGGGAAAAGTTTCCAACACAAGGTTAGGCAAGCCACTTACGTCTAACCGCTCAAATCAAGTCGATATCATGTTCTTGCCATGAGTATCCGACTCCGAATGGCCCGAATCTATTCAAATTAATTGCATAATGTAAATATAACTACAAGTAACTAATTTAGCTAATTAATTCGAAGCTAAAGCGTGAAATTAGAAAAAACACACAAAACGTCTCCCCGGGCCCACGTCTCGGAATCTGGTAAAAATTACAAATTATGAACACCCATTCACTCACGAGTTCACTCGAATAAAAATCTTCTAAATCCGATGTCAAATTCCCATTCAAATCTCAGATTTTCAATTGGGGAACCTTTTCCCCCATTTCCAAACTTCTACCCTCAATTTTCTTAATTAGACGAGGAAAACAACAATAGATTAATGTATTATTATCAAAATAGAGTTAGAATTAGTTACCCAATAGTTCTCCTTCAAAATCCCTCGATAAATCGTCTCCCACCGAGCTCTAAATCGAATTGGTGAAAAAATGAGGGATGAACCCTCGAAGCTGCCTCTTCAACCTAGCGATTTTCGCACCTGCACTCATGGGGCCGCATCTACGGTCACGCACCTGCGAAAAAATCAATGCAGGTGCGAAGGTCACTTATCCGGGCTGGGGCAGCATCTGCGGGCAATTCCTCGCACTTGCGGTCCAAATCCGCGCATCTGTGCATTTCACTCAGGCAACCAGGCTCCGCACCTGCGCCCACGCTTCGCACTTGCGGTCTCGCAGGTGCGGTCAAACTTGCGCACCTATGCTCCATCACCAGCCCCACCAGTTCCGCATTTGCACACTCCCTCCGCACCTGCGGCCTCCCTTCCGCAGGTGCGAAACACCAGAACCAGCAAAGGCACCAGATTTTTCTTAAGTCCAAATTCATTCCGTTAAGCATCCGAAACACACCCGAGGCCCCCGGGACCTCAACCAAACATACCAACCAATCCTAAAACACAATACGAACTTGGTCGAGCCTTCAAACCACATCGAACAACAACAAAATCATGAATTAAGCACGGATTCAAGCCTAAGAATTTAAAATTTTCCTAATTCTACAAACGACACCGAACCATATCAAATCTAGTCCGAATGACCTCAAATTTTACACACAGGTCACAAATGATACTACGAACCTACATCCATTTTCGGAATTCCATTTCGAGCTTGATATAAAAATTTTCAGTATCGGCCGAAATCGCCGAAAAACTAACTTTCGCCAATTCAAGCCTAAATCTACTACAGACCTCCAAAACACATTCTAGACGCGCTCCTAACCCCAAAATCACTCAACGAAGCTAACAGAGTCAACTGAATTCCATTCTGGATCCGTTTTCACACAGTTCCGACTACGGTCCAACCTCTAAGGCTTAAACTCACAATTAGGGACTAATTTCCCAAAACTCTCTGAATTCCATAATCAATCACTCCGGCAAGTCCCAAAAGCAG
This sequence comes from Nicotiana tomentosiformis, assembly GCF_000390325.3. Taxonomy (NCBI): domain Eukaryota; kingdom Viridiplantae; phylum Streptophyta; class Magnoliopsida; order Solanales; family Solanaceae; genus Nicotiana; species Nicotiana tomentosiformis. The sequence continues at coordinate 59,820,914 of NC_090823.1, forward strand.
AAAAAATATAGGGAAAGCAAATATTAGGGGATCGGGGCTCAAATTCTCAAAACGACCGGCCGGGTCATTACACCTTTACTTGTTGAGATTAGCATGTGATATTTGGGGACTTGTAACTTGTTATTTTGTTAAAGAATCACTTATTTATTGCCTCTTATTCCATTGTTACCGTTGTATTTCATGCCTATTTATAATTCTTGCACTTTATGATATTGACCACTAATAAGTGTCGATGTCGACCCCTCGTCACTACGTCTTTGAGGTTAGACTAGATACTTACTGGGTACACGTTGTTTATATACTCACGCTACACTTCTGCACAGATTGTGCAGGTTCTGAGGAAGGTACATCTGGTGTTCGTCCAGGCGCGCATCCACATTGCCCGAAGGCCTAGTGGTGAGCTGCTTTCCATGCTCCATTCTGCTGCACCCAAAGCATCCTCTTGTTGTATTTATTATTTTTGTCTATTCTTCTTTAGACAGTAGTCTTAGGGAGTTTTGTATATTCTACTAGATGCTCGTGCACTTGTGACACTGGGTTTTGAGAATTTCTAGTACATAATCATGGTTTTTGTCTATTAATTTCACTACTTCACCCTTATGTTTATTTTATGCTTTATGTTACTACGGTCATTTACCCTTAGTTCTTTATTAAATAAAAATCAATGTCTTTAAAAATATTAAAATGAATAATTAAATGGATCGTTCACCGTTGGCTTGCCTAGCGGCGACGTTGAGCGCCATCACGGCCTATAGTGAGAATTGGGTCGTGACCTTGATATTGAGTTATTTTGTCATGCCCCAAAACCGAGGAGTGCGACCGGCGCTCTACCGAGTGAACCCGACTGAGCAAGCCTGTTAGATTTGATTCTACCCAAATTCATCCGTGAATAAAGAGGAGATGTACTCTGTTAATCAAATACTGAAGAGATTTTATTAACCACTTCCATTTCATTCCCATTAACAACATTATTCAATATTTCCAAAATAGTATGAGTTTATAGATTTAATGAAAAACATGTTGCCAAATACCAACAGTTCTAATCCAATTCCCAACATCAAATACCACCCACAACCTGACTACGGAGCCTCTAAGTACAACTGAAGTGTAATATGGAAAAGCCGGCAACAAGGCCCCGGCTATACCTCAACCACAAAGTACATGAGAAACAAAAGATACATGACCCCGAAATGAAGTGGGGCTCACCAAATCAGCTTAAAAGAGTGTACTGCTATCACTGATCAATGCCACCTGCTGTAGAACCACCTGCATCCATTAAAGTTGCAGCGCCCCCGGCAAAAGGGACGTTAGTACTGTCGAATAGCACTAGTATGTATAGCTAGAAATAATCTTTCAAAATAGAATTCCCATATGATCTATACGTGGAACACATAATATAATGTAATTGAAATAACCTGTACAAACAAGGACAACAAAAGGGGCACCTATTGTCTACATTAATAATGTGTCTCATTAGACCGTCCTTAGTGTTCACATATCATATTATACACTTATGCATTTCATAGACCGTCCATAGTGTTTATTCATACCGTACACATATACTTCTTATGCACAATGTACCTATGCGTTTCATAGACCGTCCACAAGATGTCATATCACAATGAATTTCATAACACAATGTACCTATGCGTTCATAGACCGTCCACATGATTTCATATCACAATGGATTTCATAACACAATGTACCTATGCGTTCATAGACCGTCCACAAAATTTCATATCACAATGTACCTATGTGTTTCATAGACCGTCCATAGGATTTCATATCACAATGGATTTTATAACATAATGTACCTATGCATTCATAGACCGTCCATAGGATTTCATATCACAATGCACCTATGTGTTTCATAGACCGTCCACAGGATTTCATACCACAATGGATTTCATAACATAATGTACCTATGCGTTTCATAGACCGTCCATAGGATTTCATATCACCGTGTACCTATGCGTTCATAGACTGTCCACAGGATTTCATATCACAATACACCTATGTGTTCCATATACCGTCCATAGGGTTTCATAACACATTGGAAACAAAAGTACAAATACGTACATCTCATAACCTTTCGCACCACATATCACCTAATCCGTACTTTCAACCACTTACGACCTTATTATTCCATTGGCTCTCTTTGCCATACATATGATTCTTTATTCATGGCGCAATGGCCGTATTTCATATTTCATACTTTCATTTCTTCCCTTTCATAGATCATAATCATAATTATCAACAAGTAGAATATTCCGGAAATCACAACTTTAAGTTCATTAGTAATGAAGGCTTTAAACACAATCGATTTCTTTCCAATAGATGGAGTAAAATGATTGAAAATCGAAGCACAAATTAAAATCATACACAATTTCCACTCACGAATATGTAAGAGCGCAAAACACATTGAAAATTACTTACAAAGCAAAGCATTAGCTAAAACAGCCACATATAGGCATCACTTGAGTTCATAACTTTTAGTCGATTATATTGTCGAAGTCAATATTGGAATAATTGAGTCAAAGCTCATTTCATAATCTTTCTCACATTATTTCATTTCATTGGCACCATTGGTCACAAGTATAACTTTCACTATTGGCACGTTGGCCACACTTTATATCCCCAATTCACTGATTTCACTTCCAACCATCTTTATAGGTTATCAACAATAGACATTCCCAATCAAGACTTTAGGTACACATATGAGCAATTAAGAGTCTTAAGAATATTGAGATTTTCTCACATAATCTGGCATACTAGCTTTCATTTGAAATACGATTCAAAGCCATAATATTTTAATACGCAACCCATACTTTGAAACTCACGGGAACATTATGGAATTCAATTCCAAGGGAGAAAGTTTAGCCAACATACCTCACTTGAGCTTCCTTACACTCTAAATGTTCCGAAATTCTTAGCAACTTCAATCTATTGTATAAATATAATAAATTGAATCAAAATTATGAAGATGATCATAGTTCTAGCTCATTTGAGCATTTTATCAAACACTTAGTGTGCATTAAGGTTCCAAGGTCCTTTTATGGAGAATTTCATCATCCCACAACCCAATCTTTACCATTTTTAGCTCAACCATCTTTCTACACCCTTTGATAACACATGCATGTAAAATAAACAACCCTCATGCCCAAATATTATCTTGCTAATTATCCATTCCTACACAAAATTCGAAATTGAGGGTTAGGGTGTAGAATCTTACATCTAGGATGATGATCTAGTGAGTTTCCCTCCTTAATCTTCCAAAACTAGAGCAAGAATTGAAGAACAATTATTGAAGAACATCTTCTCACTCTAGTGTACTTTCTCTCACTCTAAAGTATCAGATTATTGCTCAAACATGCCCCAAAGAGTGTATTTAACGAAATAGGGTCGGGTTTTAAAACCCAAAAATAGAGCTCCGGAACGGTTCTGCGGTCGCATATGCGACCGCATATCGGTCGCATAATTGCTGACAAAAATGATCAAAAATCTGTCTATGTATGCGGTCACTATGCGGTCCACATAACTGTTATGCGGTCGCATAATGCACCGCATAACAGTTATGCGGTCGCATAGTCGACCGCATAGCTGCTTCCAGAATGGCCCTCTCCTGCTCACTTCTGCGGCCATTATGCAGCCCGTAGAGTGATTATGCGGTCGCATAATGGACCGCATAAACACACTTTTCCGCCAAAAAATTTCCTTTACTTTCCGGTGCATTGTTCAACCCAAAAAGTTCGAGCCACATAAGCCTAGTCCGGCACCATGAAATATTATTTTCTTTGCAAAATTTACCGGGCTTTACACTTCAGTACTTCAAAATTTTTCCGGGGTGTTACATATTTGTAGTATATTCGAGTCGTTTTGAGTCTGATACACATGGGAAGGGCTTGTTGGAGTTGGGATTTGCGCGTTTTGAGTAAATAACACTTCTAAACTGGGAACTGAGAGTATAAATCCCTGGAAAACATGTTATATGATTTGTGTTGGGGTGACACACATGCTAGGTGACGGGCGTGTGGGCGTGTACCGTGGTACTCATGATTTGGTTGTTTCTGTTGGACTGTGTTGTAATCAAGTCTTGTTCTATCCGTGAAATCCTTACTTGTTACAGTAAATGAACTGTACTTAAAATTAGAAAGCATGTTTAAGCCATGTACTTATTCTATTGAGACCTAGCGAGGTCATTTCTGATGTTTTGTGTTATTTGCTTTAACTGTAAAATATGTGCTCAGTCATGATCCTTTATTTGCATATCATATCTCAGTCTCCGTTATCATTTACTGTTACATTACATGTTCTTATTGTTTGGGCTGTGCATTATGGGATTGTGAGCTCTTGAGACTTAAGAGATTGATGACTGAGTTGGGCATGAGAGCCGAGTTAATAGTGTTATTATGGATCGGGCTGCACGCCGCAACAGGCCTTATTGTCTTATTTATTATTTTGGATCGGGATGCATGCTGTAGTAGGCCTTATAGGCTTTATATTAGCGCTTGGGCAGGATCTGCCCCTCCGGAGTTTGACATACTAGCTATGAGCGCAGGCAGAGTGATACATATACACGTGCTTTGGTGAGGGGCATTGATGCCAGGCACCCGTACAGTGTTGACTAATTGTGTGTGATGAGTGGGAATTTGAGATAGACAGATTGAGCACTCTAAGAGTGTGAGTACCTGGAAATATCACTGTGATACCGTACTTTTGACATGCATATTTGACATGTAGGCATAGAGATGTACCATTTCCTCATGCTAGCCATACTTGACATGTTCTTACTAGTGTTAGTCTTTAATTATGAACTTGAAAGCATGCCTAAATTTCTATACTGTGAATGAGCTGATTATGGAATTTCTCCAAGTTATTTATTATCATTGTCATTATTTTACCTGTGTTAACATTATATTGGTTCTAACTGTATCCTTCTTAGCTAGTCACTACTTTCAGCCCAAGGTTAGTCCTGCTACTTATTGAGTACATTGGGTCGGTTGTACTTATACTACACTCTGCACTTCGTGTGCAGATCCAGGTACATCTGGACGTGGTGATTGCTAGGGTGGTGCTAGTACGTGCTTAGAGACTTTGAGGTAGCTGCTATGACGCCCGTAGACCTTGATTCTCCTTTCTTTTATTTTCTTCAGTACTGTTCTACTATTCAGATAGTTGTACTAGAGTTTGTTTTATGTTAAGTGTTGTAGTGCTCGTGTACTCAATGACACTAGGGTTTGGGATGGTTGTAGTAGAGTTACAGTTGTTTTATCAGATATTTACCAGCTTTTTCGCTGTTGAGCTTATAAAAAAATCATGTTTTAATTCAAATGCTTAGTTGTTATGTGATTGTCGGATTGACTAGTAAATATGTTAGGCGCCGTTACGATAGGTTGGGATTTTGGGTCGTGACAAGTTGGTATCATAGCACTAGGTTACTTAGGTCTCACGAGTCATGAGCAGGTTTAGTAGTGTCTTGCGGATCGGTACGGAGATGTATGTACTTATCTTTGAGAGGCTACCGAACGGTTAGAAATGTCATTTTCATGTATTCTTCTCGTGCGGATTTGTTAATTTTGAAATCTTAACTTCTACTCTTCTATTCTCTCACAGATGGTGAGGACACTTGTGATCGGATCAAGCGGACGGCCACTAGCACCACCAGCTAGGGCTGCGAGAGTCTGGGTCCGCGATAGAGGCCGAGGTACGGCTCGTACTATAGCTAGATCAGCGTCTATGGAGCTCAGTTACTCCAACATAGGAGCAGATACCAAATGTTATTGAGTCGGTGGGACCAGCTCAGGCACCAGCTGTGCCTATTATGATCCCAGGCCTTCAGGTGGCTTTGGCCTAGATATTGACTGTATGCACGAGCCTTGCTCAGGAGGTTTCGGTTGCACCAGCCACTTCTTAGGCTGAGGGAGGTGCTCAGACTCCCGCCGCCCGTAGTCCAGATCATATAGCTTAGGGACTCCAGACACCGGGGGTACTGCCAGCCCATCCGGTTGTATTTGCTCGGGCCTAGGTTGGTCCACCTATGAGTTATCAGAAGCAAAAGAGACTAGAGTAATTTGGGAGGCTTAAGCCTCCAGAGTTCAGTGTGGCCGAGTTAGAGGATGCTCAGAATTTCATAGACAGGTACCAGCGGATCGTTCGCACATCGGGTATTTTGGAGACTGGTGGAGTTTCATTTACTACTTTTCAGTTGACAGCGGTAGCCTATAGATAGTGGGAGGCCTATGAGTTGAGCAGGCTAGCCTATGCTACACCACTTACGTGGCATGTGTTCTCAGTTCTCTTCTTATAGAAGTTTGTTCCACACACTCGTAGAGAGGAGTTGCGTAGGCAGTTTGAGCAGCTACGCCATGAGGGTATGTCAGTGACTCAGTATGAGATGAGATTTTCATAGTTGGCTCGTCACGCGGTATGGTTGGTTCCCACTGAGAGGGAGAGGATTAGGAGGTTCATTGATGGCCTCAACTATGGACTACATTTCATCATGACTCAGGAGATTACATCGGGTGTGAGGTTTGATGAGGTGGTTGATATTGCTAGATGCCTAGAGCTAGTTCATAGTCAGGAGCATGAGGAGAGGGAGGCCAAGAGGACTCTTAGTTCAGGTGGTTTCAGCAGTGCCTCATCTGGAAAGTAGTGCCATCACAGCAGGGGTCATCCTTATAGGTCCGCTCACTTGGGTCATCCGGTTTATCGTGGTATATCAGCCAACCATGGTTCATACAGTGCTTGTCTGGGTCAGTCATCTTTCAGTGCCCTCCCATCTCAGAGTTCATCCCCTGCTCCATCAGTTTAGGGTTTGTACCAGGTTCTTCTAGTGGTTATTCTGGTTCTCGGGGTCCGATTCAGTCCCCGCCGCCATTATCGGATCGAGCTTTCTTTGAGTGTGGAGTGTTGGGGCATGTGAGGATGTATTATCCCCATCTTATGGGAGGTCCAGTTCATCATAGGGTTTAGGCTATGACTTCCGCACCAGTTACTTCACCACCCGCTCAGCCAGCTCGGGGTGGGACTTAGGCAGTTCGAGGTCGCCCTAGAGGGGGAGGTTAATCAAGTGGAGGTCAGGCTCGATGTATGCTTTTCTTGCCAGGCCAGAGGCCGTTGCTTCAGACGCAATGATCACAGGTATTGTTTTAGTGTGCCACAGAGATACTTCCAATTTATTTGACTCTGGTTCCACTTATTCATATGTACCATCGAACTTTGCTCGTTATTTTTATATGCCCCGTGATTCCTTAGTTACGCCTATTTATGTATCTATGTCGTGGGTGATTCTATTATTATGGACCGTATGTATCGATCATGTGTGGTGACTATTGGGGAATTGGAGATGAGAGTTGATCTTTTACTATTTAGTATGGTTGATTTTGATGTGATTCTAGGCATAGATTGGTTGTCAACATGTCAAGCTATTCTGGATTGTCGTGCTAAGATCGTGACGTTGGCAATGCCAAGATTGCCTAAGATTTAGTGGAGAGGTTCTATGGACTATTTTCCCAGTAGAGTGATTTCATATTTGAAGGCCCAACGGATGGTTGGGAAGGGATGTCTAGCATATTTGGCCTTTGTAGGGGATATTGGTGCTGATACTCCCACCAATGATCTATTCCGGAAGTGCGAGACTTTTCGAATGTGTTTCCTGTAGACCTGCCGGGCATGCCACCCGACAGGAACATTGATTTTGGTATTGAATTGGTGTCGGGCACTCAATGTATCTCTATTCCAACGTATCTTATGGCACCAGAAGAGTTGAAGGAATTTAAAGATAGCTACATGAGCTACTTGACAAGGGATTCATTAGGCCTAGTGTGTCGCCTTGGGGTGCACATGTTCTGTTTGTGAAGAAAAAGGATGGTACTATATGGATGTGCATTGATTATAGGCAGTTGAACAAAGTTACAATTAAGAACAAGTAATCACTACCGAGCATTGATGACTTATTTGACCAGCTTCAGGGTGGGAGAGTGTTCTCTAAGATTGATTTGAGGTCTAGGTATCACCAGTTGAAGATTCGGGATTCTGATATTCTGAAAATGGCATTCACGACCCGCTATGGACACTACGAGTTCCTTATGATGTATTTTGGGCTGACCAATGCCCCAACAACATTTATGCATCTAATGAACAGTGTATTCCAGCCATATCTTGATTCTTTTGTCATAGTATTCATTGATGATATACTGGTGTACTCAAGCAGCCAGGAGGAGCACGCGCAGCATCTGAGGATTGTACTACAAACATTGAGGGAGAAAACGTTTTATGCTAAATTATCCAAGTGTGAGTTCTGGCTTGATTCTATGGCGTTCTTAGGGCACGTGGTGTCCAGTGAGGGAATCAAGGTAGATCCGAAGAAGATTGAGGCAGTTCAGAGTCGGTCCAGACCGTTTTCAGCCACTGAGATTTGGAGTTTTCTTTGGCCCGATATTATCGCTGTTTCGTGGAAGGTTTCTCGTCCATTGCGGCACCTTCAACTTGATTGACCTAGAAGTGTGCCCCATTCAGGTGCTCTGACGAGTATGAGGAGAGTTTTCAGAAGCTCAAGACTGCCTTGACCACAACTCTAGTTCTAGTTTTACCTTCAGCATCGGGTTCATATACAGTGTATTGTGATGCTTCTCGGATTGGTATTGGGTGTGTCTTGATGCACGAGGGTAGGGTGATTGCTTATGATTCACACCAGTTGAACCCCCATGAGAAGAACTACCTCTTTCATGATTTAGAGTTGGCATCCATTGTTCATGCATTGAAGATTTGGAGGCATTATCTCTATGGCGTGTCTTGTGAGGTATTTACAGATCATCTGAGTCTGTAGCACTTGTTTGAGCAAAAAGGATCTAAATTTGAGGCAATGGTTAGAGCTGTTAAAAGACTATGATATCACCATTTTGTATCATCTCGAGAAGGCCAATATGGTGGCTGATGCCTTGAATAGAAAGGCGGTGAGTATGGGTAGCCTTGCATATATTCCAGTTGGGGAGAGACCGCTAGCATCAGATGTTCAGGCCTTGGCCAATCAGTTTGTGAGGTTAGATGTTTCGGAGCCTAGTCGGGTTATAACTTGCATGGTTTCTCGGTCTTCTTTACATGAGCGCATCAGAGAGCGTCAGTAGGACGATCCCCATTTGCTTGTCCTTTAGGGCATGGTGCAGCACGGTGATGCCAAGAAAGTTTCTATTTGAGATGATGGGTGTTACAGATGCAGGGTCGGATTTGTGTGCCCAATGTGGATGGGTTATGTGAGTTGATTCTTAAGGAGGCCCACAGTTCGCGGTATACCATTCATACGGGTGCCGCAAAGATGTATCAGGAATTGAGGCAGGACTATTGGTGGAGAAGAATGAAGAGCGATATAGTGTAGTATGTTGCTCGGTGCTTGAACTGTCAGCAGGTGAAGTACAAGCATTAGAGGCCGGGCGGTTTGCTTCAGAGACTTGAGATTCCCGAGTGGAAATGGGAGCGTGTCACCATGGACTTTATTGTTGGGCTCCCACAGACTTTGAAGAAATTCGATGCTATTTGGGTGATTGTGGACCGGTTGACTAAGTCCGCATATTTCATTTCGGTCGTGACTACTGAGATCTATAACTGCGATATTATTCATCTTCACAGTATGCCGGTGTTCATTATTTTTTATCGGGGCACGCAGTTCACATCACAATTTTGGAGAGCAATGCAACGAGATTTGGGCACACGGGTTGAGTTCAGTACAACATTTCACCCCTAGAAGGACGGACAGTCCGAGCGCACCATTCAGATTTTGAAGGATATGCTACGTGCTTGTGTTATGAATTTCGAGGGTTCTTGGGATCCGTTTCTACCGCTTATTGAGTTTGCCTACAACAACAGCTACCAATCGAGTATTCAGATGGCTCCTTATGAGGATTTATATGGGAGGCGGTGTCGATCTCCATTTGGTTGGTTTGAGCCAGGGGAGGCTAGATTGTTGGGAATGGATCTGGTTCAAGATACCTTGGAAAAGGTCAAGTTGATTCAGGATCGGCTTCGCACGGCACAGTCTAGATAGAATAGTTACACCGATCGGAAGGTTCGTGATGTTGCATATATGGTGGGAGAGAAGGTATTGCTCAGAGTATCGCCCATGAAGGGTTTGATGACTTTCGAGAAGAAGCGCAAGTTGAGCCCTCAGTATATTAGCCCTTTTAAGGTGCTGGAGAGGATTGGAGTGGTAGCCTACAAGCTTGCATTGCCACCGAGTCTATCGGGTGTTCCCCTAGTGTTTCATGTTTCCATGCTCCGGAAGTATTATGGTGATCTGTCTTATGTTCTGGATTTCAGTACGGTTCAGTTAGATGGGGATTTGACTTATGCTGTGGAGCCGGTGGCCATTTTGGATCGGCATGTTTGAAAGTTGAGATCAAAGAATATAGCTTCAGTGAAAGTTCGGTGGAGAGGCCAGCCAGTCGAGGAAGCTACTCAGGAGACCGAGCGGGAGATGCGGAGCAGCTATCCACACCTATTTGAGATGCCATGTATGATTCTAGACCCGTTCGAGCACGAACGTTTGTTTAAGAGGGGGAGAATGTAACGATCTGGCATGATGTTTTGAGTTTTGTAGCCCCGTCTCCCTATTTATTGCCTATTATATGTTCAGTTGTGGTTATATGACTTGTCGGGGTGGTTTATTTAGTTCCAGGGATGTTTTGGAATGAATTGGGATACTTAGTCCCAAGGTTGGAAGCTTAAGTTGAAAGAGTTGACCGGATGTTGACTTATGAGTAAATGACTTCGGAATGGAGTTTTGATGGTTCTGATAGCCATGTATGGAGATTTTGGACTTAGGAGTATGTCCAAATATTGATTTGGAGGTTCGTATGCCGTTTTGGCTTGAATTGGCAAAAATTGGAAAGTTGAGAAGTTTGATCGAGAGTTGACTTTGTTGATATTAGGCTCGGATTTTGGCTCTGGGAGTTGTAATAGTCATTTATGACTTGTGTGCAAAATTTGAAGTCAATCGGAGTTGGTTTGGTATGTTTCGACATTGGTTTTAGAAGTTGGAAGTTCAATAGTTCATTAGGCTTGAATTGGGGAGCGATTCGTGATTTTGATGTTGTTTTATGTGATTTGAGGCTTCGACCAAGTCCGTATCGTGTTTTAGGACCTTTTGGTATGTTTGCATGGGGTCCCGAGGGCCTCGGGTGTGATTCGGATCATGTTCGGACTCATTTTGGACTTTGTTAAATTGTTGATTTCTAGTACCTGGTTTACTCTTACGCGATCGCGAAGATAAGGACGCGATCGCATAGAGTTGTTGTTGGAAGCTTGAAATTTGTGCATCCCGCTCGCGTGCATGGGCGTGCTTTCGCATAGCTTGTGAGTCTCAGTTCATCGGGGATACGACAAGGTCCACGCGTTCGCGTAGAAGAGAAGTCAGCTAGGGGCGTCAGTCCTACGCGATCGCGTGGAGGAGCCCGTATTTTCGTAGTGTCAGAGCTGGTGAGCGATGCGATCGCAACTGGGTTTACGCATTCCCGTAGGCTAATTGAGGGAAGAGATTATTTTATTCTTTGCGATTGCGAGTTTGTTTCCGCGATCGCGATTCACAATAACTGGGCCGTAGAATATTAAAACCCAAATCAAGGGTTAGAGTATTATTTTCATATTTTGTGTTGTAGAGCTCGATTGTGAGTGATTTTGGAGGGGATTTTCACGTCTTGGATCGGGGTAAGTGTTCTTCACTCGGATTTGTTCATTTATCATGATTCCATCCTTATTTTTGTCATTTATTTAGTGAATTAAAGTGAAGAAATGGGGATTTTGGTGTAAACTTTTCAAAAATAAAAAACGAAAGTTTGAATGTCGATTTGAGGTCGGAATTGGATTATTTTTGCATGGTTTGACTCGTAATTGAATGGGTGTTTGGATTTTGTAAATTTTATCGGGTTAAGAGATATGGGGTCAGGGTTGACTTTTTGATTTTGATAAAGATTGAAACTTTATTGTTTGAAGTTATTTCCTATGGCATTATTTTGTTGATATCGAGTTGTTTGTGACTAGATTCTAGTCGTTTGGAGGCCGATATACGTGGGAAGAGCTTGCTGGAGTTGTGATTTGCACGTTTTGAGGTAAGTAACACTTCTAAACTTGGAATTGAGGGTATAAATCCTTGAAAACCGTGTTATATGATTTGTGTTGGGGTGACGCACATGCTAGGTGACGGGCGTGTGGGCGTGCACCGTGCTAATCATGATTCGGTTGTTTCTGTTGGACTGTGTTGTTATCAAGTTTGTTCTATCAGTGAAATCCTTACTTGTTAGAGTAAATGAACTATAATTCATGTTAGAAAGAATGTTTAGGCCATGTGCTTATTCTGTTGAGACCTAGTGAGATCATTTCTCATGTTTTGAGTTATCTGCTTTAACTACAATTATGTGCTCAGTCATGATCCTTTATTTTTGCATATCATATCTCAGTCTCTATTATTATTTACTATTACATTACATGTTCTTATTGTTTGGGCTGAGTATTATGGGATTGTCAGCTTTTGAGACTTGGAAGACTGATGACTGAGTTGGGCCTGAGAGCCGAGTTGAGAGTGTTATTTTGGATCGGGTTGCACACCGCAGTAGGCCTTATTGCCTTATTTAATATTGTGGATTGGGCTGCATGCCACAGTAGGCCTTATAGGCTTTGTATTAGCGCTTGGGCATGATCCGCCCCTCTGGAGTCTGACATACCAGTAGTGAGCGCAGGCACAGTGATACATATACACGTGCTTTGGTGAGGGGCATTGATGCTAGGCACCCGTACAGTGTTGAGTGATTGTGTGTGATGAGTGGGAATTTGAGATAGACAGATTGAGCACTCTAAGAGTATGATTACCTGGAAATATCACCGTGATACCGTACTTTAGACATGCATATTTGACATGTAGGCATAAAGATGTACCATTCCTTATGCTAGCTATACTTGACATGTTCTTATCATTGTTGGTCTTTAATTGTGAACTTGAAAGCATGTCTAAATTTCTATACTGTGAACGAGCTGATTATGGAATTTCTCCGAGTTATTTATTATCATTGTCATTATTTTACCTGTGTTGACATTATATTGGTTCTGACTGTATCCTTCTTAGCTCGTCACTGATTTCGGCCCAAGGTTAGTCCTGTTACTTATTGAGTACATTGGGTTAATTGTACTCATACTACACTCTACACTTTGTGTGCAGGTCCAGGTACATCTGGATGCAATGATTGCTAGGGTGGTGCTAGTACCTGCTCGGAGACTTTGAGGTAGCTGCTATGATGCTCGCATACCTTAATTCTCCTTCCTTTTATTTTATTCAGTACTGTTCTACTATTCAGACATTTGTACTAGCGTTTGTTTTATGTTGAGATGTTGTAGTGCTCATATAGTCGATGATACCAGGTTTTGGGATGGTTGTAGTAGAGTTACAATTATTTTATGAGATATTTATGCGATTTTCCGTTGTTGAGCTTATAAAAGAATCACGTTTTAATTCAAATGCTTAGTTGTTATGTGATTATCGACTTGCCAAGTAAATGTGTTAGGCGTTGTCATGACAAGTTAGGATTTTGGGTTGTGACATTTGGCCGGTAGAGTTGACGAGGTGTGGACTATGCTTCTATTTGACTTGAGGATGATGTATTGTAGTGGCTTGAATGATGTTTTTGGATTTGATGCGAGAATGATGTGATTTTTGATTTTTTTTCTCTTTTTTTGAATGAAATTGGGTTCCAGGTTGGTGTACCAGGATCCCGATGCTAACTCTGATTTGAGTGAAATCTGGACTAGATACCGGTCCAAAGTGATCAGAGCACTTTTATTTGAACGAAATTCGGGCTGGGTATCGGTCCAAAATGATCAGAGCACTTTGATTTTAAAATTCGAGCTAAGTATCAGTCTGAAGTGATCGAAGCACTTTGATTTGAAGAAAATCCGAGTTGTGTACTGTTCCAAAGTGATCGGAGCTGTAAAATCTAAAATACCCGCATTTGAAGGTGGGCGCCTGTATAATTTGACTTTGACTTTGAAATGCCCATTATTCAGGAGGGCCCTGGGGACTTTGAATGTTATATGGGATGGTAGTTACTGTTCTGATGTTATAGGAGCTGACTTTGAATGTCAGACAGGCTGGTAGTTACCGCTCTGATATTATCGGAGCTGACTTTGAATGTTAAACCGGCTGGTAGTTACAATTCCGAGGCTGTCGGAGCATTTAAATGTTAGATGGGCTATGTCACCGTTCTGATGTTATCGGAGCATTTGAATGTTAGACAGGCTGATAGTTACAGTTCCGAGGTTGTCGAAGCATTTGAATGTTAGACGGGCTATGTCACCGTTCCGATGTTATTGGAGCATTTGAATATTAGAGGGGCTATGCCATCATTCTAATGTTATCAGAGCATTTGAATGTTATACGGGCTATGTCATTGTTCTGATGTTATCGGAGCATTTGAATGTTAGACAGGCTATGTCACCGTTCCGATGATATCGGAGCATTTGAATGTTAGACGTGCTATGTCACCATTCCGATGTTATCAGAGCATTTGAATGTTAGACGGGCTATGTCACCATTCCAATGTTATCCGAGCATTTGAATTTGAAATTTCCGCATTAGAAGGTGGGCGCCTGTAAAATTTGACTTTGAATTTGAAATGAAATGCCCATTGTTCAGGAGGACACCAGGAAAAAAAGAAGCAAGAAGTTATCTTTCCTATGCAAGAAATTTGATGAAAATGGGATTCTACTTGACACTTTTTCTTCATTATTTTCTGCATTTTTGTTGTTTTTGTAGATTTTGTTGAGAATGTTTGAAAATTTGAAGAGTAAAGAAAGACTGTGATTTATTGGTCGATCATTTTTTGACTTTAGTTGGTACCAACAATTTGTATTGTGCTTAAGTATTTCCACCATATACTTTCCAGCTAACCGAGATCAGCATATGGGTAATTCCTATAGCTTCGAGTGGTACCTCATGTATACATAAGTTCAACAATATTTGTTCGTCTTGCTTCAATCAAAGGTATTGAATTCTGCGTAACCTCATATTTCAAATGCTCTCACCACAAAGAAATTCCTAATTTGCACACATATTTGAAGTATTTTTTATTTTAGAACATGTTTTAGAAGCACACTCACACTCAGAATGATGTGCAATCCATGCGATTGAGATACCATATGCTTGGCCTTTATGTGAGTATCCACTAATGTGAGAACACTTGTAATAGGATCATGTAGGGCTTTGTTATCGGCTTGTAATATAGGCTTGGGGATGGATAGGATATTCATTTGGGGTAAAGTGAGTAATCCCCCCATGAGCACTGCACTGTATCCGTGTTTTCGGTCTTCAAACCATGCTTCGTCGCTTGATCTTGTTTGCCTAATGTCCCTTTCTTTTTGTTTTGACTTCTTTTGAACTTTTAGGATATTCTTCTTCCTTTTTCAGAGGTTTTCTTTCTTTCTTTTTTCTTTTAAAGTTTCTCCTTCTTTGCAGGAGTATTTTCTTCTTTTGTTGGAGTTCCTCCTCTTTGAGTTTGTGGAGTTTTCTCTCTTTTGTTGAATTTTCTTCGAATTTGCAGAAGTTTTCTCCTTATTGTTGGATCCTCCTTTTGAATTTGCGGAGTTTCCTCTTTCCTGAAGTCATATCTTTGTTGTATTGGACTTCGCATCTTTCGCTTTTTTATGCTTGTCGCCTTCACTTTGGTCTTCGTCCGAAGTTGCACACTTCCAGTGTGCTCGAGGAGGTCGGGCCAAGATAGGAGTATTGCATTTAAGGACAAATAAAGGTATGGGCTAAGATGTGGTTCCCAAGAAAAAGTCTTAAGGCTCAAAGAGGGGAATTCTAGGGATCACTGTCATTTGTTGGTCTTGAAAGGCACAATCGGGTCAAAGAAGGCCTACATCCTTTCCTAAACCAAGCGTTACTCAGGATTTCGCCTCATCAAACATTCGGGCCAAGTTCTAGATCAATAATGCAATGACAATGAATTTTAATCTAAAGCTCACCACACAATTCACATGAAACAAATGAGTTCGGATTTGTTCTTACCCTAACTAGAAGCATGAGATTATTCAAGCGTACTAAACCATAACTAAGAGGTATGGGTACCACAAGAATCTATGATTTACCCGAAGCTAATCCTCTCTATCATACCAATTAACACTTGTTCTTTCCTATGCACACTTCTAACTGTGTTGGTACCAACCAAGTCAACGTTTGATTGTTTTTTTTCTTCTTTTCATTCTTCTCCTTTTCTTTTTGTAATTTTTGATAAATGGGACCAAATCTGAGGATGGGTTCCTCCTTTTGAGTTGCTTTTTGATTTTTGGCTTAATAACTTTTATTGTGTGGTGATTTTGATAAATGAGATTGACCTAAGAAAGGTTCTTGTTTGATTCTTTTGAATTTTGGAGGATGAGATCGAACCCAAGAAGGATTCTTGAACCCCTTTTTTGAAATATTGGGAACCGAACCTATGGAAGGTTCTTGATTCTCTTTTGTCTTTTTGAATATTGGAAATCGAACCCATGGAAGGTTCTTGATTTATACTTCTTTTCTTAAAGATGAGACCGAACCCAAAGGAAGGGTCTTGACTTTTGTTTTGATTGATTTTTCTTTTTTTTTTTGAAAATATTAGACCGAGCACGAAGGAAGGGTCTTGACCTTCCTTTTTGTTTTTGAAAACTGAGACTGAACCCGAAGGTTGCCTATGTATCTCGTTGAAATGAGAATCAAGTCAGATGTAGTTTAGGAATATTAGAGATAAAAAAGAAAGTATTTTTAGATTTGTTTTTCTTTTTTTGAATTTTTAATTCCCTTAATGGGGGCTTATAAAGAAGAAAAGAAAAATATTTTTGGATTTTAGAGTTTCCTCAAGGAAGACTTGTAAAGTAAAATATATTTTGGATTTTGAATTTGACATCTCAAGGAAAGACTTCTAAGCAAGCATATATACACGTTTTTTGATTATTATTTTTATTAAATTTTCTTGGAAATGATCCTTTTGTAATGATCTTTGGTCAACTGTGACCCAAGTGGCCAGACTTGACCGATTCGTCCAGCTAAGAACGAGAAAAACCGGACCCATGACAGGTTGCCTACGTATCTTGACACAGGATCAAGAATCAGGTACACGTAGTTCGGGAAGATTAGGGAGTAAAAGGAAGATATTTTGGATCATTTTTTTTTGTTTCCTCAAGGAAGACTTACAGTGATTACATACTAATAAGTATCTACTTTCCAATGTGGGACACTATACATTACTAACTATTTAACACTCCCCCTCAAGCTGGTGCATATAAATCATATGTACTGAGCGTGTTACAGATGTAACTAATACGAGAACCAATAAGAGACTTAGTGAAAATATTTGCAAGATGATCATTCCACTTCACAAACTTTGTAACAATATCTCCTGAGAGTATCTTTTCTCTGACAAAGTGACAGTCAATCTCAATGTGTTTAGTCCTCTTATGGAACACCAGATTTGACACAATATGAAGAGCAACTTGATTATCACATACCAGCTCCATCTTGCTGGTTTCTCTGAACTTCAACTCTTTAAGCAACTGCTTGACCCAAACTAGCTCACACGTTGCCATAGCCATGGCCCGATATTCTACTTTGGTGCTAGATCGAGCAACTACATTATGTTTCTTACTCTTCCAAGAGACCAAATTACCTCCTACTAGAACACAATATCCATACATAGAATGTCTATCAGAAGGTGATCCTGCCCATTCAACATCTGTGTACCCAACAATCTGCTCGTGGCCTCGATCCTTGAATAGTAATCCTTTGCCTAGAGCTGACTTTATATACTGAAGAATGCGAACAACTGCATCTCAATGATTGTCACAGGGAGAGTCCATAAACTGACTTACAACACTCACAGGAAAGGAAATGTCAGGTTAGTCACTGTGAGTTAATTTAATTTACCAACTAGCCGCCTATATCTTGCAGGATCGCTAAGCGGCTCACCCTGTCCTGGCAGAAGTTTAGAATTTGGATCCATAGGAGTGTCAACAGGTCTACAACATGTCATCTCTATCTACTCAAGAATGTCTAAGGCATACTTCCGTTATGAGATTACAATACCTGAGCTAGACTAAGCGACCTCAATACCGAGAAAATACTTCAATATATCGGTAATACCATCCTAATCACTACCGGTAATAACAATATCATCAACATAAACCACTAGATAAATACAGAGATTTGAAGTAGAATGCAGGTAAAACACAAAGTGATTAGCTTCACTACGAATCATCCCAAACTCCTGAATAACTGTGTTGAACGTACCAAACTAGGCTCAAGGAGACTGCTTTAGACCATAGAGGGACTGGCGCAAACCGACATACAAGGACATTAGACCCCCCTGAGCAACAAAACTATGAGGTTTGCTTTATATAAACCTCATACTCAAGGTCACCATGAAGAAAAGCATTCTTAATATCCAACTGATAGAGAGGCCAATGGCAAACAACAGCCATGGATAGAAAAAGGCGGACTGATGCTATCTTAGCCATGTGAGAGAAAGTATCACTGTAATCTAGCCCAAATATCTGAGTGTACCCTTTGGCAACAAGACGAGCCTTAAGTCGATCATCCTGGCCATCTGGACCAACCTTTACCGCTTACACCCAACGACAACCAATAGTAGATTTACTTGAAGGAAGAGGAATAAGCTCCCAAGTACCACTCGTATGTAAAGCAGACATCTCGCCATTCATAGTCTGTCACCATCCTAGATGAGACAGTGAATCACCTGTAGATTTAGGGATGGAAACGGATGACAAAGATGATATAAATGCATAATGGGATGATGACAGACGATGATAACTTAACCCGACATTATGGGGAATAGGATTAAGTGTGGGCCGTATACCTTTCCGAAATGAAATCAGTAGACTATGAGGAGACAAGTCCACAGTAGGAGCAGGGTCAGATGCAGGACGTGAATCAAATGGGCCTGATGCTGGGCACGGACGACGATGATAAGTCAGGAGTGGTGGAGTTGTAGAAGGTTGAACTGGACTAGGTGATGGAACTAGAGATATAGGTGGTAGATTTGGAACTAGAGCTGCAGGTGGTGGATCTGGAACTGGAGCTGTAGGTAGTGGAGCTGGAGTTATAGAGGAAGATGAATGGGAGATAGTGATTGAATCTCCAAAAGATGGAACTAATAGCACCTCAGTAATATCTAAGTGATCGCCTGGACCTGTGAAGTAAGACTCGGTTTCAAAGAAGGTAACATCAGCAGACATAAGGTACTGCTGGAGGTCTGGTGAATAGCATCGATATCCTTTTTGGATTCTCGAGTAACCCAAAAATACGCACTTAAGAGAACAAGGAGCTAACTTATCTTTTTACTGGAGTAAGGTTATGAACAAAACACATGCTCCCAAAGACACGGGGTGGAAGAGAGAACAAAGGTGAATGGGGAAACAAGACAAAGAATGGAACTTGATCTGGGATAGCTGAGGATGGCATACGATTAATAAGATATCAAGATGTAAGAATTGCACCCCCCAAAAATGCAACGGGATATGAGATTGTATAAGTAGGGTACGAGCAGTTTTAATGAGATGTCTGTTCTTTCTTTCTGCTACCCCATTTTGTTGAGATATGTATGGGACAAGATGTTTGATGAATGATCCCATGAGATTTCATAAACTGCTGAAATGGGTAAGTCAAATACTCTCGGTCATTATCATTACAAATTATACGGATAGAAACCCCAAAATGATTTTGAATTTGCAGCGTGGAAGGTCTGGAAAATAGAAAACAACTCAGATCGATTTTTTATCAAAAATATCCAAGTGCATCTGGAATAATCATCAATGAAACTGACAAAGTAGTGGAATCCCAAGGTAGAACTAACTCGACTAGGACCCCAAATATCTGAATGGACTAAAGTGAAAGGTGACTTTGCTCCATTGTCAGGACACCGAGGGAAACGGGAGTGAGTATGCTTACCGAGCTGACATGATTCACACTCTAGTGTGGACAAGTGAGATAAACCATGTACCATTTTATGAAGTTTTGACAATCTGGGATGTCCCAACCATTTATATAATAAATCTGGTGAATCAGTAACAGGACAAGTTGAAGGAAGAAAAGATGTGAGTCCACATGATTTTGCAAGGATAAGATAATAAAGTCCATTTGATTCATGTCCGGTACCAATAATCCACCATGTACTGTGTTCCTATATAAAAACAAGGCCATCAAGAAATAAAATAGAGCATTTAAGTGATTTGGCTAAGCTACTAACAACTATGAGATTAAAAGGACTACCGGGAACATAAAGAACTGAATCTAAAGGTAAGGAAGGAAATGGACTTGCTTGACCTATACCAGTTGCCACAGTTTGAGATCTCTAAGCCATTGTGATTGTTGGAAGAGATTGAGAACATTAAATAGTAGTGAAAAGAGATTTATTACCAGAAATGTGATCAGATGCACCTGAGGTTGAAGATTGGGAGACACAAGTCATGCTACTACATGTTTGAATAACAGAAGCTATCTCTGAAGATGTCTATTTACATGCTTTGTATTGAAGGAACTCAATATAATCCAGTAAAGAAACCATATGGATTGGATTAAATACATTGGATTTAACGGTTTGTGAGTCAAAGGCTTCTGATACGAATGACATTATAATGTTCACGCCTGAAAAAGCATAAATGTTTCTGGAAATTTCTGTTCACGCCGAAAAAATATAAAAGTTGTCAGAATTTGATTTTAATTGATGGGGTTGGCTCAGAATTACGAGTAGAATAGCCTGTCTTGAAGAAGTTGTTACAAAAACTGGCCGGAAATAGCCTCACGCGTCGGCGTGTTGACATCAGAACTTTGCCGGAGATGTTTTTTAGGGTTGGTCACCGGAGGCTGATCTACATTGTGTTGGTGTTTGTTTCTACACAACATTGATGGATACTATTATTCCTGTGGACATACCTGCTTTGAAATCCTTTTATTTTTCTCTCCCCGCTCATGTATTTATATATTACAGAGGACCTCGTATGAGGCGCGCGGCACGCGCACAACGTGTGCTATCACAGTTCAAGCAAAATTCCCTAGTGCACGCTGGACATGTGTTATAGACTAAATGCGCTGGTCTATTCCTTACCAACTCAGTTTTCCTTCTGTGCGCTGAACTCACATTAGCGCCTAAGCGCGCTGTTTTTGCCAATTTCAACCTATTTTTCAAACTTTATGTTTTTACTTTCTTTTTCTATTTTGACACACCCAACCACCTCAACTTTAACTATACATACATTATCATGTTTCGATCAGCTCTATCCCCTTTTGTGGGCCCGCACAAACTCTGAGATTGACTCTATTACCCTTTAAAACTTACATAAATAGCCCGGGTCAACTATGCAAATTTACGGGGCTTTACATCCTCCCCCGCATAGGATAATTCATCCTTGAATGATGGTTATATTCCACCCTAGACACTAACAATAACTTTTCTCTTCACTTAATCACCTTCATACACCTCTCGTTACTTATCATCAATCGCCAATGCCTCAAACTTTGGCCAACTCTCCAGATTTTCAAATATTTCGGCAGAGTTTCCTCTATCTTTGGGCCTATCCACCTGCCAGAGAGCCACATAAACCAATCCTAACAACACATCCTCAATATAATGACGTATCATAAACATGAAATCAACACCAACCATAACATTATAGGTATTACTTTACCAAAAAGGGGAATCTTAACCTAAGTTGTATAGGTTTAAAACATAACTCGTAGATAATACACCTCTAACATTCTTATAAACACAACCATTGGGTTATACAACAAGTGGAGACATTTTCTCTTCATATCTTCCTCGGTCTCCAGGGTAGCCTCTTCAACTTGTTGGTTTTGCCATAGCACTTTGATGGAGGCAATCTCTTTATTCCTCAACTTACAAATATGGTTATCAAGGATGGAAACAGGAACCTCTTCGTAGATCCATTCTTCTTTAACTTCAATAGTCCCCAGTGTGATGATGAGTGACGGATCTCCAATCACCTTCTTCAACATAGACATATGAAATACCGAGTGTACCACGGACAACTCTAGAGGTAACTCGAGCCTATAAGACACTTGAACAACCTTTCGCAAAATTATATAAGGTCTTGTATATCTTCGACTCAATTTTCCTTTCTTAACAAATCACGTAACGCCTTCATGGAGAAAATCTTGAGAAACACCCTTTCATTATCCTCAAACCCTAAATCTCTATGTCAAACATACGAATTGGACCTTTGGTGACCCTCAACCTCCTCGACCTTATCTTACAATGTGTTTGAATGAATGTGACCATAGAGTCTCCTGCCCAGTATGTTTGATCATGGAATGATACTTTTTTACATGTTTGAACCTTCAACCCCAGAAAGTTTAGTTTAGTTAGGAATGGCGAGGTTCGAGAGTGAGCTGGAATTATTTAAGAATCCATCAATGTGTTGAGTAGAGTCATTTCTAGAAGTTATATCCTAAGAAGTATCAAGGTTACTACCAATAGTACTAGCAGGGTTAATCATGGCGATAACATCATTGATTCGACTAAGGGAGACCGAGAGTCAACCAGTACATATGGATAATGTGAGAACCATGTATATAACCCCAAAATGTAAAAAAAGTGAGGTGTTTAGGCATGTCATATATGGGAGGCATGACCGGGATGTAATGACGATAGTATAGGTTATTCTTAGGAGATGAGGAGTCATGAAAGAGATAGTGATTAGTTCTTTATGCCATATGTGCCTTATTTGGCAATGAAAAGTCTAAGGAGAAATAGCCAAGTAGGTGTCATAAGATGTCTCCTTGAGTGTATGGAAAATCGGTTGAACTCGAGCTGAGAATATCCTTGCACCATGAATGTAATAGAGGTTTCAAAAAATATACCAAGTTGTATTATGCCCTAACGGTAATTGGCAGAAGGAATCTAGGCCCCAAGCCCATGAGGTTGAAAAAGAGGTTGAACACTTATGAGGTTATCACACTGAAAACTTAACCCTCCCGATAGTTCATCCTATATGAGAGGACTAGAAATATGATAGACTCCTACCTCAAGTTGATAATTCCAAGACATGTATCAAAATATGGAACATCCACCCCAAGTGGGGAAGAAAAGGCCACGGTAAGGCTACATAAGTTCAATCACACAGTGAGACCATGTAGCTAGGATGTCCTAATATTGTGGTGAAGCCATGCATGGGTTGGAAAGGTTCTAATGGTAATCGTGATGCTCCATAGGGAAATGCAAAAGATAAACCCCTAGTCCACCCAAGAATGTGGAATGTTAGGGAAGGTAAATTCTCCACACATGAGAATGTACATGACATGGTCAACGATACTAGAATCCAAGGGAGTGAGAAAGGGATAAGTGTGAGTCCCGGAGGGTTGTATAGATGTCTGAATGTTAAAGATAACAGAACCCGAGGAAGTATCGTTAAGTAAATAAGGGAAGTTTGTGAGTGTTCATATTGATTTCACCACAGATTTGTGACTTGGCAATTACCCAGACGCTAAAGAAAGATGGAACAAGCATGAGAAACAGATGTGATGCTATAATAACCCAAAAGTGTATTCAGACTTGGTGGAGAGCCCCTTAAGAATCCTATGAGAAAGAAAGTGTTAAAGTGATACATGGAAGGACGTTCTCTCTCATGGGTATCCCAACAAGTACCAGGAGACTAGCGCAATGAATTTACAACTAAGGAAAATAGGCAGAACGTGTTGCAAAAGTGGAAAGAGAGGATGAACACTTGTTACGAGCTAGACATGTTTTGCCATAATAGATCTCAAGTTGCAATAGAAGGCAAAATCAATGGTAGCTGCAATATTGGAAACAAGGTGAGTAACTTATTGAGGATGGAATTAGGTGGTATTAAGTGTTGCACTCAGAAAGTAAACAAGAGGTCGTTCTATGACGAAGGAAGTTTCAGAGAAAGCCCTATACGAACAAGTGACCTTTTTGAATAAAATATATGAAGGGTGTTGAGATGTGGTTTTAAGTTGTTAAACAATAAAGAGGGTTCATAATAATTTTCCCAAAGGAAGTAAAGTAATTTATTAAATCCTATGAGCTACATATGTAGGAAAGAGAGTGGGCTAGGAAAGGTTTCAACACAAGGTTTCTTTACATTTGACTCGATGTCGTGTTGGCTAATGTTAGGTGGGTGTGTGCACAAGACAACATACATTTTTTGTTTGAAATAGGAAACCCTATAACAAACTCGTCAAGTAAAGTACTTTGTTGAGAAATTGGAGAAGGAAGTTTAGTATTAACCTAAGGTTGTAACTCGATTCAAAGATATTATTATAGAACTCAATTCCCAAGAGGTTATATGTAAGAGAAGTAGCTTTGTGATTGAAGGTCATGTTAAGATCATGTTTATGTTGGCTCCTCAATATAGATGTCCATATATGACAGGGAGAGTTATACGGTGTTCATGATGATGTACTAATGAGGGACTTGCTTGTTGTCCTTTGGTTGCCGGGGCAGTACCTTATCTAATGCCTCTCGAATCCACACTCATAAAATGCATTGGGACCCTGGCGGCATACCCCCCCCCCCAAATGACACCTCCTACACTTCTCACAATGATGATGAGGTATACTAGGCTGGCTCACCCTACTAGTGAGATCTTTGGTACCATTCTTTTCACATACACCATATGCATCCTCCCTACCCTTCCTTTTTGCCCTCATAGTAGGAGGGTTAAAAATATCTATACTGGCTCACGGTGTGGATCCTGGAGCCACTCTCAGTTGTTGCTTGTTGCACTGCCCTTGGATGTGCCCGATCCTGCTGCCCCTAAAACGCTCATGAGCAAGCTTGCGACACGGTGCCAAATGTTCCTTTCCACAAGTCTGGAAGACTGGGCTGAGTGTACCTAACTTGGGGCATTTGTTTTTCTTGTTCCCCCTCTTTCCACAATCATAATATATTTAGAGATTCATGTAACATATCCCCAAGTGGTGCTTCTTACAAATCAAACATTCTGGCTTGTTGGTACAAACAATCCTCTTTCATTTCCCAGGTGCTTGCGCCGTATGATTTGGTGCTGTGGGGACATTACCGTGAAGGGGAACAAGGGAATTTCCCCAAGAAACTAATGCTTCCAATCCCTCTAAGGCTCAACCCGTTCTCCCAACAAACTCTTGTGCAATCTCCCCCAGATTCGGAGGCAGGGTCACTCCCTCTTCACCACCTCGAACTCGAGGACTACTCATCGGAAAAAAGAGAAACGATGGGGAAATTAGCTTCCTACCTTGAGCTCTATGGCATCTAGAATATCAAAGAAGGGTGGCATTCCTAAATGCCCAAGTAGCCTCCTAATTATAGATGTGGTCAACTTCACATCGATAAGAAGGACTCTACTAGACACGGCTCTGAGACATCAGAGTATATTTTAAAACCCTAGGCTCTGATACCAAGCTTGTCATGACCCGACCTTGGCAGCAGGACTGACGCTCAACCGAGTTACCCCAGTCAAGTAAGTCTACTTAGTGCCTATCTTTCAACCTTGCCCATGAACAGTTTGAGGATAATACCAAGAGTTAGACCACGAGAGAATAAAACATGCAACACCAATTTTCATTACTCAATGAAGCTTCGTTAACAATTACAAAAATATTATAAGATCATAGTTTAGAAGAGGAAACATCCGACAATTTCAACAACGTTTTTAATTAGTTTCCCCACTCAAAACTGTCACGCCCCAAAACCGTGGAGCGCGACCGGCGCTCAACCGAGTGAACCCGACCGAGCAAGCCTGTTAGATTTCTTCTACCCAAACTCATTCATGAATAAAGAGAATACATGTTTTCCTCAATTAAATAATAAAGTGGTCGTGTCTGCAGTTACCAATTTCTTACCATAAGTTTCACCATTTTTAAAGTCTCAAATGGACAAGTAATACAACCACAACATAGCATAGTTTGTCTTTCCCAGTACCAATACACAACCCACACTATGTCTACGGAGCCTCTATAGATAAATAAGAGTACAATGATAATGCCGGCAACAAGGCCCCGGCTATACCTCAACCATAATACATAAAGATCAAAAGATACATGACCCCAGTATGAAGTGGGGCTCTCCAAGTCAGCTGGGAAGAAGGTGTACTGCTATCACTGATCAATGTCTCCTGCTGTGGAACCACCTGCATCCATTTAAAGATGCAGCGCCCCCGGCAAAAGGGACGTTAGTACAGCCGAATAGTACTAGTATGAAAACTAAACACCAATTTAAGAATTTAGAAATACAAGATAATTATGATGAACCAGTGCGGCAATAGAATAATATAGATAACTGTCTCAACCATAGCAAGCTTATTAAAAGCTATCAACAACATTTATAGGATTTAAGATGAGATCCTATATAACCATCTTCACATAAAGCGGCCCCGCTGCCTCACCCGATGTATGCAGGTAGAGGTGTACGTATAATACCACAACTCTAATCAAGCGGACCTGCCGCCTCACCTCAATGTATGCGGTTGGATGTATAACCACAGTACCAAGAACCTACACAAAGCGGCTATGCCGCCTCACCCCAATGTATGCGGGTGGAAATGCATCAACGATACCAATACCAACACAAAGCGGCTATGCCGCCTCACCCCAATGTATGCGGGTGGTGGTGCCACAACAATACCAAAACCATACACAAAGCGGTCGTACCGCCTCACCCCAATGTAAGCGGGTGGAGGTGCAGTCCTACAATATCATAATCCCTACACAAAGCGGTCATGCCGCCTCACCCCAATATATATGCGGGTGGAGGTATATCACAATCACAATCTCTATACCATAATCACCACACAAAGAGGTCATGCCGCCTCACCCCAATGTATGCGGTGGAGGTGTATCACAATCACAATCTCTACACAACTTGGCATAATACCTTTCACATAAATCACGACTAGAAATTATAACATGTGGATACGTAATCCATAGTTTGGGACACATCCTCAATATAATGCAATATGATAAGAGCATTTGAAATAGAATTGAACATATGTCTTCATCACAAAACTTATCGAAATACTCAATTTATAATCAACATCTCGAAACTTACAAGGATAATGAGAATTCCAACTCTTAAAGAAGAGTTTAGCCAACATACCTCAATTGAGCCTCCTTAAACTCTAAAACGTTCCGAAATTCTTAGCAACTTCAATCTATTTTAGAAATATAACAAATTGAATCACAATTAGGAAGATGATCATGTTTCTAGCTTATTTGATCATTTTATCAAACACAAGGTGTGCATAAGGTTTCAAGGTCCCTTTTATGGAGGATTCCATCATCCCACAACCCAATCTTTACCATGCTTAGTTCAACAATCTTCCTACACCCCTTGATATCACATGCATGTAAAATAATCAACTCTCATGCCCAAACATTATCTTGCTAATACCCATGTTCAGATGATTTCGAAATTAGGGTGTAGAATCTTACCTCTAGGATGAAGACCCAGTGAGCTTGCCTTCTTAATCTTCCAAAACATGAGCAAGAATTGAAGAACAAATATTGGAGAACACCTTCTCACTCTAGGGCACCCTCTCTCACTCTAAAATATCGGATAATAGCTCAATTATGACCCAAAGAGTGTATTTAACGAAATAGGATCGGGTTTTAAAAATCTAAAAATAGAGCTTCGGAACAAGGTATGCGATCGCATAACCGATATGCGGACCGCATATCGGTCGCATAGTTGGTTACAAAATAGCCAAAAGAACTGTCTGTGTATGCGGTCACTATGCGGTCTGCATAACCGTTATGCGGTCGCATAATGCACAGTATAACTGTTATGCAGTCGCATAGTCGATCGCATAATTGCTTCCAATTAGCCCAATTAACTGCCTCACTCTGCGGCTATTATGCGG
Source organism: Nicotiana tomentosiformis (assembly GCF_000390325.3). Classification (NCBI taxonomy): domain Eukaryota; kingdom Viridiplantae; phylum Streptophyta; class Magnoliopsida; order Solanales; family Solanaceae; genus Nicotiana; species Nicotiana tomentosiformis. The sequence continues at coordinate 59,848,811 of NC_090823.1, forward strand.
TCCGCAGAGTGATTCTACGGTCGCATAATGGACCGTAGAAATGCAGTATTTAAGCCAAAAAGTTTTCTTTACTTTTCGGTGCATTGTTTAACCCAAAAAGTCTGAGCCGCGCGAGCAAGCTCGTCGCGAAGAATTTCTACAATCCTCAAACATGTAAACCTAGTCTGACACCATGAAACATTATTTTCTTTGTAAAATTTACCGGGCTTACCACTTAAGTACTTCAAAATTTTCCGGGGTGTTACATTCTCCCCCGCTTAGGATCATTCGTCCTCAAATGAGGGTAAAAATCCGTCATTAGCATCTTATGCAACTTTGTTTGTTTTATACCACAAACTAGCAGCCCCAAATTTGACTAACTCCCTAAATTTCCAAATAATTCGCCAGAGTTTCCCTTGTAATTAGGCCTATCCACCTGTTAGAGAGCCCCAGAAACACATCCTAACAGCATATACATAATCCAACATCGTAACATAATACAAAACAACACCAACTGTGGCCTCACAAGTAATTATATTACCATAACGGAACACCCTTAACACCAAATGTACAAGTCATACATATTTCATAGGAATATCCCTTAGCATTTTCATAAGGCACAACTCATAATTACATGGTTATTCAAATAAATAAGGATACTTTTTCTTCATTTCTTCTTCGGCCTCCCAAGTAGCCTCTTCAACCTATTGGTTTCACCATAGCACTTTCACGGATGCAATTTTTTTGTTTCTCAACTTTTGGACTTGCCGATCAATATTAGAAACTGGAATCTCTTCATAAGTCAATTCTTCATTTACCTCAATAGTCTCAACCAGAATAATGACTGTCGGGTCTCCAACTACTTGCTTTAACATAGACACATGAAAGACCGGGTGTACTAATGACATCTCAGGTGGTAGCTTAAGCTTGTATGCTACCTCACCGATCCTCTGAATGATTTTGTACGGTCTGACATACCTCGGACTCAATTTCCCTTTCTTACCAAATTGCATTACACCCTTCATGGGGGAAACTTTCAAAAATACCCAATCATCTTCCTTGAATTCCAAATCTCTACGACGAACATCCGAATAGGATTTTTGACGACTCTGAGTAGTCTTCAACCGATCCTTAATGAATTTAACTTTTTCCATAGCCTGATGCACGAGGTCTGGCCCTATCAACTCTGCTTCCCCAATTTCGAACCACCCAATGGGAGATCTACATCTCCTACCATATAAAGCCTCGAACGGTGCCATTTGAATGCTAGCATGATAACTATTGTTATATGCAAATTCTATGAGTGGTAAATGATCATCCCAGCTACCTTTGAAGTCTATAACATAAGCGCGCAACATATCCTCAAGCGTCTGAATAGTCTGCTCTGCCTGCCCGTTAATCTGCGGGTGAAAGGTTGTACTAAGATTCACTTGAGTACCCAAATCTTGCTGAAATTTCTTCCAAAAATTAGCAGTGAATTGTGCCCCCCAATCAGAAATGATGGAAACTGGGGTGCCATACAACCTGACTATTTCTTTGATATACAACTGAGCATACTGCTCCACTGTGTCGGTAGACTTAACCGGCAAAAAGTGTGCTGATTTCGTGAGTCTATCCACAATCACCCAAATTGAGTCAAACTTGCGTGGAGTGCGCGGTAATCCTACCACAAAGTCCATATTAATCATTTCCCATTTCCACATTGGAATTTCTATGTTTTGTGTCAACCCACCGGGCCTTTGGTGTTCGGCCTTCACTTGCTGACAGTTCGGACATCTTGCTACAAGGTCCGCCACATTCCTCTTCATATCATTCGACCAATAGACTTCCTTAAGATCATGATACATTTTTGTAGAACTTGGGTGCACAAAATACCTAGAAGTGTGAGCTTCGGTCAAAATGCTTTCACGGAGACCATCCATATTTGTTCACAGAGTCGCCCTTGGTACCTTAGTGTACCATCATCCATGCCAAGAGAAAAGGCCATGGTCTTATGTTTATGAATCCTCTATTTCAACTGCACCAACAATGGATCGTTGTATTGCTTCTCTTTGACTTCCACAACAAGCGATGATTCATCCCTATTTTGCACAATTACCCCTCCTTCACTAGAGTCCGCAAGACGAACTCCCAAACTAGCCAATCGGTGAACTTCCTTGGCTAATGGTCTCTGATATGCCTCCAAGTGAGCCAAACTACCCATAGATTTCGGCTAAGAGCATCTGCCACAACATTAGCCTTCCCCGGATGGTATAAAATATCATTGTCATAATCCTTGAGTAATTCAAGCCATCTTCTCTGCATCAGATTCAATTCCTTTTGTTTGAAAATATATTGAAGGCTCTTATGGTCCGTGAATATATCCACATGGACCCCATATAAATAATGACACCAAAGATTCAATGCAAATACCACCGCCGCAAGTTCTAAATCATATGTTGGATAGTTTTTTTCATGATTCTTTAGTTGCCTAGAAGGATAAGCTATCACCTTCCCATGTTGCATTAATACACATCTAAGCCTGATTCTTGAAGCATCATAATATACCACAAATCCATCTATACCCTCTGGTAGAGTCAACACCGGCGTCGTAGTCAGTCTTGCTTTCAATTCCTGGAAACTCTTTTCACAAGCATCTAACCATTGGAACTTAATTGCCTTCTGCGTCAATTTAGTCAATGGAGAGGCAAGAGTCGAAAACCCCTCCACAAACTTTCTGTAATATCCAGCTAAGTCTAAGAAACTACGAATCTCTATTGGAGTTGTAGGCCTCGGCCAATTCTTCACCGCTGAAATTTTTTGAGGATCAACCTTAATTCCCTCACTAGAAACTACATGACCCAAGAATATGACTGATTCAAGCCAAAATTCACACTTTGAAAACTTTGCATATAACTGGTGTTGATGCAGGGTTTGCAGAACTACCTTGAGATGATCGGCATGGTCTTCTCGACTTCGTGAATATACAAGAATATCGTCAATAAACACTATCACAAAAGAGTCGAGGAATAGCTTGAAAACGCGATTCATAAGATCCATGAAAGCTGCTGGGGAATTT